>NC_132796.1:42437830-42787213 GCF_048418805.1 Vulpes vulpes
TGGTTTTGATTTGTATTTTCCTGATGGCCCGGGATGCAGAGCATTTTCTCATGTGCTTGTTGGCCATGTCCATGTCTTCCTCTGTGAGATTTCTCTTCATGTCTTTTGCCCATTTCATGATTGGATTGTTTGTTTCTTTGGTGTTGAGTTTAATAAGTTCTTTATAGATTTTGGAAACTAGCCCTTTATCTGATACGTCATTTGCGAATATCTTCTCCCATTCTGTAGGTTGTCTTTTAGTTTTGTTGACTGTATCCTTTGCTGTGCAAAAGCTTCTTATCTTGATGAAGTCCCAATAGTTCATTTTTGCTTTTGTTTCTTTTGCCTTTGTGGATGTATCTTGCAAGAAATTACTGTGGCCAAGTTCAAAAAGGGTGTTGCCTGTGTTCTCCTCTAGGATTTTGAGGGAATCTTGTCTCACGTTTACATCTCTCATCCATTTTGAGTTTATCTTTGTGTATGGTGAAAGAGAGTGGTCCAGTTTCATTCTTCTGCATGTGGATGTCCAATTTTCCCAGCACCATTTATTGAAGAGACTGTCTTTCTTCAAATGGATAGTCTTTCCTCCTTTATCGAATATTAGTTGACCATAAAGTTGAGGGTCCACTTCTGGATTCTCTATTCTGTTCCATTGATCGATGTGTCTGTTTTTGTGCCAGTACCACACTGTCTTGATGACCACAGCTTTGTAGTACAACCTGAAATCTGGCATTGTGATGCCCCCAGCTATGGTTTTCTTTTTAAAAATTCCCCTGGCTATTCGGGGTCTTCTCTGATTCCACACAAATCTTAAAATAATTTGTTCTAACTCTCTGAAGAAAGTCCATGGTATTTTGATAGGGATTGCATTAAATGTGTAAATTGCCCTGGGTAACATTGACATTTTGACAATATTAATTCTGCCAATCCATGAGCATGGAATATTTTTCCATCTCTTTGTGTCTCCCTCAATTTCTTTCAGAAGTGTTCTATAGTTTTTAGGGTATAGATCCTTCACCTCCTTGGTAAGGTTTATTCCTAGGTATCTTATGCTTTTGGGTGCAATTGTAAATGGGATTGACTCCTTAATTTCTCTTTCTTCAGTCTCATTGTTAGTGTATAGAAATGCCATTGATTTCTGGGCATTGATTTTGTATCCTGCCACGCTACCAAATTGCTGTATGAGTTCTAGCAATCTTGGGGTGGAGGCTTTTGGGTTTTTGATGTAGAGTATCATGTCATCGGCGAAGAGGGAGAGTTTGACTTCTTCTTTGCCAATTTGAATGCCTTTAATGTCTTTTTGTTGTCTGATTGCTGAGGCGAGGACTTCCAGTACTATGGTGAATAGCAGTGGTGAGAGTGGACATCCCTGTCTTGTTCATGATCTTAGGGGAAAGGCTCCCAGTGCTTCCCCATTGAGAATGATATTTGCTGTGGGCTTTTTGTAGATGGCTTTTAAGATGTCGAGGAAAGTTCCCTCTATCCCAACACTCTGAAGGGTGTTGATCAGGAATGGATGCTGTACTTTGTCAAATGCTTTCTCTGCATCTAATGAGAGGATCATGTGGTTCTTGGTTTTTCTCTTGCTGATATGATGAATCACATTGATTGTTTTACGAGTGTTGAACCAGCCTTGTGTCCCAAGAATAAATCCTTCTTGGTCATGGTGAATAATTTTCTTCATGTGTTGTTGGATCCTATTGGCTAGTATCTTGTTGAGAATTTTTGCATCCATGTTCATCAGGGATATTGGTCTGTAATTCTCCTTTTTGGTGGGGTCTTTGTCTGGTTTCGGAATGAAGGTGATGCTGGCCTCATAGAACGAATTTGGAAGTACTCCATCTCTTTCTATCTTTCCAAACAGCTTTAGTAGAATAGGTATGATTTCTTCTTTAAACGTTTGATAGAATTCCCCTGGGAAGCCATCTGGCCCTGGACTCTTGTGTCTTGGGAGGTTTTTGAGGACTGCTTCAATTTCCTCCCTGGTTATTGGCCTGTTCAGGTTTTCTGTTGCTTCCTGCTCCAGTTTTGGTAGTTTGTGGCTTTCCAGGAATGCGTCCATTTCTTCTAGATTGCCTAATTTATTGGCGTAGAGCTGTTCAGAATATGTTTTTAAAATCGTTTGTATTTCCTTGGTGTTGGTAGTGATCTCTCCTTTCTCATTCATGATTTTACTAATTTGAGTCTTCTCTCTCCTTTTTTTTTTATTAAAGATTTTATTTATTTATTCATGATAGTCTCAGAGAGAGAGACAGGGAGGCAGAGACACAGACAGAGGGAGAAGCAGGCTCCATGCAGAGAGCCCGACATGGGATTCGATCCCAGGTCTCCAGGATCGCGCCCCGGGCCAAAGGCAGGCGCCAAACCGCTGCGCCACCCAGGGATCCCTCTCTCTTCTTTTTAATAAGGTTGGCTAATGGTCTATCTATCTTATTAATTCTTTCAAAGAACCAACTCCTGGTTCTGTTGATCTGTTCCACAGTTCTTTTGGTCTCGATTTCATTTAGTTCTGCTCGAATTTTAATTAACTCTCTTCTTCTGCTGGGCGTGGGGTCCATTTGCTGCTTTTTCTCTACCTCCTTTATGTGTAAGGTGAGCTTTTGTATTTGAGTTCTTTCCAGTTGTTGAATGGATGCTTGTATTGCGATCTATTTCCCCCTCACGACTGCTTTTGCTGCATCCCAAAGATTTTGTTTTTTGTTTTTTTCTAATAGTTTTTATTTTTTTTAAACATTTTATCCATTTATTCACGAGAGACAGAGAGAGACAGACAGACGCAGGCAGAGGGGGAAGCGGGCTCCATGCAGGGAGCCCGATGTGGGACTCGATCCCGGGTCTCCAGGATCAGGTCCTGAGCCAAAGGCGGCGCTAAACCGCTGGGCCACCCGGGCTGCCCCATCCCAAAGATTTTGAACGGTTGTATCTTCATTCTCATTAGTTTCCATGAATCTTTTTAATTCTTCCTTAATTTCCTGGTTGACCTTTTCATCTTTTAGCAGGATGGTCCTTAACCTCCACGTGTTTGTGGTCCTTCCAAACATCTTGTTGTGATTTAGTTCTAATTTCAAGGCATTATGGTCTGAGAATATACAGGGGACTATCCCGATCTTTTGGTATTGGTTCAGACCCGATTTGTGACCCAGTATGTGGTCTGTTCTGGAGAAAGTTCCATGTGCACTTGAGAAGAATGTGTATTCAGTTGAGTTTGGATGTAAAGTTCTGTAGCTATCTGTGAAATCCATCTGGTCCAGTGTATCATTTAAAGCTCTCGTTTCTTTGGAGATGTTGTGCTTAGAAGACCTATCGAGGGTAGAAAGTGCTAGATTGAAGTCACCAAGTATAAGTGTATTATTATCAAAGTATTTCTTCAGTTTGGTTATTAATTGGTTTAAATATTTGGCAGCTCCCACATTCGGGGCATATATATTGAGGATTGTTAAGTCCTCTTGTTGGATAGATCCTTTGAGTATGAGATAGTGTCCCTCTTCATCTCTCACTATAGTCTTCGGGGTAAATTTTAATTTATCTGATATGAGGATGGCTACCTCTGCTTTCTTTTGAGGACCATTTGAATGGTAAATGGTTCTCCAACCTTTTATTTTCAGGTTGTAGGTGTCCTGCTGTCTTTTTAGACAGCAAACAGATGAGTCTCTTGTAGACAGCAAACAGATGGGTCCTGCTTCTTTATCCAGTCTGAAACCCTGCGCCTTTTGTTGGGGTCATTAAGCCCGTTCACGTTCAGAGTTACTATTGATAGATATGAGTTTAGTGTCATCATGATATCTATTCAGTCCTTGTTTTTGTGGATTGTTCCACTGAACTTCTTCTTAAAGGGGAATTTTAAGAGTCCCCCTTAAAATTTCTTGCAGAGCTGGTTTGGAGGTCACATATTCTTTCAGTTCCTGCCTGTCTTGGAAGCTCTTTCTCTCTCCTTCCATTTTGAATGATAGCCTTGCTGGATAAAGTATTCTTGGTTGCATGTTCTTCTCATTTAGGACACTGAATATATCCTGCCAGCCCTTTCTGGCCTGCCAGGTCTCTGTGGAGAGGTCTGCTGTTACCCTAATACTCCTCCCCATAAAAGTCAGGGACTTTTTTTCTCTTGCTGCTTTAAGGATCTTCTCCTTATCTTTGGAATTTGCAAGCTTCACTATTAAATGTCGAGGTGTTGAACGGTTTTTATTGATTTTAGGGGGGGATCTCTCTATTCCTGGATCTGAATGCCTGTTTCCCTTCCCAGATTAGGAAATTTTTCAGCTATGATGTGTTCAAATACATATTCTGGCCCTCTGTCCCTTTCGGCGCCCTCGGGAACCCCAATTAAACGTAGGTTTTTCTTCCTCAGGCTGTCGTTTAT
Source organism: Vulpes vulpes (assembly GCF_048418805.1). Taxonomy (NCBI): domain Eukaryota; kingdom Metazoa; phylum Chordata; class Mammalia; order Carnivora; family Canidae; genus Vulpes; species Vulpes vulpes. The sequence continues at coordinate 42,442,167 of NC_132796.1, forward strand.
TTCCCTTAATCTGTCTTCATGGTCTCTTAATTGTCTGTCTCTTTTTTCCTCAGTTTCCCTCTTTGCCATCAACTTGTCTTCTGTGTCACTCACTCGTTCTTCCACCTCGTTAACCCTCGTCGTTAGGACTTCTAGCTTGGATTGCATCTCATTCAATTGATTTTTCATTTCTGCCTGATTGGATCTAAATTCTGCAGTCGTGAAGTCTCTTGAGTCCTTTATGCTTTTTTCTAGAGCCACCAGGAGCTGTATAATAGTGCTTCTGAATTGGCTTTCAGACATTGAATTCTAATCCAGATTTTGTAACTCTGTGGGAGAGAGGACTGTTTCTGATTCCTTCTTTTGAGGTGAGGTTTTCCTTCTAGTCATTTTGCTCAGTGCAGAGTGGCCAAAAACAAGTTGTATTGGGAAAAGGAGAAAAAGAGAGAGAATGAAAGAAAAGAGAAAAAGAAAAAAGAGAAAGAAGAAAAGGAAAAAAGAGAAAGAAAAAGAAAGAAAGGTGGAAAAAAAGGGGGTGGGGGAAGCAATCAGAAATCAAAAAGAAAGAAAAATAACAGAAAACAAAACAAAACAAAAAACACGGGGGAGTATCTTCTGATTCTGTATACTTCATAAGTCCCTTGACTTCCCCTGGAACTGGTCCATCCAGCTGGTCTTCTGGGGGAGGGGCCTGCTGTGCTGATTTTCAGGTGTTAGCACTTGGGGGAGCTGCTCTGTCCCCTGCCTGGTGCAGGGCTCAGTGGGGGCTGTTCACACCGTGAGGCCCCGGGAGGAAGCCACAGGGGCGGGGCGGCAGCTCAGGAAACCGGGATTCAGCCCCCACAGTAACTCCGGGGCTCTCCGTCTGCAGGGCCTGGAGGCTCCGGGGCGGGGCTGCTGATCTGCTCAGCTCCGGGCAGGAGCGTCCTTGCTGTCCTGGGCCCTCCGGTCTCTGCCTATCCCTGGGGGAGGCCGGATCCAGGGCTGTGCCCCGGCGCCCTGTGCTCCGGGGCCTGCGCTGTTCGATTTGCGCTCTCGGCCGGCCGCGCAGCCCCTTCCGCGGAGCTGCTGCCCGAGCCCCTCCGAGCTGCTCCCGGAGCCGCGCAGCCCCCTCCGCCCGGAGCTTCTTCCTCTGCCCGAGCCGCCGCCGCCGAGCTGCTCCCGGAGCCGCGCAGCCCCCTCCGCGGAGCCGCTGCCCGAGCCCCTCCGAGCTGCTCCTGGAGCCGCGCCGCCCCTTCCGCCCGGAGCTTCTTCCTCTGCCCGAGCCTCCGCCGCCGAGCTGCTCCCGGAGCCGCGCAGCCCCCTCCGCGGAGCCGCCCCCGAGCCCCTCCGAGCTGCTCCCGGGTCCCGCCGAGCGCGCTGCAGCCCTTAGGGAGCTCGGCGCACTCTCCTGTGCGCACCGCAGGTGCCTGTCAGTGTCCCAGGGAGCCCGAGGGCATCCCCGCCCTCCTGGGGTCCTGCTCTAACTCCCTGCGGGCTCCTTTCTGCCCGGGAAGGTTGGTGCAGCTCCTGCTTCTCCGGGACGGGGCTCTCCTGTCCTGGGGACACTCGCCCCAGCCTCAGCCCGGCTCCTCGCGGGGCCCCTCCCCCTTGGAGGCCTTTTGTTTCTTTATTTCTTTTTCCCCGTCTTCCTACCTTGATAGAAGCGCGAACTCTTCTCACTGTAGCATTCCAGCTGGTCTCTCTTTGAATCTCAGGCCGAATTCGTAGATTTTCAGGATGATTTGAAGGTTATCTAGGTAATTTGTTGGGGACAGGTGATTTGGGGACCCTACTCTTCCGCCGTCTTGCCCCTCCTCCAACCTTGAGAGTTTTATGTGAGGGAAGGGTTTTTGTTTTGTGTTTGATTTACTGAATTCAGTCTCTTTGGGAGAGAGAGGACCATTTGGTTAATGTCTTCTTGACTGCAGTTTGCTAGCCGCTATCTTTCAAGTTTTCCCATTTCATCTTTTTTTTGGATCATATTTTTAATATATTCTTACCTAGTTCATGTCTGCAGGATCTGTATTGATGTCCCCTCTGGCAGTACTCATGTGACTCCTCTGTGTCACTCTGCCCTCCTTCATTTTTCGCAGTCTGGCTGAACCTATTAGATTTACTGATCTTGTCAGAGAACCAGCCCTTACTTTCATCAATTTCTTTGAATTGATTTTGTGCTTTCCATTAAGTCGATTTCTGTTCAAACCTCCGTTATACTTTTTCCGCTTGCCTTAGGTTTAAGGTTTAAATGGACTTTGCTTCTCTAGTGTCTTAAGGTGACAGCTTAGATAATTGATTGGAGACAATTGTTCTTTTCTTTTCTTGTTCTTTTCTTTTCTTTTAAGATTTTATTAATTTATTCATGAGAGACAGAGAGAGAGACAGAGACAGAGAGAGACACAGATACATGCAGGGAGCCCGATGTGGGACTCGATCCCGGTACTCCAGGATCACGCCCTGGGCCGAAGGGAGGCGCTCAACCACTGAGCCCCCCAGGCGTCCCCAATTCTCCTTTTCTAATCTAAGTATTTAATGATAAAAATGTCCCTCAGTGCAGTGTTTTAGATCCACCTCACAAATTTTGATACACTGCCTTTTGGTTTTCAGCTTCCTGCGGTTTCTTCTTTGATCTCTGCATTACTTAGAAATGTCATTTAATTTCAAAATATTTTGTGGTTTTCCAGCTACCTCACTGCAACCCCTTTCTATTTTAATTCTTTGTGGTGAAAGTACCTAGTTTGTATTATTTCAGTCCTTTAGAAGTTGTTGAGGTTTACTTTATGGCACGGCATATGGTCTGTCTGGGTGAACAATGTATGTGCACTTCAAGAGAATGTGTATGAGGACGCCTGGGTGGGTCAGTGGTTGGGCGTCTGCCTTCGGCTCAGGGCGTGTTCCCGGGGTTCCGGGATGGAATTCCGCATCGGGCTCCCCACGGGGAGCCTGCTTCTCCCTCTGCCTGTGTCTCTGCCTCTCTCTGTGTGTCTCTCAATAAATTTCAAAAACCTTTAAAAAAAAAAAGAAGAATGTGTATTCTGCGTCCTTCTGTAAGTATCACTTAGGTCTTGCCTGTTGATAGTGTTGCTCCCATGTTCCATAGAGTGTCTGATTGTATCGTCCACCTGTGCTGTCTGTTGTGCACAGGATAATGCTGAAGGCTCTCCCTATAACTGATTTGGGTCTGTTCTTCCTTTTAGTTTTTTCAGTTTTCAGCTCTTGTGTTTTAAAAATATATGCACAGGGCACCTGGATAGCTCAGTAGATTGAGCATCTGCCTTCAGCTCAAGTCATGAACTCAGGGTCGTGGGATTGAGTCCCGCATTGGGCTCCGTGCTCAGCAGGGAGTCTGCTTCTCCCTCTCCCTCTGCCCCTTCCCTGCTTATGCTCTCTCTCTCTCTCTCTCTCTCTGTCTCTCTCTCTCTCTCTCTCTCTGTCTCTCAAATAAAGAAAAATCTTTTTTTAAAAAAAACCTATTTAGTGTGGTTCCAATTAAAATAAATAAAATAAAAATGCATGCCCATCCATGATTTTTAGATCTTCTCGATGACTAGACCTCTCTTTTATTGTGTAAATCTGTCTTTTCTCTTGTGATAATCCTCATTCTGAAGTATACTTTGTGTAATACTAATTTAACCCCTCTAGCTACTCACTTGGTTCACGTTTGCTGGGTATCTGTGTCTTACTGTGTTTGGGAGGGAGAAACAAAATACCATAGACTAGATGGCTTCTAAACAAACTTCCTCCTCATGCTTATGGAGGTTGGAGGTCTGGGATCAGGGTGCCAGCGTGGTTGGGTTCTAGCGAGGGCCCTCTTCCAGGTCACAGATTTGTGGTTGTGTCCTCACATGGTGGAAAGACAGAGGATCTGTCTGGAGCCTCTTTTATAAGGGCCCTAGTCCCATTCCTGTGGGCTCTGCCCTAGGGCCTAAACCCCTCCCCAAAGCCTTACTGCCTAATACCATCATCTTTGGGGGTTAGGATTGAACATGAATTTTGGAGGAGACACCTTCAGACCATAGCATTATCATTTTCCATTCACGTCCTTGTGACTTCTTTATGTGTTTATATTTAAGGTGGGATTCTTCTGGACAGTATCTACTTGGGTCTTGCTATTTTTATCTAAAGTGACAACTTAGGTCTTTGAATTGATGTGTAGGCAGTGTACATATAGTGTGTTAACAGTTTACATGTAAGTCTACCATCTGGCTGGCTGTATATTTCTATCATATGCATTTTTAATTCATATTTTCCTCTTCCCTTCATATTTTTGGATCAGTTGAACATTTGCTGGTTTTCCATTTTATCTCCACTGTTGGCTTACTACTTCTACACCTTTAAACATTCTTTTCAAATTGTTGCTCTAGGGTTTACAGTATATATTGTTGCTTTTCACAGCATGCCTTCAAATGATACTATACTACTTGGTGTACGCTGTGAGAACCATACGACTGTATGCCTCCGCTTCCTGTCTCCCATCCTTGGTCCTATTGTTGCCTTGCAGTTTGTTTCTGCCAGTGTCTTAAAACTCCACAGTGCGTACATCGTTATTGTTATTAATTTGGATAGTTATCTTTCAAAGAGATTGGATATAAGAGAAAAAATTCACATTCGCCCACAATTTACCATGCCCAGCACTATTCAATTCTTTGTATAGATCCACGTTTTCTTTGGATATCATTTGCCTTCTTCCCGAAGAACTTCCTCTAACATGTTTTGTAGGGCAGATCTGCTGGCTATGCATTTGCTCAGCTTTTTTGTTTTAAAGTTTTTGTCTTACCTTCATTTTTCAAAACCTTTTGCGTGAACCCGAGATCTGAGCCACATGGATTCTGATGCCATCCTGTTTGATCCCTTGTATGTAATGTGGCTTTTGTATTTGCTTTTACTATCAGAGGGTGTCAGTATTGGTGTTTGAGTCAATCTTTCCGTTAGTCGACTTGGCCTTCAGTTCTGTTGTTGCTATAATTCTTTTAACCTTAGCAAAGACTTCAGATTCTTCAGGTTGCAAGACAGATTGATATCCAAAAATCAATTCTATTTCTATACATTAGCAGTGAAAAATCCAAATAAATAACCGAGAAGATGATTTCACTTACAGTAGAGTCCAAAGAATGACATGTTTAGGAATCAACCAAACAGGTGCAAGAGTTAGACACTGACAATTATAAAACACAGTTGAAAGAGATTAAAGCAAACTTAAATAAATGGAAATGGCTCCTGTGTTCTTGGATTGGGAGACCTGATGTTAAGATGGCAGCATTCGGGATCCCTGGGTGGCGCAGAGGTTTAGCGCCTGCCTTTGGCCCAGGGCGCGATCCTGGAGACCCGGGATCGAATCCCACGTCGGGCTCTCGGTGCATGGAGCCTGCTTTTCCCTCTGCCTATGTCTCTGCCCCTCTCTCTCTCTCTCTCTCTCTCTCTCTCTCTCTGTGTGTGTGTGTGACTATCATAAAAACAAACAAACAAACAAAAAAGATGGCAGCATTCCCTAAATTGATCCAGGCATTCAGTATAATCCCTATCAATATTCTAACTGCAGTGTTTTAGAAATTGAGAGGCTGATCCTGAAATTCATGTGGAAATTTCACGGATCCAGAATAGCTTAAATGATCTTACCAAAGGCAACCAAAGTGGAGGACTCACACATTCTGATTTCAAACATTATTTCAAAGCTCCCGTAATCAGCACAAATGTAGTACTGATGTAAAGATGAACATAGAGGTCACAGAATAGAATTGAAAGTCCAGAAATAACCCATACATCTGTGGTGGGTTAATTGTTGACAGCAGTGCCAAGACAATTACATAGGAAGAGTCTTTTTAGCAAATGGTGCTGGGACAACTAGATATTCACATTTAAAGAAATGAATTTGAAGGGCACCTGGGTGGCTCATGGTTGAGCCATCTGCCTTTGGCTCGGGTCATTGTCCCGGGGTCCTGGGATCGAGTCTCACATCGGGCTCCCGGTGGGGAGTCTGCTTCTCCCTCTGCCTCTCCTTCTGCCTCTCTCCCTGCCTCTCTCTCTCTGTCTCTCATGAATGAATAAATAAAATCTTTTAAAAATAAAGTAATGAATTTGAATCCAACCTTCATACTACAGACAAAAATTAAGTCAGAATGGATCAAATTGAATAATAAGGGCTAAAATGAAACTTCTGTAGAAGAACATAGGAGTAAAAACTTGTGACATTGGGTTAGGTGATGGAATCTTCGGACACCAAAGCGACAGATAATAAATGAAAAATTAGATTAAAATGACTTCATCAAAATTAGAGAAGATCTTGCCTTAAAGGACACCAAAAGAAAGTGAAGAAGCGTGGGTGGCTCAGTGGGTGAAGTGTCTGCTTTTGGCTCAGGTCATGATCTCAGGGTCCTGGGATCAAACCTCACTGTGGGCTCCCTGCTGAGCAGGGAGTCTGCTTCTACCTCTCCCTCTGCCTCTCCCCCACTCATGCTCTCCCTCTCTCTCAAATAAATAAATAAAATCTTTAAAAAATAATAAAACTTTCATTAGAAAAAAGAAAGTGAAAGAACAAAACCAAGGAATGGGAGAAAATATTTGTGTATATGATAAGGGCCCAGTATTCAGATTGTAGAAAGAACTCTTACAAGCTCAAAGGAAAAGAGAACCCAATTAAAAATGGACTAAGCGTTGGAATAGACATATCTTTAAAAAAAAAAAAAAGATGTACCCACCAGTATGCTTAAGGACATGAATAGGTGTCAAAAAATATTAGTCATTAGTGAAACAAAAATTGAAAGCATGATGAATTACAACTTCCCACCCAACTAGTGTGGATAGCATTTCAAAAATGAAAATAACAAGTGTTGGGGGAAGATGTGCAAAATCCTCATACATTGCTGGTGGAAATGCAAAATGACACATCTGTGAAAAACAGTTTGGCAGCTCCTCAAAAAATTCATCAGAGTTGCTGTGTGACCCAGTTATCCCACTCCTAGGTATATGTCGAAGATAAGTGAAGTCATAAGCTCACATAAAAACTTGTATACAAATGTTCCTGGCAGCATTAATCACCACAGTCGAAGAGTGCAAACAACCCAAATGCCAACCATGTAATGAATATATCACATGTGGTGATTATATCTATATAGCAGAATAATATTCAGTCATAAAAATGAATGGAGTAGTGATACCAGATGAATCTTAAACACATTATGCTCAGTGAAAGAAGCCAGATGCAAAGGCCACATAATGTATCGTCCTATTTATTTGAAATATCCAGATTGGAAGATCTGTGGAGACAGGAAGCCGATAAGTGAATGTCCAAGGTTCCTGGGACGGGATTGGGGATGGACTGCCAATGGTATGTTTTTTGTTTTTTGTTTTTTTTCCTGGAATTAGATATTGGTGATGGTTTGCACAACAAACCATTGTGGCATATACAATGAAAAAGGGTGAGTTTGATGGTACCTGACTTACATTTCAATGAGATGAAAAAAATTTAAAGGAAAGCATGTACCTTTGGATAGGTTTTTGGCCATTTTTAGAAACACAGTTGGCTACACCCAAAGACATAAAAAGCTGTCTGAGTCTTGCCTTCATCAGCTTGATCATCTGAGGTAAGCACTGTGGCCTAATGTGGTGGTGTTTCCTTCTTGTCCCCGTTATCTGCGTTGACATACTGCACGTGCATATACATATACGCGTACAGTTAGGGGGACCTCTTACATGCTACCCCCCTTTTAAAATATATATATATTTATATATATATAAAATTTTAAAAATTATATATTTATATGTTATATATATATATATATATATATATATATATATATATATATATATATATAAACAAAATAAAATAAAGCTCTCTGGCCAGTACAAAATTGCTCCTCTCATTCTGTTTCAAGGCCAGGGGGAGCTCCATGGTAGGATATGAACACTTACATCTCTCATTTCCCCTTCCAAATGTTGTTGACTACCAATGGCTATTTAGGAGATCTTCCCCCCAGAAATTTGCTCTTGTCATTCTATATACACAGCTCTGTGCCTCTGTGAATATTTCTTGAAGACCGGTTTGTAGCATAGTAATTGCTGGATCAAAGAATCCTTTGGCTACAGAAACATCTCTGAAGTACCTACTTGTGCACCTGATACTGTTCTAAATGGTGGGGAGGCATCACAGAAGACCCATGTGTGTTCCTTTTCATGAAGCCGAAACTGTAGTGAGGATGGGGACAGGGTAGAGTCAAATTTTGAAGATGCCACCCTGGAGTCTGCAAGGTTCTTTTACCTTCATGCTTCTTCCCTCAGGGGGGCTGGGGTAACAAATGCCCCTTTGCTGGCATCCTCAGCGCCCCATCGTGCAGCAGGGGCTGTTGACAGGAGGCTGGTTTCCTTATCCAGGCTCTCTACAAGATCTTGGAATCTGCAGCCGGAATGATGCCTGTGGGGATTTTAAGAGTGGCGAGACCAGGATAGAACAATCCACTACCCATTTAGGTGTATCTCGGGGAGGAGGGGAGCTGGGAATGATGTGACCCTGTCTGGGCAAACTGCCAGAGTGTGGCGTGACAGGAGCAGGTGAAAGCTCGATAGAGGAGCAGTGGACAGAAGGTACCTTCCCGTACTAGGGTGTCCCACTGAGAGGCCCAGAAGCAGCAGTCCTCTCTGGGAGGTACAACTGGGGGTGAGGGAGCCTTGTATTCCCAAACCAACCGTTGGGTGCAAGGTGCAGGGGAGCTCACCGGCATGCAAGGACCTCCACCTCTCCTGAGGTCACCATCATCCAACTTCTGGCCTCAACTCGTCAGCTCCACAGATTCTAATCAAGTGGGGACCGGGGAAGATGGCAGCGGAGCACGTGAAAGGTTCCCTAATGGGTGAGCAGGGCAGGGATTAAGGGCAACACTAGATCTGATTGGTCGAGATGGGATTGCTTACCAGGATCTTCCAGGGGAGAGAACCCCCACTGGCTGGAGGTGGGGGTGTCCTCAAAAGAGTTTATGAGTGCAGAAGTGGGGCTTGGAAGAGTGGAGGTGAAAGTGGAGGGTTTGGAATCCTGCTCTGGAGACTCCAGCCACTCGTCCACAAAAGGGGCTGAAGATACTAGCCAGGTCAGTGGGATCACTGGCTTTTGTTGTATCCTCTAGTCTATCTTCCTGTCACGTTTTTGAATAATGGGACTGCGGGTACTGGATCCCACGATGTGGATATCAGAGCCCAATAACAAATCACTAAATCTTTCTCCGGTGTCCTGTTATGTGCCCAGCAGACACCATGTAGGTCCTAGAAGGGCAGAGACATTTCAGAGAGCTCGTGACATACTCCAGGCCAGGTTTCTACAGGGAACCAGACGGTGAACTACTCATCCCAAAGAAGTGAACGCTTCGATGATGGGACTTTAAGCATTAGATAGGGGAGATGTTTGGGTGAGGGTAGGTAAGTAAGACATAGGTGGGTTCTCAAGTCCCTGAACTTCTCACCAGTCAGTCCTTAAACCCTGACTGTATTCACACCTGTGTCTGAAAGGCTGCTGAAGCAAGACTGGGTTCCTGTGATCTTGGGGGACTGAGAATCCACCATGGCCTCAGAAGTGGCCCAGTGTGTGTGTCCGCTGAGGAGGACAAGGTGCACAAGTCGAGCCCACATCAGCCTCTGCCCTCAAATTCCACAGCCTTGAGTGGCTACTTCCCATGAGCAAATAGCCCTGCTCTGGTTGTTGGCCTCATGGTGGGAGAAGAAGGGGGAAATGAATGTGCTTCAGAGTTTGGACAAAGTCCGGCAGGAACTGTAGAGGCCCTCGTGCCACCTGCCCTTTTAAACCAGAATTAGGCATTGAGAGGAGGGGACAGGTTTCCTCTTTGGGGATTGGGGGGCGGGGGCGGGGGTGGGGACAGGGGCGTCCCTCGGTGGTATGGTATGTGGTCTGTGGCATGTCTGCCTGGCAGGGCAACGTAAACCCCTTCACCATCTCCTTCCCCCACTGGTATTCACCGGCTGCAAAGGATCTGCCGGCTGAAGGTGTCCTTCTGTTCGGGGTCAGGTGGACACTGGGAAAACCAGGTGGCTGCAGTGCCTCCAAGCTTTAGGAGCTGAGAGGGCTACAGCAAGCACTGTGTTCAGGGTGAACAGGATATGGGCCAGACCTTCCACAAGGCTGGAGGCAGGGCTGGGTCTACCCTGAGCAGCGTGGGACTGTCCTGCTCCACTTTTCCCACAGCTTCCACTCAGCAGGAGGGCTCTGGGGCCTTAAGGACAGTGTGAGTCTCCTGTGGATGGTATGAACCTTTCAAGCCGAGAAGATAGCCCCATTTTGATGGGTGGAAGCCTCTACTGTGTGTCAGGCCTGGGGGCTGCCCTCTTCAGTGTTGCCTGGGCATGCTTGCAGCCGGTGTCAGTGTCCAGAAACAGCCAATGATGGCAAAATCTGGGGGGCATCCTCCCCTTGGAAAAGGAAGTTCCTCAGTTGCCTTGAGGGGCACACTGGGTTAGGGGCTAATAATGTGGAGACACCTGTGTTCCAGAAAGGCTCTTGGAATTCTGCCTTTCAGTCTCTGCGTCTCACTCAGGGCCTGGGTGAGACCTCATTGTGTCTCTCATTAGCATGTGTCCTGTATGGGCTGACTTTTTGTGTTGAAAACCAAGATGTCATTTCTCTGAACTGGTTTGGGGTCTGTCCGGGATTTGAGGTATCTGAACTGTGTGAGGGTGTGTGCGGTGCATGAGATCACTGAGCTGTGAGGTGTTGTGTGTCCAAGTGAGAGTTCTCTGGGCTATTTAAGGGCTCTCTCCAAATGTATGTGGTATCTGAACTCTTTTGGGTGCAGTGTGCAGAATGTAAGGTGTCTGGGGCTGTTCCCATGATGTATTTCAGTAATTAGGGTTTGAGCACTCCTGAGGGTCTCTGTCGAGGTTGGCATATTTGAGCTCCTGGAGGCCCATCCTCTAGGTTGTGAGGCCACAAAGGTTATTTGTCACAGGGCAGGAGGTTTGGAGAAAGCTCTGTGTTCACAGTACGGGTGCCCTGTGCTGCTTGTGTGTCTGCAAGCAGCATTGTGAGCTCTGTGATTGTGTGGTATCGACATGCGGGGTGTGAGGTCTGTGAGCTGTTAAGTTTCTATGTTGCATGTTCTTAGGTTGCTAAAATGCATGTGGGTCTGTATTTTAGAATTCATCGTCTCTGAGCTGCTTCGGGTCTCTCTTCATTTCTTGAGTTCACCGGAGTTTGAGTTCTGTGGGTTGTTTGATCTTGTATGTGGAATGCCTTGAGGTCTCCTAGCTGCCCTTTCCTGAGTCTGTAGCTCATCCACTTCAGCTCCTAACAACCTGGCTTCCTTGTCTGGGCCATTGAGTCTAAGTGGTTGGCTTCCCTCAGTCTGTTCTTGGGATAGTTTGGGTTTTGCGAGCCATAGTGTGAGGTCCATGAGGTAGTTGGGAGTCTGTGTCCAGGGCGTGATGCCTCCAATCTGGAGGGAGATCCAGGTCCTGGAGTGAGGTCTCCTTTGTCTTTGGTGCTGTGAGGCAGGCACTGAAGCTTGAGCCAAGTTGGAGTTTATATCCCGACTGAGAGACTTGGTCACACACCAGAGTTCAGACCTGAGGTGTTTGTGACCTCTACCCAGTGTTTCAGTCTGACAACTGTCCAGAAAGACAGAGCTTGATCTGGGTTGACTGACTGAACTCAACCATTCCAGCTCCCAATCACCTGGCTTCCTTGTCTCCACCGTTGACTCTGTGTTTGGCCTCCCTCAGACCCTTCCCTGGGGTTGGGTTCTCCCAATCCAGGGCTGTAACTTACCGATATCATGCAAATCTCAAGTGCAGATTGAAATATAGTCAATATCCAAATAAAAACAGCAGAAACAGCACTTTCACAAAAACATTTTACTGAATCCCAAGAGGTTCCAGGTAAGAGACCTTGCCTTTCATAAGGAGTTGTTGCAAGTCTCCTTAAAATGTGGAATCTTTTAAAAAAATTTCTATCCTTTCTCTATTGCTGGTATCTTGAGAGGCTCAGACAAGAAAGGACATTCAACTTTACGTTTTTGACAAGACAAGCAAAAAGAAAAGAAAAAAAGAAAAAGCCCTAACACACACACACACACACACACACACACACAAACACACACAAAACCACCCAATACACCCCAGAGTACTCAGTATAAGGAAATTGTATTGGAAATGTAAATGGAATCCTGTGATTAATTATAAAACCAAATTTCTTATCACACGATATGTCTACTGTCAGGATGGGCCATATTCCAGGACTGGACAACCAAAAATGCCTTCTTTCTCCAAATCTCATACACTGCAGCTTGTAATCTGATTACAACGGTCTAAATAATCCTAACCAGTGTGGGAATCACAGAGCCTATCAAAAGCATGTCTGTTCCTGTGTCACATGTTCTCTCTGTCTCCTCTCTCTCACACACACACACACACACACACACACACCTCTCTCCTACACAGAATTTCTCTGATGGTTCCATACAGAAATGCAGGAGGCAATGCCAAGGAAACAGACTCTTATCTAAATCTCTGGAACACTGACTGGAGCCCAGTCGTGTCCCGGGGTCTAAGCCGATGCCCGTTAGAAGTCTCAATCTCGTCTCTGCCAAAACTGGCAACGGTAATTAGAGAAAGAGAAATACGCCACACGTAGGTTGTCAAGCCGCATTTCTGATACTGCAGAGATAGGGCTTGTGCGGCAAACATCTATTCTTTCCGACAGCACCGGTCACGCATGGCCAGAGAGGACGCTGGTCCTGCGACACTTACGCGCACCCGGCTTGTTCTAGGGATATTCTCCCTCTCTCACTCTTAGGCCATCGCTTTCGCTCCTTCTTCCCTGGGATCGGGTTCCCGCCATCCCGCCTCCAGTGCACCCCCTCCAGTCCTTAGCCCTGGCGGTGACGCGCCCTCAAGAACAGAAGGGTTAAGTCCAGCAAGAGAAGTCCTCCCGGCTTCCTAGAGAGGCGTGTACGCGGCCCACGGGAGGAGGGGCTGCGGGACTGCCCGTGACGTCATAGAGATGGGACCCGATGAACAAGCCGGGTTCTCTATATTTAGCCTTCCTCAGGTTGCGCGGGACGGAGAGGGAGACGGGAGTGGCCCGGAGCATAGTGGGATCTTCGCGGTGGGCCGCGGCGCGGGTATTTGGAACCCGCGACGTAAGCACCCGTGGAATCGAGAAGGTTGAGCCCGCCCCCACGGCGGCGCACCTGAGTGACGGCCCAGGGCGAACGCTTCCTGAGGTCGTAGGGAGAGTTTCCGGGCGGTGCAGGTGACGTCGCGGACCATGCACGTGGTGCTGAGTGGGGAGGGGGGCCAGTACGGAAGGTCTCCGTGACCACGTGATGGCGTCTCTTGTAGCGCGCACGCGTGAGCAGTACCTGTTAACTGATTTTTGTTTTCTTACTAGGTTTTTTTTTTTTGCCTGGGCTCTACATGCACAGTAGTAAAGACAAAACCCATACTAGTAGAGAGCTTGTCTGTTCAGGCTGTTGCGATCCGTAGAGCAGCCCGGATCTGAAGATTAGAGTGTCTAGACTGTCTTCGGCAGGGTGGTTTTGCCGTCTCTCCACGGGGATGAGTAGACACGTTGTAGTGGGGAGATTTAAGGTGGGAGTGTTTCTGCATTCAGGATTAGTCTCAGCCGAACAGTGACTCCGTGAGCCAAAGAATGACGGCATAAATGTCTCTCTCCGTGTCTAGCTAGTTTCAGGAGAATGGACTTTTGATCACAGTGCTATTCCCGAGACAGCAGGGAGCTGCAGGGACTGTGTCTGGCCCTTCAGCCAGAGGAGGAGGGTCTGTGTTTGGCCTTGTCACACGTGAACCCAGGAGTCGCCCGAGAGGCTTAGGGCAGGTATGACTAAGAGTGAACAGCAAACCTCCTCGCAGTTATAAGGGCAAGAGTATTCCTTTGCGATAAGCTATTTCTGGAACACGAGAGCCTACAGAGATTTTTTTTACTGTGGCTTTTTTTCAGGGCTCAGGTGAAGTTCAATATTGTGTACAGAGTAAAAAATGGGCTTGGTGACTTTCGTGCCTGTGCAAACAGATATCCAGATAAGCAGAGATCTCTTTTTAGCCCTGGAACTTATTATCCATACTTGAAGAGCACTTTATGGTTTTTAAAAGGCAGTATTTTCCTGATCTAAATGAAGGAAGCATAGGATCATGGTCCTCATCTTACAAGTGAGGAAACTGACCAGAGAGAGGTTAAGTGACCTGCCCAAAGTCACACAAGGAATAAGCGGTGGGGCCCTGATTTCAGATCTCCGTATGGATGGCTTCATCACCTTTTGGCTATGCATGCACACCCTGTTGGTTTCCAGACCCACACATCTGGCTCTGTCCTCTCCTAAACTACATGCTGCCTGAGACAACTGGCAGCTCACAATCAGATTGCACTCAAGTGCTAGCCACTCTTTGGGACACTGGAGAGGACTTCAGAACGAAGGCAAGTGTTGGAGAAAGTAGGTCCCAAAGTCTCACCTGCCACCCCTGAGGGGGTGAGGCTACAGGAAGAAGACTGGAGGGTCTGAAGGGGGCTGAATCTCTGAGAGACAGGCTGATGGGCTAACCTACGGCACACGTGTGATAAAACAGGTTGCTTTGAATTCATTGTTTTTCTTTTAGCACTGGCAATGCATGCTGAATGCTGAAAACACACAAGGCAGTTAAACAAACCAACGAATATATGGATAAGTAGAGAGAGGCCCATTTCCCTAGGGAGTACTTAACTATAAAACAGCACTCTGCTGTGCAAAGGGAGAACATTATCCTAGAGGACATGAAACAGAAATTAGCTGTTTTTCCTAATTTTTTGCTATCATTCTTCTATTCCAAATGAGGCATCCCAGGCACAGAGAGGCTAGGAGAGCTCCCCCAGTTCACTGGGGGTACTGAGTGACTACTTAACAGTCAGTCGTCCCACGGGCTAAGAATACACAACATCTCCAAAACTGAACGTGCCCACCCCCACTCCCCATGCATCTGCATGTCCTCTGGTGTTGCCAAACTCCGTGAAAAGCAACCTTCTACCCAGCTGCTTCGGCCAGGCATCCTTAAAGCCATGCTTCCCTGCTGCCTCTCTCACCACCCCCTCAATCACCAAGCCCGGCCAATCCAACCTCCTCCACCCTTCTAAATAAGATCTTGACACTTAGTTCTTCCATCACTATGGCTAATTCCCTAGTCCAGATGACCTCATCTCTGCTTGATAATTACCACCAATCTTAACTCTTGGCCACAGATTTTTTCATCCCACTGCTTGAGGGACCTTTCTCAAATCCTAATCTGGTTGAATGGATAAAGAAGATGTGGTCTATGTATACAATGGAATATTACTCAGCCATTAGAAACGACAAATACCCACCATTTGCTTCAACGTGGATGGAACTGGAGGGTATTATGCTGAGTGAAGTAAGTCAATCAGAGAAGGACAAACATTGTATGTTCTCATTCATTTGGGGAATATAAATAATAGTGAAAGGAAATATAAGGGAAGGGAGAAGAAATGTGTGGGAAATATCAGGAAGGGAGACAGAACATAAAGACTCCTAACTCTGGGAAACGAACTAGGGGTGGTGGAAGGGGAGGAGGGCGGGGGGTGGGGGTGAGTGGGTGACGGGCACTGAGGGGGACACTTGACGGGATGAGCACTGGGTATTATTCTGTATGTTGGTAAATTGAACACCAATAAAAAAATTAATTTATTAAAAAAAAAGAATAAATACAGTACAAAAGGAAAAAAAAATCCTAATCTGGTCTTGTCTACCCTGCTCAAAACTCTGCAGGGGCTTCCTGCTGTTCTTAGGATAACGTCCAAGCCTCCCGGACTGAGCACAGTCCCCTTCCTTACTCCCTACCCTCCAAAGCCTCATCCTCAGCAGACCGCCTCCTGCTCCACCACCACTCCACATTCCAGCCCCCGTCAACCTCTTCCTGTTCAGTAGATGGCCAGTGGACTCTCTTCTCCCTGCCTCTCATTTCCCCAACCCCACACGTGCCATCCCCTGTAGATCGAACATTCACTTCATTTGCCTGATTCCTACCTATGTTCAGCTGTCAGGTTCAGTAGAGAGCAATTTCCATTTAACCTGAGGAGTACCTGGATGAAAAGGCACTGTTCACAGAACTTTTTACTGAATAGAAGTGATGGAGACTTCATTATAAATTCCTCAAATGGGCAGGTATTTTACTCTGGTTCCCAGTGAGCTAATTGGAAATGCAATCGGACAGCCCAGTTTCTCTGGAAAAGAATAGGATGGCATAGAATAGGATAACACACGGCAAAGATCATACCTCAATTTATGTGGTGCCTGTGATGCATTTGAACTCGGAGTTTGGAATGTGGCACACACTTTCCTGATGCCTAGGGGTCCTACCTTCCAGTGAGGAGGGATAAACAGAAACATGGAAAGATTATGTCACTTTATGGCACCTGTGACCCAGGAAATTAAGCAGCCCTTCAGCTGCCTCCCTTGGACTTTGTCTTGATGAGCTCATTTTTCCACTGTGAAGTGCCATCTGAGTTTTCTGTTAGGACAAGAGGAAGGATTGTAACTGGTCTTTCCTTTACAGCGGGTTGGATTTATTAGTCGCTGTGGCCATCAAGGAGGCTAGCTGCCTGCACCTATGGGAACTCTCCAAGGGAGTCTGACAGTGCCTTCATATCGCTCCCTAGGGGCCCCTACCAGGTGTCAGCAAACCCTGGAGAAAACTATGTCGGTTCCTACAGCGTCCAGTGGAGAGTGTGAACCCACTGCTGGTTCAACATGCCATAGGCTCAACTGTGAGGATTAACCTCACTCAGTACAACCCCTCTGAACACAGCACACCTCGGTATGAGATGAAGTGTGTGCCTTGGACGAAAGAAAAGATGGAACCACTCATCCAACCAGCACTACCCCAACCCCCAAGCCCGGCCAGAGGGTGGGACTAGACTCCTAGGCGCCTGGCATACTTCCCTCTGTCGCTGGCATGTCCCTAACACAGGGCACGGTGTGATGGGCTCTTCCTGCAGCCTAGCTTGAGGAACTAAGGTGTGCGGGGTATATACAGTTTGATTCCCCAAAGACTCAGGTCTTTGGTAAGTGTCAAAGCCCACCTTCTGTAGACAGGAAAACAAACTGAAAGGCGTTAGGTTGATGAAGCAGGAGAGGGTGGATCTGGGAAGCACACCTCCTTTTTGCCTGACTCCAAAGCCAGTCTTTGCACTCACAGTGACACAGCGGGGTTGTGTTTCAGGTGCTGAAATGCAGATACTGTTCCAAGATTCCATAGTCATCATGGTCCCAACACCATGTCCACCTTGAAATGCAGGCACCCAGCAGGGTATAAAGCAACCCCCAAAGGTTCTAAGACTCTGCCTCTGCCCTGTGAGGAGCTGCCCTGAAGCAACAGATCTGGAGTCCCTTAGCATGGAAGGCTTGCCTCAGAGCCGACAGCCAAGCAGGACCTCAGCTTCCAGGGTTCCCGCAGAGAGATCCTTTGTCTTAATAGAGAGACTTTTGGAGTCAACCCCACCCCACAAATTAGGTCTCCACCAGTCTCATTCTGTTTATCAGATATGAACTGAGTGACAATCAGAGGCAAAGGAAGTACTTTCAGTGGCCGCATCACGGTTGTGGAGCTGGCCGAACTGCAATGGTGGATTGGAGCTCAGTAGACCAAGGATTGAAATCTGGCTCTACCTGTGGGGAATCTCTCGGTTCTTGAGCTTGCGTGTCTGTAAAATGTGGGTGATCGGAGTGCCTACCGCCTCAGCATCCTGACCCCTGAGAAGTGGTCCTGACCAAACACACGCACGTACAGGTAGGTAGGGGTAAGATGCCCTCCTCTGTGTACCTGAGGTACCATGACTTAAATTCCGCCATCTCTCTTCTCACAGGACATGTGGTGGCTATCTGCTGGCAGGCTATAGCTAACTCATCCCTGCATCCCCAATCCGTGTTCAGTAAACAGACACATGGTTTGAGGTGGTGCTTAGAACATGCTTCTTCAATGAGTGAAGGACCTTGACCCAAGGTGACATTATAACTTCATGATAAAGGGTAGTTATTGTGCCAGTTATTTCTCTCTTACAAATGACGTGGAGAGTGGAGCACCTGGGTGGCTCAGTGGTTGAGCATCTGCCTTTGCATCAGGTCATGATCCCAGGGTCCTGGGATCGAGTCCTGCATCGGGCTCCCTGTGGGAAGCCTACTTCTCCCTCTGCCTATGCCTCTGCCTCTCTGTGTGTGTCTCTCATGAATAAATACGTAAAACCTTTTTAAAAAATGACACGGGGGAATGGCGTAAACAAGACATCTCTGTATTCTGATTCTTTTTGGGAGGTGGAGGAAGATTGCATCTTTTGTGCCAACTTAAATTGCAGATGCTTACAAAAAGGAGGTTACACGGGTATTTTAATTGTGTGGGTCACTCTGTTGCCCCATTCATTAGTCACAGTTGTGATCTCACAGTGGAACGTGGGTCAAGATCCTTGGAACGTCAGTCAGCTCAGAGAATGTTTTCCAAGTACCAAAAGTTACCAGTGCACATAGTAGGTGCGCACAATGACCTGTCCAAGAGGTGGACTGTTGAGTGAATCCAGACTGCTAATTAAGTGTGTGATGCTGTGGCTAGAGCACAGCTGCCCTTGGAGACAGGGATGTGGGCACCTGGTGAAGGGGGTGTCAGTGCAGATGAATGCTGTCAGCCTCGGAAGGAGGCGCTCCTCCTCACTCTCCTTCCAGCCCTTTGCCCAAACCTGCCTCTCTCTGAATGGTCTTCTCCATGTCCCTCCTCTGCCTGACTTACAGCCTGATACAGGTTGTCACTCAGCATCTGTGATCCGTGGGTGTCCTTTGTGGTCCAGCTGGCTGAGTAGAAGCCTGTCACCCTCTGCTCTCCCCACTTCCTGTGAGGCTCTCACTCTCTGCCCCTGCCCCCAGTGGCCCAACCTCCTGGCAGCCTCTGCTTCATACACTTCTTCCCAGCTGTTCCCTCTTGTCTGGAAAGTCCTGACCCCAGATGTCTGCTTGTCAGGCTTCTCTCCCCGTTCACATCTTTGTTGAAAGGTCGCCTCCTCGTGAAGCCTGAGCTCACTCCCTAGGGGTAACTTTGTAGGTTAGACTGTGGGGCTCACAGATAATCCAGAGAGGTATTGCCACTCCATACATCTGGAGTCAGGATGCACCTGGGCTGGGGTTCTTCTCTTTCGGGAGGTGAGGCCTTGTGCTGTCACTTAACCCCACCATGCCAGCATTTTCTTCTTTGGGACAATGGAGAAAATAGATTCTGCAGGGTTGATACACCAAATGAGATGTTTAGGAAGGACCTCACATTCTCCTTTATTCCATTTGGTAGGTATTTGTGAATGCCCACTGGGGTTAAGGCTCTGATGGGTGAACAAGACAAAATCTCTGACTGTGTCAGCTCATGGACTAGTGAGTGATACAAATAATCCGCCTCTGATGTCTGGGTGGGGCTGAGGCCGGGATAGGGGAAATGCAGGGTGTTGTGGAAGTTCAGGGGAAGGCCTGCTGTCCAGGATGTTAGGAAAGTGGGTGAAGAAGGCTTTCTGGTAGAAACGCTGCATGAGTCCCCAGAACGAATATGAGGCGAAGGTGTTCCTCACAGCCGTTACTTTCCCAATCCATTCATGCAGGACAGATGTGGCGTCACCTCCCACTCCCTCCTGACTGAGGGATGGGGGTGTGGCCCACGCTGGCCAGTGGGAAAGGAAGAGAATGTTTGCTGGAAGACTTCTGGGAGACTTCCTTGTTCATAGGAGAGGTGCAGGATTAGAGAGCCTCTTTCTGCACTTGAACATTGCCCTATCTGGATGTTGGTCCTGGAACATCTATTTCAGAAAAGGCCAGATCAGAGCTGGAAAGAGCCTGTGTCCTTGCTGGCATCACTGGATCCCAGAGTGTGACCCGCGTGCGCCCACCCTGCCTTCTGATTTCATTTTGCGTGACTGTGAATTGCCTTTGTGCCTAAGCCCACTTGAGGAGGGGGTTCCTCTTTACTCACAGCACAAAGCAGACATCCTGATATGGTGAGCATCATGGGATTTGGTTATCTGTTGGTTTGTGGGAGCCATGCTGTGTAGTGAGTAAGGACACAAGCTCTGATCCTGGATAACCTTCCTTCCAACCCAGTTCAGCCACTTGCAGTCATGTCCTCTTGAGAAATTTACTTGGCCTGGCCCTCTTTGCCTTGCTGTACTCTCCTGTGAAATGGGTTTATTATTCCTCGTAATAACAATACCAAACAAGATTGCATTTCTGAGTATGTAACGAAGTAATGCAAGGATGGTTCAGAGAGAATTGGGCATGGCACATTCCCTATCTACCACCACTGATACTGCCATGGGGTAGGTTGCAGGTCACGCTTCACGTCATATGAGCTACAGCCAAGAACCTAAAGACAGCATCAGATGTCTCAGTTCTGCCATAGAGACTCTCCTTCTGTGCCACACTCTTCTCATTCTTTGCATCGCGCATAGATGACCCTTCACCAGGAGGCTGGCTTTTCCATCGTGGGTCTCCCCACGATGATGTACACAAGTATACATAATCTTCCATCCTGTGCATCAATTCAGTTCACTCCAGTTCTAGCCTCAGATAGCTAGGGGCCACTTCTGGTGCAGGGGTGGGGGTGGGGGTGCAGGGCAGGTACCAGAGCATGTGACACTTCATTTCTGCCATATGGCATTGGAGCGGTCTGTGTCCCTGTGCCTGCATTCATCTCCAAACTCCCCTCCTTCCACCCCAGAATTCAGTTTACACTCACACTGGATTCCAGGTCACACCCTGCTCTTTCAGCCTCTCTCCTTCAGCCTCAAAGTCCTCCTGGTAGAAGGACAGTAACTCTGCCTACTCGACGTTTGTTGGGAGACCTGCAGGAGACGATAGATGGGAAACACCTAGCTGATATTACCTGGCACATGGAAGGCACGGAGTAAGAGGCAGCGCTGTCTGTCCTGCTTCTTTAATCCACAGCACCCGGCCTGCGGATGGTAAGATATCCTTCTCTTTTGTGCAGCTGATAATATCCCATTGTATATATGTGCCACACTTCCCTTAACCATTCCTCTGTTGATTGACAGTTGGGTGGTTTCCATTATCCTGGCTACTGTGTGTGATTAATGCTGCAATAAATACGTGACTCCAGACATCTCTTTGAGACGCTGATTTCAGGTTTTTTGGACATATACCGAGCAGTGGGATTGCTGGAAGATATGGAAGGTTTTTTGTCTTTTTGATCTTGTTGCTTTGAAAGGGGGTACCCAGAGATGAATAGGAACCTATAACAGTTTTAATTTCAGGGTTGTTTTTTTTTTTAAGATTTATTTATTTATTCGTTTATTTATTTATTTGAAAGAGAGAGAGAGAGAGAGAGAGAGAGAGAGAGCACATGAGATAGAGTGAGCACTGAGCAGGGAGGAGCAGCAGAGGGAGAGGGAGAGGGAGAAGCAGGCTCTCCGCTGAGCAGGGAGCCCAATGCGGGGCTTGATCCCAGGACCCTGGGATCATGACCTCTGCTGAAGGCAGACACTTAACCCCTAATTTCAGTTTTTTGAGGAACCTCCATAGTACTTTCCATCGTGGCCGCACCAGTTTGCATTCCCACTGACAGTGGGCAAGGGTTCCAGGTTTCTGCATGCCCACCCACACTTGTGATCTTCTGTTTGTTTGGTTTGACGGTAACCATCCTCTCATGTGTGGGGAGATATCTCATTGCTATTTTGACTTGCCTTTCCCCGATGATTAGTGATGTGGCACAACTTTTCATATGCCTTTTGGCCATTTGTATGTCTTCTTTGAAGAAATGTGTATTTGCATCCTTTGCCCATTTTTACATTGGTTTGTTTGTTTTCTGGCTATTTGTTGAGTTAGAAATGCTTGTTAGAAATATTGAAAATCAACCCCATATCAGATATGTGGTTTCCAAATGTTTTTGCCTATTTTGGAGATTGCCTTTTGGCTTTGTTGGTGGTTTCCTTTGCTGTGCAGAAGCTTTTAAGTTTGAAGTCGTCCCACGTGGCAGTTTTTGCTTTTCTTGCCTGTGCCATTGGTGTCGTTTCCACGAGATCATTGCCAAGACCAATGCCATGCAGCTTTTCCTCTATGTTTCCTTTCAGGAGTTTTACAGTGCCGGGTCTTATATTTAAAATTCAGCCTTCGGGGATCCCTGGGTGGCGCAGCGGTTTAGCGCCTGCCTTTGGCCCAGGGCGCGATCCTGGAGACCCGGGATCGAATCCCACATCAGGCTCCCGGTGCATGGAGCCTGCTTCTCCCTCTGCCTGTGTCTCTGCCTCTCTCTCTCTCTCTCACTGTGTGCCTATCATAAATAAATAAAAATTAAAAATAAAATAAAATAAAATAAAATTCAGCCTTCTTTGGGTTGATTTTCGTGTGTGGTGTAGCATAGGGTCCAGCTTCATCCTTTTACACTTGGGTATCCTGTTTTCCCGGCGCCATTTGTCAAAAGACTGTCCTTTCCCCATGGTGTATCGTTGGTGTCCTCATCAAGCTCAGCTGACTTTATACACATTGGGTTTATTTCTGGCTGCTACTCTGTTCCATTGGTCTGTGTCTGTCTTTCTGTCCGTACCATACTGATTGACTACTACATAGCCTTGTGCTATGTTTTGAAATAAGAACTTTGGTACCTCCAACTGTCTTCTTCCTCAAGGTTGCCTTGGCTGTTCAAGGTCTTCTGTTGTTCCAGATGCATTTTAGGATTGTTTTTCGTTCTTATTTAAAAAAAAAAAAGATTTTATTTATTTATTAATGACAGGCACAGAGAGAGGCAGAGACATAGGGAGAGGGAGAAGCAGGCTCCCCATGGGGAGCCGGTGCAGAACTCGGTCCCAGGACCCCTGAATCACAACCTGAGGTGAAGGCAGACACTCAACCACTGAGCCACCCAGGGATCCCTAGGATTGTTTTTCTGTTACTGAGAAATGCCATTGGAATTTTGGTAGGCGTAGCATTGAGTCTCTCATTCTTATTTATTTTCAATTTTTATTTATTTTTTTTAGATTTTATTTGTTTATTCATTAGAGACACGGAGAGACAGAGACATAAGAAGGAGAAGCAGGATCCCTGTGGGAAGCCCGATGCAAGACTCGATTCCAGGACCCTGAGATCACAACCTGAGCCAAAGGCAGATGCTCAACCACTGAGCCACCCAGGTGCCCCTTATTCTTCTTTTTACTCTTTCATCTTAAACTGGAGATGACATTGATTAACCAGTTATATTCTAAATCTGGCGATTATGTCGCTTGGGTTTCAGTTATTGAACCACCCTTGCTTTCCTGTGCTAACCCACTTGATCGTGGTGTATTTTCTCTGAATATTGCTGGATTCCATTGCTGGTATTTTGTGGAGGAATTTTGTACTTGTGATGAGAAAGATTATTGGTCAGTAGTTTTCCTGGTGTCAGTGAAATGCTAGCCTCATAAATCACTTGCAAGTGTTTCCTCTGCTTCTGTTTTCTTGGAGGAAATTGTGTAGAATTTGTGCATGCATGCGTTTTTCCTGTCGATAATTGGTGGAATTCACCATTGATACCATCTGGGATTTTCGTCAAAGTTTTTAACAACTGATTCAATTTCTGTGAACGGTAGTGAACTCTGCATGTTACTTCACCTTGGGTGAGTTTTGGCAGTTTATAGGCTTTGGATAATCAATCCATTTCCGAGTTGTTGCATTTATATATGTGGAATTGAATGTAATATTGCTTTATCATTTCTTTCATATTTGCTGGGTCTCTAGTGAAATCTCTTCTTTCATTCCTGCTATTGGAAACTTATTTCTGGGTGGCCCGGGTGGCTCAGCGGTTTAGCGCCTGCCTTCATCCCAGGGCATGACCCTGGAGACCCCGGATCAAGTCCCACATCGGGCTCCCTGCATGGAGCCTGCTTCTCCCTCTGCCTCTCTCTCTGTCTCCTGTGTATTCTCATGAATAAATAATAAAAAATTTTTTTAAAAAAGGAAACTTATTTCTTCTCTCCCTCTTTCCCTCTCTTTTTCTCCAGTTCTCTTGAGATATAATTGACACGCAGTGGCTCATAAGGGATACAGCATAATACTTTTACTTGCATGTATCATGAAAGGATTATCAGAATAAGCTTACTTGGCATCCAGCATCTCATATAGATACAAAAAGAAAACCGTGTTTTCCTTGTGAAGGGAGCTCTTAGGATTTACCCTCTTAACAACTTTCATTTATATCACACAGTAGTATTAACTAGAGTCATCATGTTGCACAATATATCCCAAGCACTTATTTATCTTATAACTGGATGTTTGTTCCATTTCACCAACATCTTCCAGTTTTTTCTCCCTCCCCAAATCTCCACCTCTGATAACCACAAATCTTACGTCTTTTTCTATATATTTAGGAGGCTTTTTCCAATTCCATGTATGAGTGCGATCATACCATGTGCGTCTTTCTATGGCTTATTTCACTTAGCATAATGCCCTCAAGATCCACCTATGTTGTCACAAATGGCAGGGTTTTCTCCTTTTTCATGGCTGAATAATATTCGGGTGTGTGTAGGGGTGTGTGTGTGTGTGTGTGTGTGTGTGTGTGTGTTCTTGATCCATTTATCCATCAAAGACACTTAGGGGGGCAGCCCGGGTGGCCCAGCAGTTTGGCGTCGCTATCGGCCCAGGATGTGATCCTGAAGTCCCGGGATCGAGTCCCACGTCAGGCTTCCTGCATGGAGCCTGCTTCTCCCTCTGCCTGTGTCTCTGCCTCTGTGTGTGTGTGTGTGTTTCTCATGAATAAATAAATAAAATCTTAAAAAAAAAGACACTTAGGGTTGTATCCATATCTTGGCTATTGTAAATAATGCTGCTAAGGACATGGGGTGCAGATATGTCTTTGACATAGTGTTTTTATCTCTTTCAGGTATATTCTCAGAAGTGGAATGTCTGCATCATATGGTAGTTCTATTTTTAAGTTTTTAAGGAATCTCCATACATTTTTTTTTTAAATATTGTATTCATTTATTTGAGAGAGAGCGAACACGAGCAAGGGGAGGGACAGAGGGAGAGGGAGAAGCAGACTCCCCACTGAGCAGAGAGCCTGACACGGGGCTCCATCCCGGGACCCCAGGATCATGACCTGAGCCAAAGGCAGATGCATAACCAACTGAGCCACCCAGGTGCCCCTCCATACTGTTTTCAATAGTGCTGTGCCAATATACATTTGTGCCAAAGTGTACAGGATTTCTTTTTTTTTTTTTCCTTAAGATTTTATTTATTTATTTGAGAGAGAAGCACTGAGCTCCCCACTGAGCAGGGAGCCTGGGATCATGACCTGAGCCAAAGGCAGACACTTAACTGACTGAGCCACCCAGGTGCCCCTCTTTCTTTTTTAAAGATTTAATTATTTGAGAGGGAGAGAGTGCGCTGGGTGGGCAGAGAGGGAAACTTAAGCAGGCTCTGTGCTGAGCGTGGAGCCCAACTCAGGTCTCCATCTCAGGACCCTGAGATTACAACCCCAGCTGAAACCAAGAGTTTGGGTGCTCAACCAAATGCACCACCCAGGTGCCCCATGATTTCTTTATTCTCCACATCCAAGCCAGCATTTTTATCTCTTGTTTTTTCAATACTAGGCATTCTAACAGGTGTGAGGTGATACCTCATTGTGGTTTGGGTTTGCATTTCTGCCGCAGATCCAGGATAGTCGGAGGCTACGATATGAAGAAAGACTCGGGAGTCTTGCTGAATTTTAATCTGGGGGACAGGGGGACCAAGAGTCAGACTCGGAC
The DNA here is from genome assembly GCF_048418805.1 of Vulpes vulpes. NCBI lineage: Eukaryota > Metazoa > Chordata > Mammalia > Carnivora > Canidae > Vulpes > Vulpes vulpes. The sequence goes on from NC_132796.1 coordinate 42,467,875, forward strand.
TCGGACTCAAAGCACACTCGGACTCCAACGCCGAGGCTTTGTCTCCTCCAGTTTTTATTAAGAGAGTTAGCAGATTGGCTATAGGAATTATTAACTTTGAGAAGCAGAGAAAAACATGTTTACTTCAAAGGGTAAAAGAATAGGCGGTTGACTCGGAGGGGGTGGGGAGCAGAGGAGCTGTATCTGGAGAACAAGGTGGTCAAGAGTCAGTGTGCTGACTCAGGATCTCCCATGTCCCCAGTGTGCTGAGGACTACGAGATTCAGTTCTCAGATAGGCTCCGCAGGTGGTTCCCCACACATTTCTCTGATAATTATTGGTTTGGAGCACTTTTCATCTCTCTATTGGCCATTTGTACCTCTTCTTTAGAAAAATGTCTATCCACATCCTTTACTCAGTTTTACATTGGACGGTTAGCCTTTTTGCTATGGAGCTGTATGAGTTCTTTATATATTTTGCATATTAACCCCTTGACAGACATACGGTTTGCAAATATTTTTTCCCATCCTGTAAGTTATCTTTTCACCTGGTTGACGGTTTCTTTGGTGTGCAGCTTTCCAGTGAGGGGAAGTTTCTTGTTGATTGTGTTGTCTGTGGTTTGGGTGTCACATCCAAGAATTCATGGCCAAGACCCATGTCAAGGAGCTTTGTTGTTATGTATTCTTCTAGGAGTTTTATAGTTTCCAGTCTTACATTTAAGTCTTTTTTTTTTTTTTTAGATTTTATTTATTCATGAGAGATGCAGAAAGAGAGAGAGACAGAGATATAGGCATAGGGAGAACCAGGCTCCCCATGAGGAGCCTGATGCAGGACCCAATTCCGGGACCCCGGGACCACGCCCTGAGCCACAGGCAGATGCCCAACCACTGAGCCACCCAGGTGCCCCACATTTAAGTCTTTAATCTATTTCAAATTGATTTTTGTTGAGTGTAAGTCAGGAATCCAGCTTTATTCTTTGACATGTGAATATGCCATTTTCCCAGCACTATTTATTGAAGAGGATATCTTTTCTCCATTGAGTATTCTTGACCCCTGTGTGAAATATTAGTTGACCATATATGCATAGGGTTATTTCTGGGCTCTCGATTCTGTTCCATTGGTCTGTGTGTCAGTTTTTGTTTTTTTTTTTTTTTAAGATTTTATTTATTCATGATAGTCACACAGAGAGACAGAGAGAGAGGCAGAGACACAGGCAGAGGGAGAAGCAGGCTCCATGCAGGGAGCCTGACGTGGGAGTCGATCCCGGGTCTCCAGGATCGGGCCCCGGGCCAAAGGCAGGCACCAAACCACTGCGCCACCCAGGGATCCCTGTGTGTCAGTTTTTATGCCAGTGCCACACTGTTCTGATTACTCTGGCTCTGTCATTTGGCTAGAAAGCAGGAAGTGTGCTGTATCTTGCTTTTGTTCCCTCTCTTTCTTCATTTCCTTCATCGTCCTGTGAGAGGTTTGTCAATTTTATCGATCCTTTCAAAGAAGCAACTTTTGATTTGAGTTTCTCTAATCTGTCTTGTCAGAAATTTCATTGATTTCCATTCTTATACTTTAGTAAATTCTTATTCTTCCTAGGGATTTTGAAATTCTTTCCATAGGCTTCAACATCCTTTTAACTAGATGAAAGCCAGTGAAAATTCCAAAGAATGTGTCCCTCCCCGTGGTGGAAATACTTAGATTTTAGCAAATGTCTGCTTTTCAAAAGTACACGAACACTTGCGAGGAGAGCACATGCTAGCCACACATGGATTGTCCTTACAATTATGCTTGAGAACAGATATAAAAAGTCAGCAGGGGGACACCTGGGTGGCTCAGCAGTTGAGCGCCTGCCTTCGGCCCAGGGCGAGATCCTGGAGTCCCGGGATCAACTCCCACATCGGGCTCCCTGCATGGAGCCTGTTTCTCTCTCTGCCTATGTCCCTGCCTCTCTGTGTGTGTGTGTGTCTCTCATGAATAAATAAATAAAATCTTAAAAAAAAAAAAAGTCAGCAGGGAATCACCATGGTTGACTGCAGGGCATCATTTTGCATTATAGGTCATGTGGACGCCATAACGGATCACGCTTTTAAGACCTTGGTCATATGCCATCAGTCTTCTGAGCTCTTGGAAACGTATTATCTCATTTAAACCACAGAACCATCCTAGGGAGTAGAGCTCATTGTTGCCCCCATTTAACAGGTAGGAGACGGTGGCACGGAAAGGTTAAGTCAGAGGAATAATAACGGGTTTTCTTTCTTCTTTTATCGCCGTGTGTTGCAGTCTGGGCTCTTCTGGCCGTGTCCTTCCCTTGCTATCTTCCAGCTCTTTGACAGCCTTCACCTCCACCTTCCTCTCTAGACCCAAGGGCCAGGTGGAGCTATGAGCACCAACTACACCTCCATGGATCCACTCCAGAAGTGTAACCCAACACTGATTTCGGAATCTTCCCCGGTGATCTCTGAAGAGACTTCCCGGGAAGTCACAGCAGCCTCCCCTCCTTCCTTCTCAGAACTGCTGATGATGGGCCTCGGGGACCTCAAAAGCAGTCCTGGCCCCAAATACCCTGCCCCTCTGCCAGAGGGGCTGCCCCAGCAGCAGTACAGGGATGACAAGACCCTACAGGAGAGGCGCTGGGAAAGGTCAGCATCCCCTCAGAGGAAGAGAACACTTCTGGGGCACATGAGACGGCGACACCTTGATCACGTGGCGCCTTATCGGGTTGAAAGAAATGCCAGGATCTCTTCATCAGGTGATAGAGATCAGAACGGATTCCGATGTGAATGTCGATACTGCCAGAGCCATAGGCCCAATGTCTCTGGGATGCCTGCAGAGAGGAAAGGGGCCCCACATCCTTCCTCCTGGGAAACGCTGGTGCAGGGCCTCAGCGGCTTGACCCTCAGCCTGGGAACCAACCGGCCTGGCCTTCTGCCTGAAGGGGTGCTCCAACAGCAGGAGAGAGAGGAGAAGCTCCAACTGGAGATGCAGCAGGAAAGCAAAAGAATGTTTCAGAGGCTCCTAAAACAGTGGTTGAAGGAAAACTGAGGCTCTCGTCCTCATGTAGCAGAGATCTGAGTGGATTTGGACATGGTTGCTGGTGTTGCCAGATCCTGAGCTCGGATTCCTGTTGGGGACCAAACAGGAAGCAATCAGAGAAGATAGAGAAATAAGAGCAGTGTGAGGACTGAAAACTCTGTCAGTGTGAGCATGGATCCAATCCCAGGAAGGTCTTACTTTTTCCTGCCTGGAGTTTCTGGATCACCGTGGGGCTTTCTATGGAACACTGCATACCAGAGGTCCTTAACTTCTGTATCATGGCTCCCATGATGCATGTTGTCACTTTCCCACCCCAGATCTCTGTCTCTCCTCCCTGCCTTGTTGTCAATAAGATACCAGGTTTCTCTGTAGCATGAATGCCCTGTTGATGGCCATGTGCTTTTGTGCCATTTCACTGACTGCCTCCCAGAAGCAACACTAGTTCTGCCGGAATGCAACGTGTGCTCAACTGAGATCCACTTCCAAGAATCTGATGCTAAACAACGTGCAGAAAGGGACGCGGGACTGGAATGTGGTGTTTCACCATTGTGTTATCTGTGTAAGCCATTATGAATATGCTGAGCTAACTGTAGGTCAGTGTTTCCCTGCTTTGTAACATTGATTGTATTCTCCTTGGCGGAGTTTCTGATGGGTTACCTCACTGTGCATACCTAATAAATATACATAAGAAAGGAAAATAGCTTTTGATTCTGGTTTCTTGATCCATACTGGTTTGTTGTTTGTTTGTTGTTTGTTTGTGAGACCACGACATTTCAGTCCTACAGCAGTAGATCATGGTGGTTTATGGGATGAGCTCTAAACTGTGCGGATTTGGAGCAAGGGACGGGAAGGGCACCAGGGAACCCCGTCAAGTCACCCTTGGTGGCCCTGCAGGAGGACCAGCCTTCAGATCATCCAGGTGGAGCCAGTGGAAGAGAGTCTTCCTGGCCACAGCAGAGTCCACTGGCCACAGTAGGAGGTCCTGTGGGATGGTGCTGGTTGCCCTGGCCACAGGATCTTCAGGAGCCATTCTGCCTTCATTGCCTGGTGTCCCTGAGTCACTGCATGTGAACAGCAGCTTCATGACTGCTGCTTGACAACCAGAGCATCGTGGAGATATTTAAGAGTCATTTTAGGATTTAGACACGTGCCTTTTCATTTCAGGAGGCATGAATGAATCAATCTTCCTCCTTCCCCCGCCCCTGACACACACAGAATCCAATGCTGTGCACCCAGGAAGTGCCCATGCAACTCCTCTGAACTGAAAACACATTCTGTTTTCTGACAGTCTCTATTTTTAGTTAGCCACCACAGCTGTGTTGCTGCAGACATCTATGAGTCTCCTGCAGAGGGAAGTGGCTTGAGGACAGGTATGTTTATTATGCTCTGAACTTGTGATCTTGTCGGAGAGCTTAGGAGCTCAACTGACCCTGCCAGGCTTGTCTCCCACTTGAAGGGAGAAGGTAAATAAAGTAGGACTTTTCTTTCTTGAAACTCTGAAACCTAAATTCGGACTGGTCACTTGGGTGCGGTTAGCAGGAGTAACGTGGCATTTCACTTTATCGATCCTGTACTAGCTCTCAGACACCATTCTACATATTTCCATAGAGCAGCTTATGTAACCTGCTCCCAAACACTCATCATTGAGCAAGAACTCAAGGTCAATTAGTAGATGGGAAAGCAGAGAACAGAGAGGTTGGGTGACTTGCTCAGCGTCACACAAACCTAGCTACATCCTTGAACCCTCTCCAGAATGCACTGGGATGGGGGCAGTCATCTCCACATGGCAGAGTTCACAGAGATGGTAAAAAGATGGCCTCGCCCAGGCAGCCAACCACTTGATTGTGGCTAAATCAAATATTTAGCCACTCATGAAGATTTCATTGTCTCCCCCTGCCTCCCCCCCCCCCCACTCCATGCTAGGCAGGCTGCTGGGGCAGGGAAGTTTGGAATAACCGCAAGGCAGTCACGGCTCTTGGGAGTTGAGCCTTGACTCGGGGAGAGCTGTGACATCCATACCTGTGGCGGAGAGCTGTCATGGATCCCCTGTGCAGCTCTCTTGCCAGGAGGTGAGAGAGTGGGAAGGATCAGGATGGAGCAGTGTGGACCTGGGCCTTGCTGAGGGTGAGCGCAGACTTATGAGTGCAGACTTATGGCTTACCTGGGGGCTCATGGAGAATGGGTGGGTGGGTGTAACTGAGAGACCCATTGGTGCCACCCCATCCCCACCTCAAAGGCATTGTCCCCTTGCCTACATATCAAGTGTATCAGCATATCCGAGGGTCCCATCTGATACAGCATACGGTCCCAAGTTACTGGCTAGGAGTCGGGATCCAGTGACGTCTAGAAATATTCAGCATGCCAGGTTCCAGAGCGGAGGCAGAGGCAGAGCCACCAGGAGGCAAGAAAATCCAGGGAGAGAATGAAGGTAAAATGGAATGCTCACAGAGAAAATCTGAATGTACCTCTCCCAAGTAAAGAAATTGAATTTGTGAATTAAAAGCCTCTCCACTTGGGACGCCTGGGTGGTTCAGCGGTTGAGCGTCTGCCTTTGGCTCCGGGCGGGCGTGATCCCGGGGTCCGGGGATCAAGTCCCACATCGGGCTCCCTGCGTCCAGGAGCCTGCTTCTCCCTCTTCCTGTGTCTCTGCCTCTCTCTCTGTATGTCTCTCGTGAATGACTAAATACAAAAATAAAATAAATAAAATACAATACAATAAAATAAAATAAAATAAAATAAAATCCTCCTCCCCCTCCCCCCCCGCAGAGAAAAGCCCTGGTCCTGCTGGCATCATTGCTGAATTCTGTTAAACTGTAGGAAGAGATAATATCCATCCTTCACAGACTCTTCCAGAACAGAGAGGAGGGAACATGTCCTAACTCATCCTATGAAGACAGTATTACCTTGCTACCAAAGCCAGACATGACAACACAAGTAAACTGTAAGCCAAGATCTATCACAGGTGTCCATACATCAGTCCTCAACGAAGTGGCACACCATATCCAGCAGCATTTACAAGGTAGTGTGTGTCTAAGCTAGGGAGATTTATCCCAGGTTGCAATATTGCTTTAACATTCAAAATACAATTAGGGTAAACACCATCATAGTGTAATGAGGACAAAAACCATCTGATCATAGACAAAGAAAAGACATTTGACAAAAATCAAGACCCATTTGTGATACAAATGCTTAGCCACAGTAGGGCTAGAAGGAAGGGCACGTCCTCGTTCTAATGAAGGGTATCTAGAAGAAAAATAGGTCTCTTGTCACATCATATTTAGTAGTGAAAGAAGGAATGCTTTCCCCTTGAGATCCAGACTAAGGTGAGGATGTCGGCCCTACCGTTTCCTTCCAAAATTGGCTGAAGGTTCTGTCCAGTTGCAACCATGCAAGACAAAGAATGAAGGCATGGAGAAACTAGAAACGAAACCTATGGCCAGGCAAAGACTTGTACTCAGACGTTCACAGCAACAACAACAACAACAAAAAGGAAACAGTCGAAACGCCTGTCAACTGGTAAAAGGATAATCAAAATGTGGCATAGCATGCAGTAGAATGGCACTGACCTACAAAGAGAGGTGACCTTCTGATGTCTGCTACAACATGGATGAGCCTCCACAGTGTTCTGCTAAGTGAAAGAACACAGACACAAAAGTCCACTTGAAGCAAGAGACAGTTTAGAGGAAATGCCCAGAGAGAACATTAGATTTTGCCTCAGCCTAGAGGTGGTAATGGGAGTTGAGTCCTGACGGGTACACAGGGTCTTTCTGGAGTGATGGAAATGTTGTAAAACTGAATCGTGGTGATGGAAGCACAATTCTGTAAATCTGCTACAAGTCCCTACATTGGACCCTTTCATTGGGTGGATTTTGTGGTATGTAAATGATAGGCTTTAGAAAATGGAATGCAGATGCCTAAGTCATAGAGGAAAAGGTACGCCGTTGATTTTATAAAACTAAGGAACTGTCCCGTCTCTCTTCCCACGTTCTCTGGGTCCTGCCTGCAGGACCCATCATCACCTGCCTCTTCCATGTGTGCTAGCTGCTCCCGCCAGACTGAGTCACTGTGCACAACAGAAAGGAGTGCTGGTGAGTGCACACATCCGTGCGTGTGCTCTGTGTTCTCGTGCACAGACACCCACTGGATGAACATAGTGGTTGGCTCAGAAATCCACGGCTGTGGGCAGGCTCCCATAGTCCATTGTGCATCTGAAAACCCTCTTCGGGATTTTCCATCCTTCAGGAATCACTTAGAACTGGCTGCGGATTCCCTGGCAACCAGCCTCGCTGTTAGCTTCAACCTCTGGCCACAGGAAGACATGTAGAGTGGGGAGGGATGTTCCCCCCCCCCCAACACATACAGAGCTCCCTGATCCACTCAGCAAGCCAGGGGGCATCCACAGCAGAGGGGTGACCAAGACAATGGAAATCCTGCTGCCTGTCCATCCTCGAGGCCCTCCCCACCCTCCTCCCCCTGCCTGTCATGTAAGGAAGGGGACATTGCCACACAAACACACTCTGAGTCCTTGAAATTGTTCTAAATATGGTGTAAAATAAATATGTCACAAATAGCTCTTGACATATGAACACAGAAAGCCAACTGAAGGGGGGTGGTAGATGGGAAAGTTGAGTGAAGGGGAGGGTGAGATACAGGCTTCCAGGGAAGGAATAAGTCACTGGATGAAAGGCACAGCATAGGGAATATGGTCCATGGTATTGGAATAGCACTGTATGGTGACAGATGGTAGCTATGCTTGTGGGGAGCAGAGCATAATACTAGACTTGGTGAATCACTGTGATATGGACCTGCAACTCATGTAACATTGTGTGTCAACTAGACTCAAATTAAAAAAGAAAAAAAAAAGTTCTGCAAGAGAAGACATATAAGGAATTTTTTTTTAATTTTGTAGCAGTACATATGGCCCTAAAGTCCAAGATTCTATTTAACGCCGGACAGGTGAAGCTCAGCAATGCTTCTCAAGCTCAGCTGCACAGCGACTCTTTCCTGGAGCAATTTACAAACAACTCAACACCAGGGCGCCTGGGAGGTTCAGTGGGTTAAGCACCTGCCTTTGGCTCAGGTCATGATTCCGTGGGTCCCAGAAACTGGTGCAGTCGCTCTAGAAAAGAGTCTGGAGGCTCCTAATAAAGTTAAAAATAGAACTACCCTATGATCCAGCAATCACATTGCTGGGTATTTACCCAGAAATACAAAAACACTAATTCAAAGGGATACATGCACCCCTGCGTTCACAGCAGCATTGTTTACAACAACCAAATCGTGGAAGCAGCCCAAGCGTCCATGGATAGATGAATGGATAAGGAAGATGTGGTGTGTACACATACAATGGAATATTATGCAGCCATAAAAGAGAATGAAATCTTCCCATTTGAAACAACACAGATGAAGCTAGAGATTATTACGCTAAGTGAAATAAGAAGAAAGACAAGTATCATATGATTTCACTGGTGGAATTTAACAAAACAGCTGGGGAAGAAGGAGGGCACTTGTCCTGATGAGAACCCGGTGATGTATGGAATTGTTGAGTCACTGTACTGGACACCTGAAACATAGAACACCATGTTAAGTATACTGGAAGTAAAATTTAAAACTTACTAATAATTAAAAAAAAAAAAAAAAGAGGGACCTATGCTGGTGCTCCATCCCCAGAGAGTGATTTAGAGAGTCTGGAATGTGACCCCAGCGTGACCATTATTTGGAAACTTCTATGAGAACCTAGTTTGCAGCTGTGGCAACAGAACCATCCTTAGGGAGAAAACCTCCAGTCAGAAATTTGAGACTCCCCTCATAAGGCAAGCAGGTTTTCATCATTACCTGCTGTGGTTGGCAGATCTCATAGGCTGTGAGGAAAGGAAAAGCACTTCAAAGTAAATTCGGGCATTAAAACTACATTGTTTTTGCTGCTCTCAAAGTTCCTAAAAACCCAAGTGTGAAGTTAAAACACTGGATTTGCTAATGAAACGTATTACTTTTTATTTCTTGTCAAGATCCTTTGTGCTTAGTTACTTTAAGATTGGAGAAAACACTGTACAGATAACTTCATCAGAGAAATCACAGTAATTCTTTGAAAATGTGTTGGCTGAAATTTGTATCAGTTGATGGAGATGGATCAGCTGTCAGGCTTATCTGCCAAGTTTACGGAGTTGCATTTTTAAACTTTCTAGTATAATTTCTGTTGCAAAATTCATTCCCATGCTCAGATAAGGGCCCACACAGGTCCAGGTACTTATGATGAAAAGTAAAATTGAGCAATCCCTTGTTTCATGCTCACCCATGGACACGTGCCTCCCCAAACTTTCCCTTTGAGCGATTTCTTCCGGATATTCAACTCCCATGTTCGAAATCCCGGGCTTACTGCTATGCCGAAATAGAAATAGAGTTTAGACAGTGAATTCTTAACAGAAGATGAGGATTTCAAACTCCCAGGTATATTACAGGGCCCAGGTCTTCTCGGGAATTCCTGTGGGGAACCCGCCCAAACCAGGGGCATTCCCAGCTGCTAGGACCCGCTGAGACTGTATCTGCCCAGAAGGGTCCCTCATGGGGGACTTTTGCACATCTGTGGCAACGTGAAGATCATGGTCTGGCCTTTTCCAGAGCACGTCCCAGAGAGTCCTGGGGCTATGGAGAGCACACCAGGCAGCACCCCCAGGATTTCACCTTAAGGAATTGGGTGGATGGCAGTGCCCACCCGTGAGATGGGGAACGTGGGTCTGGGGTCATCTGCAGATTGGCAGGGCTTCTGGGCCCTCTGAGTATTGATGCCCCATAGGTTCAGCCCACGGGGTTCTGGGGCCCAGCAGACATTTCTTCGGTAGACCTGTTGATGGGAAGAGCCACCGGAATAGAAGGAGGTACAGATGAAAACAAGCCGTGCTTCTGTGACCCACGGAGATATGGCTTCAGAGATTCATCATCTTCCAGGTAAAAGCCCCAATGGCTGGTGTCCGGGGAGAGTCCAACATGGGGTTATCAGACTAGAGTGAAATGGAGAGGGAGCAGTTGGGAAGTTGTGGCAGAGGTGGCATCAGAGGGCAGGAGTCCTGCTGGGGGCTCTCAGAGCAGTGCTGCTATTGAGGGCACTGGATGTAAGGGGGCTGGGGTTTAGGCAATGGCAGACATGGGTACGTGGGTATTTGGCCACAAATTCAGACAGAGTGCCTGCGACAGAGAGGTTTCTTGATTCGCAGGAACCTCGCCTGTGATCCTGGCCTGGACAGTCTGAATTGTCTGTAAAACTAAGGCCTGATCATGAGATTGGCCTCAACATGTCCTATCTGGTGGTGTTCAGGCTGGGCTTTGAGGTCCTTCCAGTGAGGAACAGAGAGTCTGGGCCATAGAGCAGCAGAACAGGACTGCCCTGTGACTCTGGCCCCTGCCAAGCTGGGATCAGAGTGTAGTTCTCAGATCACCATGAAGGGGATGCAGTGTGCCGGCTCCAGCGGGTTTTGGAAGCACAGGGAGTGGCCCAGATCTGGAGTGTTTGAAGATCTTACACAAGGGCCACTGTTCAGGCCACCATGCAGTAACTCAGGTGCATGCTCTTAGGCAAAGGACCAAGGTCCAGTCTGAAGGCAACTTCAGCCACTGCTAGGTGGCCACAGCCCAGGCACTATCAGAGCTCACATCTTTGTGAAGGAAACCCCAGCATTCCAAAGCTCCTTACCCCTGCTGGATGGGGAAGGGAGGGATGGGTCATTATCTGAGAGGAGGCCAGATGAGGAAGGGAGGCCAGGTGGACCACGACTGTGATGAGACCGAACCCTTGCTCCAGGTTGACCCCTTCCATCCCCCGAGTGACACGAGAGGCTGGTGGCTTCTTCAGGACTAGACCCTGGATTCCATTAGAGAGGCCCTAGGGCTTCAGGGCACCACTGTCTCAGTCAGATGAAGCGGGGTAGAAAGCATGACTTCCTGAGTTCCAAGAACCACATGGGGCAACGGGTCTAAGTCAGTGTGTTTTAACTCCTCCAGCTTCCTCTAACGAAAGCCTGTGGGATACTGTTCCTGCTGCATGACCGTGCGGTGGCCAGTACCTAATGGTCTCCCCTCCATGGACAGAACAGCCCTGGGGCCAGTGACAGCAACTGGAGCTGTGACATGTGTCCTATACTGGAGCATCAGATTGCTGCTCACTCCAAAGAAAAGCCAGTGTCCCTACATGAGGCCGTGCCAGGTCTAGGGGACAAAGGGAGGATCTCCCTCGAAGATTAGATATTCTGAGGACCCAGCACCCAGGAAAGGATCTGGGAGATATTTGCTGGGTCTGCCAGCAACTACTGAGATTCTCACCTAGGCCTCTTGGCTCCCTGGAGGAAACTGACATGATTGACCTTCAAAAGACATAAGAAGGGAAAAACCTCTCCTTCTTCTAAGAAAAACCGCTGGCTCTTAGGCACACACCTCCAGGCTTCCTACTCTGGCTCTGGAAACATTTTCTGAAGCCCAGCTCCAGAACTCAGGCCCTGAAGTGAGTGAGTGTGTTGTGAAAGGAGAAATTACCGGTGGAGGGCCAGGATGGCCATGAGGAGACCCAGCTCACCTCATCTGAGTCAATTACTCCCTTATGTGTGTCCATGTGGGCCTCTCTTCTTTCTGCCATCTGCTCTGGGGGTCCGTCTGTGAATGGTAAAAGCTTCCTGAGTTAAAGCAGAGAATAAGACAAGCACCCCTAATCTCCTTTTCCATGGATGGCTTGAATGGGCCGTGGGCAGAGGAAAACCCAGTGGGGATGCTGAGCTCAGATCACAGACTCACTCCTGCTCCTCAGACCACAAGGGCACTTTAGTTCATTTAGTCCTCTGACTGATCTGACCTACACCATGAGCCCTGCCGCCCCGCCCCCCCCCCCCCCCCCCCCCGCCCCCTGGACTGGAAGGCAAGGGGAGAAAGAAGCCATTCATTTACATCTAATATGACAAGTAAGTGTGCTGGGATGCAATCACTGAATGGTCCACATATACAAATGCTCAGCCTCACATTTCCACCACCCTCCCCTCTGCCCCCTACTCCTTTCCAAGTGAGGAAGGGATATGTGTGGCTTACAGGTCCACACGATGATGTGGAAAGGGGGACTATGACACACCTACATGGCCCACAGCGCCCCTGGATGGTCTCTGACGGAAGGATGACTCTTGCCCCCCAGATCCACTGGTGATGCCATGCGTGGGAGCTGGTGTAACTTGCACTTTTGTGTCTCTCCTCCTGCTCAGGACCTGGTGCTCCCTGGCTGACTCAGCCTTACCTCTCAGCTGGGATCCGCACATACCTCTGTGGCTGGGTCTCATCTTCCATCCCACCTCTGGGCAAGACTGTCTGCTGCTCAGGCTCAGCTGCAGAGTCATCAAAGCCTTTACCAGGTTAAAGGCTCCTTCATGAACCTCCTGCTATGAGCCCAGCCACATTCTGTATCCCCCCCCCCCCCCCACTGGGAGCGAAGCCTCCATGCCCCCAGTCTCATCTACAACACACCAGGAGCTAAGATCAGCTCCAGAAAGCTATATATATAAACTCCAGCTCTCCTTCTACTCAAAGAGAGGGCTGGCTCACTGTGCAGAGTGTATCCTGTGAGTCTCAAGTGTGCATGAGGTGAAACCCTCCTTTACCTGGAGCTCTTCCTCATTTCTTGAACAGCTTTCCCTTGTCGGAGCTGTTTTACCTCCGCCCCCACTTCTTCTGGGGGCCTCTGCCCCCTTCTGGGCCTGAAACGGACACTCTTTCTTTGGCTTGTTGCTCATATTGACCTGACTTCCCATACTATATCCAGGTCAAAAGGGGGGCATAGTGTGAAATTGGTACCTTCTCAAAAACAACAGAAATTGACATTACATAACCCTCCCACCTCAAATATATATATAAAGGACTAGATGGATAAATGAACGGTCACAATGCCAGAGGTTCCCTAAGATGTGCATAGAGAGAGAGAGTGGTGTCAGGCAATATGGATATGAATGGAGGCCTTGGCAAGACCAGTTGCAGTGCAGACACGGGGACGAAAGCTCTACTGAAGGGGGTCGAGGAGCTAATAATGGCCTCAGGAGAAGCTGAAGCAGTTTTGCTTTGAAAGGAACAGATGAGGGCAGCCCCAGTGGCTCAGCGGTTTAGCGCCGCCTTCAACCCAGGGTGTGATCCTGGAGACCCGGGATCGAGTCCCACGTCAGGCTCCCTGCGTGGAGCCTGCTTCTCCCTCTGCCTGTGTCTCTGCCTCTCTCTCTGTCTCTGTATCCGTCATGAATAAATAAATAAAATCTTAAAAAAAAAAAAAAAGAAAGAAAGAAAGGAACAGATGAGGTGCCAGTAGCTGCAGGAGGACATGGGGGAAGAGGGTAGGGGCTCTTCCCCTTTATTGTGGAATGCTCCAGTGTAGAGAGAGGAGGAGAGAGGAGAGATCCTTGCAGGAACAAGTTCTCTGAGAAGGTGGGAGGCGTGGGATCCAGAGCAGAGGTGAGGGGCTGGTCGCAGTCTAGACCATGTATGCAGAGAATGCCGGGACAAAATCCCCTAGATTGGGACTGGGAAGGTCAGAGAATGCCACCTGATTGCTACTGTCCTCTCCATGAATTATTAGGGAGGTGCTTGGGAACAGAAGAGAGTTGCTAGGGAGTAACATAGTAGTGTGGGTAGGATGGTTGGAAGTGTGAGGCAATTCTCTCGTGGACATGGAATCAACATAGAAGTATTCGGTAGGATTTTAAAATTTCATCATCGATGCTCTGGTGCTCAGATACAGACAGGGAGTGTCCCTTACTGGGGGTGAACCTTGAGGTGGCCCTGAGGTCCCTGCACTGGAGGCCCCCAAGAGGCTGAATGCTGGGGAGGTAGAGGTATTAGAGGGAGGGGGCTGGGGGAGGAGGCATTCTGTTCCAAGTGATGAGCCAGAGGACTGCTAGATAATGACAGCAGAGAGGGGCGCTGGGTTTCCTGATGCCCGGGGCATGTAAGTGGGTAGAGGATGCTCGGGTTGGGGAGAAGGAGAATATCCCTTGGGGGTGAGAAGCCCCGAGGCGGTCAGGTCAAGTTCTTGGCCCATGAGGTGCCCCGAGACAACCAAGGCGTGAGAGCTGAGAGGACAGCGAGGGTGCCACGGGACTGGCGTGTTCAAAGCTGGGGCACAGGACAGTGAACGAGGGACCCGTACACACGTCGCAGCGGGGCGGTGGGGGCACCCGGGTATGTGGTGACAGTACCCGGATACCAACACGCCGGGTCCTGGAACCCTTCCCGGAACCCCCAGCGAACCCGGGCTCACAGCCTGGCACCGACCTCATTCAGCGCCTGCGCGCATGCCCAGAACTCACCAATCGGAGCGGAGCTCTGGGGATTCTTCCTCCCTGGTGCCGGGACTTCCGGGCGCGTGCCTTTGGCCGCTATTACCATATTTCCGGGGCGGGAGAGCGGCCGACTTTGTGTAGGGAAGGATGCTGCCGGGTCCCTTTGGCAGCTTCCTGGCTTCTCCGCCCCTCAGCGGCATTGCACGTAGCTCCTTCAGCTACTATCTCCAGCTCTCCTCACACAAGAGCGGTGGTAAAGATTAATTTTCCTTCCCAAATGTGGCGCTCAGTTTCTGTGGCCGCTAGGTGGCAGTAGTGTGCCGTGTCGCCTTTGGGAGGACCTCCGCCCCCGCCCTTCGTGCTTGAAAAAAGTGGCAGCAGCCGTCTTCTCGAAAATGGGGCTTTCTGTTGCGCCTGCGCGAGGTTAGACCGCCCAGGACTGTCTCTGCTTTGTTCCGTTTTGTGAGGGCTCCTGTGAAAACGCACCTCCCACGGACTGAGCCCTTCTGCTTTGCCACTTGGCCTTTCTGAAATTGCTGCGTAGGTGCCTCAGCAACTTGCTTTCTGCGTCTCTCAGTCGCCTGCTCAGTGGAAGTGGCTTTCCCTAACACCCAGGGCTTAGCAGGCGCGGAGGGTAACCTGTACTGGCCAGTGTTTAATGAAAGGTCCAAAGAGGGATTCCTGGGTGGCGCAGCGGTTTAGCGCCTGCCTTTGGCCCAGGGCGCGATCCTGGAGACCCGGGATCGAATCCCACGTCGGGCTCCCAGTGCATGGAGCCTGCTTCTCCCTCTGCCTATGTCTCTGCCTCTCTGGCACAACACTACCAACTTACTGATACTACTGTGTCTTCACTTATTTATTCTTGAGAGACACAGAGGCAGAGACGGAGAGGGAGAAGCAGGCTCCCTGCGGGGAGCCCCATGCTGGATCCGATCCGGATCCCCGATCCCCGATCCTCCCGGGCCACACACACACACCCTGGGATCAGGCCCTGAGCCAAAGGCTGGCTTCCAACCACTGAGCCACCCACGCGTCCTTGTCTCTGCATTTAAACATGCCAAAAACGGTAAATTTTACATTCTAGGTATTTTACCACCACGAGAGTGAGAAAAAAGCATCTTTCATTGAAGGTGACTTGGCATAGAGTTTGCTTTAAATCAGTAATTGCCCAAATGGATCCAAATGAAATGCAGGTATCAAGTAGGCCTTGAAGGAACAGGTAGGTACCAATGTTGAGAAGGTGAAGGAACGCCCCCGGGGACACGCCTGTGCACGTGTGTGTGCATGCACAGGACCCTTGGACAAGCACACACAGTGACAGTCCCAGCTCCGTGTCTGTGGCTGGCCTCCCACACAGTATGTCGTGTGTACATCCTTTCCACTCCTTTGTCTTCCTTGGGTTTGTTTGTTTGTTTGTTTGTTTGTTTGTTTGTTTTCCCCTCTTGAGTCAGAGGGATTAAGCTGCAGTTACCCTAGTAACCAATTTTTTTTTTTTTTAAATCATCTCAGCATTGTTCACAGAAAGAGAGCGAGTTGGAGACAAGTGCTTTCTCTTCTGTCCTGGAGCTGGGCTGTTGTCAGAGCTGAGTGACCCAGTGGGGAGCAGCAGAGGAGTGTTGCCAGACAATGCACTCCGACACCCCCTCCAGCACACAGGCCCTTCTCCTCCCTCTCCCTGCTTGCTGGGATCTCCCCTGAGGATGGGAATGTGCTCTGGCTAGCAGGGAAGGGATAGATGTGTGGTAGAGGATGCAGGGAGACAGGTGGGATCTTAGGATGTCTGCAGAAGGGACTGGGGGAGGGACCAGAGTCCCACAGAAGGCACTCTGTACAGCACTGAGGTCCCAGGAGATGATGAAGGCTCTGAAAGTAGAGTGGCCCTAAATGTGGTTCTGTGATTTTTCTCCAGCACTGCACAGTGCTACAGCATTTTCGGAAGCTAAGCTCCCTGGCTCAGGCTCTGGAAAACCGGGCCTGTGTTGTCACGGGAGAAAGAGCCTGGCATGGCCCTGGAGGCAATGACAGCCTTGAGAAGGCCCTGCTCCCCCCAGCGACAGCTCCACTCTGTGTGTGTCTGGTCTGCTCTTCCTCCTGTGCTCCGTGTTGGGGGTTCCCTATGGGTTGAGAACCATTGCCCTAGTTCAAGGAGAGAACAAGGCAAAGACGTCCCAATCTCCTCTCTCAGGGACTGATTGGAGGGTGGACAGAGATAGAGGTGGTGGGGATGGGGAGGTGAGATCACGGGTGCCCTGGGGCTCCTCAGACCACAGGCCACGTTGCTTAATTTATTCTCTCTGGCTGTTGTGATCTTCATGCTTGTTCACTGTCCCACCGCATAGAAAAGGAACAAGACACCCACTGAAACCATTTCTGACCTGGCAAGTGTGCTCAGATGCCATCAAGTGAATGGTCTAGTTGATTAAATGCTCAGTCTCTCAGATTTCCACCCCAGCTCCCTACTTCTTTCCAAGATGGGGAAGGAGTGTGTGTGGTCTACAAGTCTCCTGGGTGATGCTGGAAGGGGAACGGCTATGAAATTCTTTGGGTCTCTCAGTATGCTCTGTGTCTCTGAGGGGAGAAAGACTGTTGAACCTTCACCCAGGTTCAGCTGGTAAAGCAGACCCGCAACGCCCATGCAGGTAGCTGGTGAAACTTGCCTCTTCCTCTCTCCTCTTGGTTGGGACCTGGTGCTTCCTGGCTGACCCAGCCTCAGCTCACCTCTACTGGCATCTTAGATCCTTCTGACACTTGGTCTCAACCTCCATCCCCACTCTGGGGAGGGCTGACACTCCGCAGCCTCAGCTGCAGAGTCACCTAGCCCTTTGCCTACTTAGGCTTCCTTCATGAACCCCTGCCTGGGGACTCAGTCACTTTCTACATTTTTCCCTCACCTATCCAGCCCCTGGGAGTCTCACCTATAGCACAGCAGGAGCCAAGATCAGCTCCAAAAAGCTAAGTAAGTGCCTAAACCGGAGCCACCCCCCCTACCCCCACCCCAGGAGCCAGCACCGGGAGGCTGCTGGGTCATCCTGCAAAGTGAACTCCGAGTCCCAAATGTGAAGGAGGGCAAAATCCTGTCCTTCCCCCCCCCCCCCCTTTCTCTCTCTCTTTAAAAAAGATTTTATTTATTTATTCATGAGAGAGACATAGGCAGAAGGAGAAGCAGGCTCTGTGGGGAGCCTGATGCAGGATTGGATCCCAGGACTCCAGGATAAGGCAGCCACTCAACCGCTGAGCCACCCAGGCATCCCTGTCCTCCTCTTCTCTGATACAGCTCACTTACAGCTCCCCTCCCATACAGGGGAGACTGAGACTTGAGAGCCTTTCCCCCACCTGCCACCTCCTTTGTCTTCTATTCCTCTGAAGCTGGGACAGAACAGTCTTCTTTAGCTTGACCTTCATGCTGACAAGGCTCCCCAGAGTATGTCCAGATCCCAAAGGGAAACCTTTAGGGTTTTGTTTTGTTTTGTTTTGTTTTTTAAAGGAGTAAGGAGGCTGGTAACTGATAAAATAGGCGGGATTAACCAACATGAATGCCTCAGCCAAAATCAGTGGGGATGACATTTAAAAGTGAACTCAGGGTCCAAAGACAGACACACCAGGGCAGCCCAGGTGGCTCAGCGGTTTAGCGCTGCCTTCAGCTCAGGGCATGATCCTGGAGTCTCGGGATCCAGTCTGACATCAGGCTCCTTGCAGGGAGCATGCTTCTCCCTCTGCCTGTGTCTCTGCCTCCTCTCTCTCTCTCTCTCTCTCTCTCTCTCTCTCTCTCTCTCATGAATGAATAAATAAATAAAATCTTTAATAAAAAATAAAGATCCAGGACTGGACTGTTTGAGGCAAAGAGAACTGATTACCGATGCCCTCACGAGGGAAGAAGCCTGGCATGTTCGAGGAACACAAGTAGGCCACAGTGATTGCCGTGAAGGCATGAGCTGATGGGATTGTTTGGATATTGAAACAGTGGCAGGAGAAAGGCACCGAAGGGGATGGATACAGGATATATTCAGAAGATCGAATCTAGAGGACTTGTTGCTGGACTGCAGTGGAGACCAACAAAATGCGACACATGAAGAGGCGGGCTTGGGACACGTGAAGTGTATGCTTCCTGCTGGCCAGCAAAGACACAAATGTGGATCTCAGGGCACAGGTTGATGAGTGAGGTAGGAATGTGGGAGGTCACGTTGTGGACATGCTGTATGCTGGCCGAAAGCATGAAACAACCCATGGAGAGAGTGTAGTGTGAGAAGGGCCCTGTTCAAACTAAAAGCCAGTGGAACGGGAGGAATAAACGATAAATACTGACATGGAGCAGAGTGGCCATTGTTATTGGGAGGAACAACGCCCAGAGAGTATATCGTCAAACATGGAAAAAGTAAAAAAAAAGGGTGGGAGAGGGACAGATTCTAGAACGAGGCAATTGTGAAATGTACCAAAGGCACCTGAGAGGTTCTGTGAGTTGAGGAGAGGACATCGTCAAGGGGGTTGGTGATATGTGAAGGTTACTGGTGCCCTTCACAAACCGGTGTTCTTTTGGGGGACAGCTGATAGAAGCACGACTGGAGTGGGTGGCAAGGAAAATGGTTACAGAGCAAGGGGAGACTTGCTGCGGGGAAATGTGGCAGTGTCTCAGAAAGATCTGGGATAAGGCATGGCTTTCTGCTTTACTTCATCTCCTATCGGGGTGCAAAATGGGAGCATGTTCGTAGAGAACAGAATGATGGAGAATATGTGGACAGGTCACAATTCAGGAGCACTGCGAAGGCCTACTCCTCCTCCAGGAGAGGGGCATGGGATCCAGGTGAGGCGCCTGGCCTCAAGTGGGATCAGGTCCCTCCTTCCGCAGAGGCAGCAGAGAGCGAAGGTGCAGAGTCAGTGTTGCTGGGAAGTGCTCAGGGTGTCTGATAGCTCCACTTTCCTTTTTTTTTTTTTTTTTTTTCCCTTCCTTCTCTTCATGCATTACCATGGAACATCTTGAGAAGCAAGAGAAGCAAGCGTGGGTGCTGCAGCTCTAGAAGGCTACTGCAGGTCGAGGAGCGAGCAGACACAGGTGTGGAGGGTGCAGCGTGTCCTTTATTGGGTTGCACTAGGACGGTAGGGAGGAGGGAGCAAGGAGCGGAAAAGGCTGGGGGAAGGAGCTGCCTGGTGGAAGGTGAAGTGCCCTGGGGTCCCTGCACTGGAGGCCCCCAGGAGGCTGAATGCTGGGAAGGTAGAGGCATTAGAGGGAGGAAGCTGGGAAAGAAGGACGTCGAGTTCGAGTTAGGAGTGAGGAGCGAGAGGAATGCTGGAGGGGACAGCATGGAGGGGCGCGGGTGTCCTGATGTCCATGGGCAAGGAGATGCTCGGGTTGGGGAGAAAGAGAACGTCCCGAGGTCGAGGCCCCGGGTCGACTAGATCGTCTTCGTGACCCGAGAGTTGGCCCGGAGGCATCGGTAGAGTGAGGGCTGAGAGGGGGACAGCGAGTGTGCCAAGGGCGGCCTTGTACCCAGGCTGGGTTGGGGTAGGAGGACAATGACCAGGGGGTTCGTACAGGTGCCGCCCAAGGGGCGGTTGGGCGCTGGTCGTTTTGGGGACGATATTGGGATATTCCTGGTTTGTTTTCTGGTCACGCCCGGAAACTGTCAACTGACCTGTGCCCAGGGATTATCACCGACCTCGCTCAAACCCCATGCCCACGTCTAGAACGCGCCAATCGGAAATCCGCCTGGCCTCTTTTCCATCCTGCCTATGGGGACTTGGGGCTCGGCACTTCCTGCCACTGTAGGCAAGGTTGTGGGTCGGGACAACTGAAGGTTTCGTTCTGAGGTCTGTTACGCACACTTACTTTTGCTCTTCTCCTGCGTCGTCTAAGGCTCAGAGAGAATTTTCGTAACTATTTCTGTCACGTTGTTCAGGGCTTTTCATAGGGTAATAGCCGAAATTAGGAATTTTCTCTTGCAATGTGCGTCGGTCTGTTTCTATGGCCACTAGGTGGCAGTGGTGCGCCTCGTAGTCATTCCTTCTGAGTCTTCCCCCGCCCTTCGTCGTTGAAAAAAATTTCCGAAGTCTTTTGAGGGCAAAATGGGGGGCACCTAATGCCTGCAGGCGGGAAAGCTATGCATGAAAGATTGATAGAACTTGTTCAGAAAAAGTAAAATTATCCATGCATCTGAAAAGTACAAATAATTAAAAAGCAAATTCCAAGAAAAGTGTTTGCAATGTACAGGTTAACATGCGGGCCAAAATTCCCGGCCTCCTTTAAAAATCGAACGGGAGGGACGCCTGGGTGGTGCAACTGTTGAGCATCTGCCTTCCGCTCAGCTTGTGATCCTGGAGACCCGGGATCGAATTCCACGTCCCTGCCTGGAGCCTACTTCTCCCTCTGCCTGTGTCTCTGCCTCTTACTCTCTCTGTGCCTCTCATGAATGAATAAATAAATAATAAATAAATAAATAAATCGAACAGGAAAGACCAGGTTTCCTAGGTCAGTCTCCAGGTTCAGTAACTATTTTTCCAGCAGAAGCAAATCCAGTTCCAACAGGCCTTTCCTGACATGAACACTTTTAGCAGTCTCGGTATACATTGCAAGAAACACATTACTCATTTGTATGGCCACCAACATTCTGTGAAAATTCTTGCTTTATCACACTCTCACCAGTATTTATTCATGTTTTTAAAAGAATTACCTTATTGATTTTAAGAGTGATATATAAAGATTTTGGCCCGCATGTTAACCTGTACATTGCAAACACTTTTCTTGGAATTTGCTTTTTAATTATTTGTACTTTTCAGATGCATGGATAATTTTACTTTTTCTGAACAAGTTCTATCAATCTTTCATGCATAGCTTTCCCGCCTGCAGGCATTAGGTGCCCCCCATTTTGCCCTCAAAAGACTTCGGAAATTTTTTTCAACGACGAAGGGCGGGGGAAGACTCAGAAGGAATGACTACGAGGCGCACCACTGCCACCTAGTGGCCATAGAAACAGACCGACGCACATTGCAAGAGAAAATTCCTAATTTCGGCTATTACCCTATGAAAAGCCCTGAACAACGTGACAGAAATAGTTACGAAAATTCTCTCTGAGCCTTAGACGACGCAGGAGAAGAGCAAAAGTAAGTGTGCGTAACAGACCTCAGAACGAAACCTTCAGTTGTCCCGACCCACAACCTTGCCTACAGTGGCAGGAAGTGCCGAGCCCCAAGTCCCCATAGGCAGGATGGAAAAGAGGCCAGGCGGATTTCCGATTGGCGCGTTCTAGACGTGGGCATGGGGTTTGAGCGAGGTCGGTGATAATCCCTGGGCACAGGTCAGTTGACAGTTTCCGGGCGTGACCAGAAAACAAACCAGGAATATCCCAATATCGTCCCCAAAACGACCAGCGCCCAACCGCCCCTTGGGCGGCACCTGTACGAACCCCCTGGTCATTGTCCTCCTACCCCAACCCAGCCTGGGTACAAGGCCGCCCTTGGCACACTCGCTGTCCCCCTCTCAGCCCTCACTCTACCGATGCCTCCGGGCCAACTCTCGGGTCACGAAGACGATCTAGTCGACCCGGGGCCTCGACCTCGGGACGTTCTCTTTCTCCCCAACCCGAGCATCTCCTTGCCCATGGACATCAGGACACCCGCGCCCCTCCATGCTGTCCCCTCCAGCATTCCTCTCGCTCCTCACTCCTAACTCGAACTCGACGTCCTTCTTTCCCAGCTTCCTCCCTCTAATGCCTCTACCTTCCCAGCATTCAGCCTCCTGGGGGCCTCCAGTGCAGGGACCCCAGGGCACTTCACCTTCCACCAGGCAGCTCCTTCCCCCAGCCTTTTCCGCTCCTTGCTCCCTCCTCCCTACCGTCCTAGTGCAACCCAATAAAGGACACGCTGCACCCTCCACACCTGTGTCTGCTCGCTCCTCGACCTGCAGTAGCCTTCTAGAGCTGCAGCACCCACGCTTGCTTCTCTTGCTTCTCAAGATGTTCCATGGTAATGCATGAAGAGAAGGAAGGGAAAAAAAAAAAAAAAAAAAAGGAAAGTGGAGCTATCAGACACCCTGAGCACTTCCCAGCAACACTGACTCTGCACCTTCGCTCTCTGCTGCCTCTGCGGAAGGAGGGACCTGATCCCACTTGAGGCCAGGCGCCTCACCTGGATCCCATGCCCCTCTCCTGGAGGAGGAGTAGGCCTTCGCAGTGCTCCTGAATTGTGACCTGTCCACATATTCTCCATCATTCTGTTCTCTACGAACATGCTCCCATTTTGCACCCCGATAGGAGATGAAGTAAAGCAGAAAGCCATGCCTTATCCCAGATCTTTCTGAGACACTGCCACATTTCCCCGCAGCAAGTCTCCCCTTGCTCTGTAACCATTTTCCTTGCCACCCACTCCAGTCGTGCTTCTATCAGCTGTCCCCCAAAAGAACACCGGTTTGTGAAGGGCACCAGTAACCTTCACATATCACCAACCCCCTTGACGATGTCCTCTCCTCAACTCACAGAACCTCTCAGGTGCCTTTGGTACATTTCACAATTGCCTCGTTCTAGAATCTGTCCCTCTCCCACCCTTTTTTTTTACTTTTTCCATGTTTGACGATATACTCTCTGGGCGTTGTTCCTCCCAATAACAATGGCCACTCTGCTCCATGTCAGTATTTATCGTTTATTCCTCCCGTTCCACTGGCTTTTAGTTTGAACAGGGCCCTTCTCACACTACACTCTCTCCATGGGTTGTTTCATGCTTTCGGCCAGCATACAGCATGTCCACAACGTGACCTCCCACATTCCTACCTCACTCATCAACCTGTGCCCTGAGATCCACATTTGTGTCTTTGCTGGCCAGCAGGAAGCATACACTTCACGTGTCCCAAGCCCGCCTCTTCATGTGTCGCATTTTGTTGGTCTCCACTGCAGTCCAGCAACAAGTCCTCTAGATTCGATCTTCTGAATATATCCTGTATCCATCCCCTTCGGTGCCTTTCTCCTGCCACTGTTTCAATATCCAAACAATCCCATCAGCTCATGCCTTCACGGCAATCACTGTGGCCTACTTGTGTTCCTCGAACATGCCAGGCTTCTTCCCTCGTGAGGGCATCGGTAATCAGTTCTCTTTGCCTCAAACAGTCCAGTCCTGGATCTTTATTTTTTATTAAAGATTTTATTTATTTATTCATTCATGAGAGAGAGAGAGAGAGAGAGAGAGAGAGAGAGAGAGAGAGGAGGCAGAGACACAGGCAGAGGGAGAAGCATGCTCCCTGCAAGGAGCCTGATGTCAGACTGGATCCCGAGACTCCAGGATCATGCCCTGAGCTGAAGGCAGCGCTAAACCGCTGAGCCACCTGGGCTGCCCTGGTGTGTCTGTCTTTGGACCCTGAGTTCACTTTTAAATGTCATCCCCACTGATTTTGGCTGAGGCATTCATGTTGGTTAATCCCGCCTATTTTATCAGTTACCAGCCTCCTTACTCCTTTAAAAAACAAAACAAAACAAAACAAAACCCTAAAGGTTTCCCTTTGGGATCTGGACATACTCTGGGGAGCCTTGTCAGCATGAAGGTCAAGCTAAAGAAGACTGTTCTGTCCCAGCTTCAGAGGAATAGAAGACAAAGGAGGTGGCAGGTGGGGGAAAGGCTCTCAAGTCTCAGTCTCCCCTGTATGGGAGGGGAGCTGTAAGTGAGCTGTATCAGAGAAGAGGAGGACAGGGATGCCTGGGTGGCTCAGCGGTTGAGTGGCTGCCTTATCCTGGAGTCCTGGGATCCAATCCTGCATCAGGCTCCCCACAGAGCCTGCTTCTCCTTCTGCCTATGTCTCTCTCATGAATAAATAAATAAAATCTTTTTTAAAGAGAGAGAGAAAGGGGGGGGGGGGGGAAGGACAGGATTTTGCCCTCCTTCACATTTGGGACTCGGAGTTCACTTTGCAGGATGACCCAGCAGCCTCCCGGTGCTGGCTCCTGGGGTGGGGGTAGGGGGGGTGGCTCCGGTTTAGGCACTTACTTAGCTTTTTGGAGCTGATCTTGGCTCCTGCTGTGCTATAGGTGAGACTCCCAGGGGCTGGATAGGTGAGGGAAAAATGTAGAAAGTGACTGAGTCCCCAGGCAGGGGTTCATGAAGGAAGCCTAAGTAGGCAAAGGGCTAGGTGACTCTGCAGCTGAGGCTGCGGAGTGTCAGCCCTCCCCAGAGTGGGGATGGAGGTTGAGACCAAGTGTCAGAAGGATCTAAGATGCCAGTAGAGGTGAGCTGAGGCTGGGTCAGCCAGGAAGCACCAGGTCCCAACCAAGAGGAGAGAGGAAGAGGCAAGTTTCACCAGCTACCTGCATGGGCGTTGCGGGTCTGCTTTACCAGCTGAACCTGGGTGAAGGTTCAACAGTCTTTCTCCCCTCAGAGACACAGAGCATACTGAGAGACCCAAAGAATTTCATAGCCGTTCCCCTTCCAGCATCACCCAGGAGACTTGTAGACCACACACACTCCTTCCCCATCTTGGAAAGAAGTAGGGAGCTGGGGTGGAAATCTGAGAGACTGAGCATTTAATCAACTAGACCATTCACTTGATGGCATCTGAGCACACTTGCCAGGTCAGAAATGGTTTCAGTGGGTGTCTTGTTCCTTTTCTATGCGGTGGGACAGTGAACAAGCATGAAGATCACAACAGCCAGAGAGAATAAATTAAGCAACGTGGCCTGTGGTCTGAGGAGCCCCAGGGCACCCGTGATCTCACCTCCCCATCCCCACCACCTCTATCTCTGTCCACCCTCCAATCAGTCCCTGAGAGAGGAGATTGGGACGTCTTTGCCTTGTTCTCTCCTTGAACTAGGGCAATGGTTCTCAACCCATAGGGAACCCCCAACACGGAGCACAGGAGGAAGAGCAGACCAGACACACACAGAGTGGAGCTGTCGCTGGGGGGAGCAGGGCCTTCTCAAGGCTGTCATTGCCTCCAGGGCCATGCCAGGCTCTTTCTCCCGTGACAACACAGGCCCGGTTTTCCAGAGCCTGAGCCAGGGAGCTTAGCTTCCGAAAATGCTGTAGCACTGTGCAGTGCTGGAGAAAAATCACAGAACCACATTTAGGGCCACTCTACTTTCAGAGCCTTCATCATCTCCTGGGACCTCAGTGCTGTACAGAGTGCCTTCTGTGGGACTCTGGTCCCTCCCCCAGTCCCTTCTGCAGACATCCTAAGATCCCACCTGTCTCCCTGCATCCTCTACCACACATCTATCCCTTCCCTGCTAGCCAGAGCACATTCCCATCCTCAGGGGAGATCCCAGCAAGCAGGGAGAGGGAGGAGAAGGGCCTGTGTGCTGGAGGGGGTGTCGGAGTGCATTGTCTGGCAACACTCCTCTGCTGCTCCCCACTGGGTCACTCAGCTCTGACAACAGCCCAGCTCCAGGACAGAAGAGAAAGCACTTGTCTCCAACTCGCTCTCTTTCTGTGAACAATGCTGAGATGATTTAAAAAAAAAAAAAATTGGTTACTAGGGTAACTGCAGCTTAATCCCTCTGACTCAAGAGGGGAAAACAAACAAACAAACAAACAAACAAACAAACAAACCCAAGGAAGACAAAGGAGTGGAAAGGATGTACACACGACATACTGTGTGGGAGGCCAGCCACAGACACGGAGCTGGGACTGTCACTGTGTGTGCTTGTCCAAGGGTCCTGTGCATGCACACACACGTGCACAGGCGTGTCCCCGGGGGCGTTCCTTCACCTTCTCAACATTGGTACCTACCTGTTCCTTCAAGGCCTACTTGATACCTGCATTTCATTTGGATCCATTTGGGCAATTACTGATTTAAAGCAAACTCTATGCCAAGTCACCTTCAATGAAAGATGCTTTTTTCTCACTCTCGTGGTGGTAAAATACCTAGAATGTAAAATTTACCGTTTTTGGCATGTTTAAATGCAGAGACAAGGACGCGTGGGTGGCTCAGTGGTTGGAAGCCAGCCTTTGGCTCAGGGCCTGATCCCAGGGTGTGTGTGTGTGGCCCGGGAGGATCGGGGATCGGGGATCCGGATCGGATCCAGCATGGGGCTCCCCGCAGGGAGCCTGCTTCTCCCTCTCCGTCTCTGCCTCTGTGTCTCTCAAGAATAAATAAGTGAAGACACAGTAGTATCAGTAAGTTGGTAGTGTTGTGCCAGAGAGGCAGAGACATAGGCAGAGGGAGAAGCAGGCTCCATGCACTGGGAGCCCGACGTGGGATTCGATCCCGGGTCTCCAGGATCGCGCCCTGGGCCAAAGGCAGGCGCTAAACCGCTGCGCCACCCAGGAATCCCTCTTTGGACCTTTCATTAAACACTGGCCAGTACAGGTTACCCTCCGCGCCTGCTAAGCCCTGGGTGTTAGGGAAAGCCACTTCCACTGAGCAGGCGACTGAGAGACGCAGAAAGCAAGTTGCTGAGGCACCTACGCAGCAATTTCAGAAAGGCCAAGTGGCAAAGCAGAAGGGCTCAGTCCGTGGGAGGTGCGTTTTCACAGGAGCCCTCACAAAACGGAACAAAGCAGAGACAGTCCTGGGCGGTCTAACCTCGCGCAGGCGCAACAGAAAGCCCCATTTTCGAGAAGACGGCTGCTGCCACTTTTTTCAAGCACGAAGGGCGGGGGCGGAGGTCCTCCCAAAGGCGACACGGCACACTACTGCCACCTAGCGGCCACAGAAACTGAGCGCCACATTTGGGAAGGAAAATTAATCTTTACCACCGCTCTTGTGTGAGGAGAGCTGGAGATAGTAGCTGAAGGAGCTACGTGCAATGCCGCTGAGGGGCGGAGAAGCCAGGAAGCTGCCAAAGGGACCCGGCAGCATCCTTCCCTACACAAAGTCGGCCGCTCTCCCGCCCCGGAAATATGGTAATAGCGGCCAAAGGCACGCGCCCGGAAGTCCCGGCACCAGGGAGGAAGAATCCCCAGAGCTCCGCTCCGATTGGTGAGTTCTGGGCATGCGCGCAGGCGCTGAATGAGGTCGGTGCCAGGCTGTGAGCCCGGGTTCGCTGGGGGTTCCGGGAAGGGTTCCAGGACCCGGCGTGTTGGTATCCGGGTACTGTCACCACATACCCGGGTGCCCCCACCGCCCCGCTGCGACGTGTGTACGGGTCCCTCGTTCACTGTCCTGTGCCCCAGCTTTGAACACGCCAGTCCCGTGGCACCCTCGCTGTCCTCTCAGCTCTCACGCCTTGGTTGTCTCGGGGCACCTCATGGGCCAAGAACTTGACCTGACCGCCTCGGGGCTTCTCACCCCCAAGGGATATTCTCCTTCTCCCCAACCCGAGCATCCTCTACCCACTTACATGCCCCGGGCATCAGGAAACCCAGCGCCCCTCTCTGCTGTCATTATCTAGCAGTCCTCTGGCTCATCACTTGGAACAGAATGCCTCCTCCCCCAGCCCCCTCCCTCTAATACCTCTACCTCCCCAGCATTCAGCCTCTTGGGGGCCTCCAGTGCAGGGACCTCAGGGCCACCTCAAGGTTCACCCCCAGTAAGGGACACTCCCTGTCTGTATCTGAGCACCAGAGCATCGATGATGAAATTTTAAAATCCTACCGAATACTTCTATGTTGATTCCATGTCCACGAGAGAATTGCCTCACACTTCCAACCATCCTACCCACACTACTATGTTACTCCCTAGCAACTCTCTTCTGTTCCCAAGCACCTCCCTAATAATTCATGGAGAGGACAGTAGCAATCAGGTGGCATTCTCTGACCTTCCCAGTCCCAATCTAGGGGATTTTGTCCCGGCATTCTCTGCATACATGGTCTAGACTGCGACCAGCCCCTCACCTCTGCTCTGGATCCCACGCCTCCCACCTTCTCAGAGAACTTGTTCCTGCAAGGATCTCTCCTCTCTCCTCCTCTCTCTACACTGGAGCATTCCACAATAAAGGGGAAGAGCCCCTACCCTCTTCCCCCATGTCCTCCTGCAGCTACTGGCACCTCATCTGTTCCTTTCTTTCTTTCTTTTTTTTTTTTTTTAAGATTTTATTTATTTATTCATGACGGATACAGAGACAGAGAGAGAGGCAGAGACACAGGCAGAGGGAGAAGCAGGCTCCACGCAGGGAGCCTGACGTGGGACTCGATCCCGGGTCTCCAGGATCACACCCTGGGTTGAAGGCGGCGCTAAACCGCTGAGCCACTGGGGCTGCCCTCATCTGTTCCTTTCAAAGCAAAACTGCTTCAGCTTCTCCTGAGGCCATTATTAGCTCCTCGACCCCCTTCAGTAGAGCTTTCGTCCCCGTGTCTGCACTGCAACTGGTCTTGCCAAGGCCTCCATTCATATCCATATTGCCTGACACCACTCTCTCTCTCTATGCACATCTTAGGGAACCTCTGGCATTGTGACCGTTCATTTATCCATCTAGTCCTTTATATATATATTTGAGGTGGGAGGGTTATGTAATGTCAATTTCTGTTGTTTTTGAGAAGGTACCAATTTCACACTATGCCCCCCTTTTGACCTGGATATAGTATGGGAAGTCAGGTCAATATGAGCAACAAGCCAAAGAAAGAGTGTCCGTTTCAGGCCCAGAAGGGGGCAGAGGCCCCCAGAAGAAGTGGGGGCGGAGGTAAAACAGCTCCGACAAGGGAAAGCTGTTCAAGAAATGAGGAAGAGCTCCAGGTAAAGGAGGGTTTCACCTCATGCACACTTGAGACTCACAGGATACACTCTGCACAGTGAGCCAGCCCTCTCTTTGAGTAGAAGGAGAGCTGGAGTTTATATATATAGCTTTCTGGAGCTGATCTTAGCTCCTGGTGTGTTGTAGATGAGACTGGGGGCATGGAGGCTTCGCTCCCAGTGGGGGGGGGGGGGGGATACAGAATGTGGCTGGGCTCATAGCAGGAGGTTCATGAAGGAGCCTTTAACCTGGTAAAGGCTTTGATGACTCTGCAGCTGAGCCTGAGCAGCAGACAGTCTTGCCCAGAGGTGGGATGGAAGATGAGACCCAGCCACAGAGGTATGTGCGGATCCCAGCTGAGAGGTAAGGCTGAGTCAGCCAGGGAGCACCAGGTCCTGAGCAGGAGGAGAGACACAAAAGTGCAAGTTACACCAGCTCCCACGCATGGCATCACCAGTGGATCTGGGGGGCAAGAGTCATCCTTCCGTCAGAGACCATCCAGGGGCGCTGTGGGCCATGTAGGTGTGTCATAGTCCCCCTTTCCACATCATCGTGTGGACCTGTAAGCCACACATATCCCTTCCTCACTTGGAAAGGAGTAGGGGGCAGAGGGGAGGGTGGTGGAAATGTGAGGCTGAGCATTTGTATATGTGGACCATTCAGTGATTGCATCCCAGCACACTTACTTGTCATATTAGATGTAAATGAATGGCTTCTTTCTCCCCTTGCCTTCCAGTCCAGGGGGCGGGGGGGGGGGGGGGGGGGGGCGGGGCGGCAGGGCTCATGGTGTAGGTCAGATCAGTCAGAGGACTAAATGAACTAAAGTGCCCTTGTGGTCTGAGGAGCAGGAGTGAGTCTGTGATCTGAGCTCAGCATCCCCACTGGGTTTTCCTCTGCCCACGGCCCATTCAAGCCATCCATGGAAAAGGAGATTAGGGGTGCTTGTCTTATTCTCTGCTTTAACTCAGGAAGCTTTTACCATTCACAGACGGACCCCCAGAGCAGATGGCAGAAAGAAGAGAGGCCCACATGGACACACATAAGGGAGTAATTGACTCAGATGAGGTGAGCTGGGTCTCCTCATGGCCATCCTGGCCCTCCACCGGTAATTTCTCCTTTCACAACACACTCACTCACTTCAGGGCCTGAGTTCTGGAGCTGGGCTTCAGAAAATGTTTCCAGAGCCAGAGTAGGAAGCCTGGAGGTGTGTGCCTAAGAGCCAGCGGTTTTTCTTAGAAGAAGGAGAGGTTTTTCCCTTCTTATGTCTTTTGAAGGTCAATCATGTCAGTTTCCTCCAGGGAGCCAAGAGGCCTAGGTGAGAATCTCAGTAGTTGCTGGCAGACCCAGCAAATATCTCCCAGATCCTTTCCTGGGTGCTGGGTCCTCAGAATATCTAATCTTCGAGGGAGATCCTCCCTTTGTCCCCTAGACCTGGCACGGCCTCATGTAGGGACACTGGCTTTTCTTTGGAGTGAGCAGCAATCTGATGCTCCAGTATAGGACACATGTCACAGCTCCAGTTGCTGTCACTGGCCCCAGGGCTGTTCTGTCCATGGAGGGGAGACCATTAGGTACTGGCCACCGCACGGTCATGCAGCAGGAACAGTATCCCACAGGCTTTCGTTAGAGGAAGCTGGAGGAGTTAAAACACACTGACTTAGACCCGTTGCCCCATGTGGTTCTTGGAACTCAGGAAGTCATGCTTTCTACCCCGCTTCATCTGACTGAGACAGTGGTGCCCTGAAGCCCTAGGGCCTCTCTAATGGAATCCAGGGTCTAGTCCTGAAGAAGCCACCAGCCTCTCGTGTCACTCGGGGGATGGAAGGGGTCAACCTGGAGCAAGGGTTCGGTCTCATCACAGTCGTGGTCCACCTGGCCTCCCTTCCTCATCTGGCCTCCTCTCAGATAATGACCCATCCCTCCCTTCCCCATCCAGCAGGGGTAAGGAGCTTTGGAATGCTGGGGTTTCCTTCACAAAGATGTGAGCTCTGATAGTGCCTGGGCTGTGGCCACCTAGCAGTGGCTGAAGTTGCCTTCAGACTGGACCTTGGTCCTTTGCCTAAGAGCATGCACCTGAGTTACTGCATGGTGGCCTGAACAGTGGCCCTTGTGTAAGATCTTCAAACACTCCAGATCTGGGCCACTCCCTGTGCTTCCAAAACCCGCTGGAGCCGGCACACTGCATCCCCTTCATGGTGATCTGAGAACTACACTCTGATCCCAGCTTGGCAGGGGCCAGAGTCACAGGGCAGTCCTGTTCTGCTGCTCTATGGCCCAGACTCTCTGTTCCTCACTGGAAGGACCTCAAAGCCCAGCCTGAACACCACCAGATAGGACATGTTGAGGCCAATCTCATGATCAGGCCTTAGTTTTACAGACAATTCAGACTGTCCAGGCCAGGATCACAGGCGAGGTTCCTGCGAATCAAGAAACCTCTCTGTCGCAGGCACTCTGTCTGAATTTGTGGCCAAATACCCACGTACCCATGTCTGCCATTGCCTAAACCCCAGCCCCCTTACATCCAGTGCCCTCAATAGCAGCACTGCTCTGAGAGCCCCCAGCAGGACTCCTGCCCTCTGATGCCACCTCTGCCACAACTTCCCAACTGCTCCCTCTCCATTTCACTCTAGTCTGATAACCCCATGTTGGACTCTCCCCGGACACCAGCCATTGGGGCTTTTACCTGGAAGATGATGAATCTCTGAAGCCATATCTCCGTGGGTCACAGAAGCACGGCTTGTTTTCATCTGTACCTCCTTCTATTCCGGTGGCTCTTCCCATCAACAGGTCTACCGAAGAAATGTCTGCTGGGCCCCAGAACCCCGTGGGCTGAACCTATGGGGCATCAATACTCAGAGGGCCCAGAAGCCCTGCCAATCTGCAGATGACCCCAGACCCACGTTCCCCATCTCACGGGTGGGCACTGCCATCCACCCAATTCCTTAAGGTGAAATCCTGGGGGTGCTGCCTGGTGTGCTCTCCATAGCCCCAGGACTCTCTGGGACGTGCTCTGGAAAAGGCCAGACCATGATCTTCACGTTGCCACAGATGTGCAAAAGTCCCCCATGAGGGACCCTTCTGGGCAGATACAGTCTCAGCGGGTCCTAGCAGCTGGGAATGCCCCTGGTTTGGGCGGGTTCCCCACAGGAATTCCCGAGAAGACCTGGGCCCTGTAATATACCTGGGAGTTTGAAATCCTCATCTTCTGTTAAGAATTCACTGTCTAAACTCTATTTCTATTTCGGCATAGCAGTAAGCCCGGGATTTCGAACATGGGAGTTGAATATCCGGAAGAAATCGCTCAAAGGGAAAGTTTGGGGAGGCACGTGTCCATGGGTGAGCATGAAACAAGGGATTGCTCAATTTTACTTTTCATCATAAGTACCTGGACCTGTGTGGGCCCTTATCTGAGCATGGGAATGAATTTTGCAACAGAAATTATACTAGAAAGTTTAAAAATGCAACTCCGTAAACTTGGCAGATAAGCCTGACAGCTGATCCATCTCCATCAACTGATACAAATTTCAGCCAACACATTTTCAAAGAATTACTGTGATTTCTCTGATGAAGTTATCTGTACAGTGTTTTCTCCAATCTTAAAGTAACTAAGCACAAAGGATCTTGACAAGAAATAAAAAGTAATACGTTTCATTAGCAAATCCAGTGTTTTAACTTCACACTTGGGTTTTTAGGAACTTTGAGAGCAGCAAAAACAATGTAGTTTTAATGCCCGAATTTACTTTGAAGTGCTTTTCCTTTCCTCACAGCCTATGAGATCTGCCAACCACAGCAGGTAATGATGAAAACCTGCTTGCCTTATGAGGGGAGTCTCAAATTTCTGACTGGAGGTTTTCTCCCTAAGGATGGTTCTGTTGCCACAGCTGCAAACTAGGTTCTCATAGAAGTTTCCAAATAATGGTCACGCTGGGGTCACATTCCAGACTCTCTAAATCACTCTCTGGGGATGGAGCACCAGCATAGGTCCCTCTTTTTTTTTTTTTTTTAATTATTAGTAAGTTTTAAATTTTACTTCCAGTATACTTAACATGGTGTTCTATGTTTCAGGTGTCCAGTACAGTGACTCAACAATTCCATACATCACCGGGTTCTCATCAGGACAAGTGCCCTCCTTCTTCCCCAGCTGTTTTGTTAAATTCCACCAGTGAAATCATATGATACTTGTCTTTCTTCTTATTTCACTTAGCGTAATAATCTCTAGCTTCATCTGTGTTGTTTCAAATGGGAAGATTTCATTCTCTTTTATGGCTGCATAATATTCCATTGTATGTGTACACACCACATCTTCCTTATCCATTCATCTATCCATGGACGCTTGGGCTGCTTCCACGATTTGGTTGTTGTAAACAATGCTGCTGTGAACGCAGGGGTGCATGTATCCCTTTGAATTAGTGTTTTTGTATTTCTGGGTAAATACCCAGCAATGTGATTGCTGGATCATAGGGTAGTTCTATTTTTAACTTTATTAGGAGCCTCCAGACTCTTTTCTAGAGCGACTGCACCAGTTTCTGGGACCCACGGAATCATGACCTGAGCCAAAGGCAGGTGCTTAACCCACTGAACCTCCCAGGCGCCCTGGTGTTGAGTTGTTTGTAAATTGCTCCAGGAAAGAGTCGCTGTGCAGCTGAGCTTGAGAAGCATTGCTGAGCTTCACCTGTCCGGCGTTAAATAGAATCTTGGACTTTAGGGCCATATGTACTGCTACAAAATTAAAAAAAAATTCCTTATATGTCTTCTCTTGCAGAACTTTTTTTTTTCTTTTTTAATTTGAGTCTAGTTGACACACAATGTTACATGAGTTGCAGGTCCATATCACAGTGATTCACCAAGTCTAGTATTATGCTCTGCTCCCCACAAGCATAGCTACCATCTGTCACCATACAGTGCTATTCCAATACCATGGACCATATTCCCTATGCTGTGCCTTTCATCCAGTGACTTATTCCTTCCCTGGAAGCCTGTATCTCACCCTCCCCTTCACTCAACTTTCCCATCTACCACCCCCCTTCAGTTGGCTTTCTGTGTTCATATGTCAAGAGCTATTTGTGACATATTTATTTTACACCATATTTAGAACAATTTCAAGGACTCAGAGTGTGTTTGTGTGGCAATGTCCCCTTCCTTACATGACAGGCAGGGGGAGGAGGGTGGGGAGGGCCTCGAGGATGGACAGGCAGCAGGATTTCCATTGTCTTGGTCACCCCTCTGCTGTGGATGCCCCCTGGCTTGCTGAGTGGATCAGGGAGCTCTGTATGTGTTGGGGGGGGGGGAACATCCCTCCCCACTCTACATGTCTTCCTGTGGCCAGAGGTTGAAGCTAACAGCGAGGCTGGTTGCCAGGGAATCCGCAGCCAGTTCTAAGTGATTCCTGAAGGATGGAAAATCCCGAAGAGGGTTTTCAGATGCACAATGGACTATGGGAGCCTGCCCACAGCCGTGGATTTCTGAGCCAACCACTATGTTCATCCAGTGGGTGTCTGTGCACGAGAACACAGAGCACACGCACGGATGTGTGCACTCACCAGCACTCCTTTCTGTTGTGCACAGTGACTCAGTCTGGCGGGAGCAGCTAGCACACATGGAAGAGGCAGGTGATGATGGGTCCTGCAGGCAGGACCCAGAGAACGTGGGAAGAGAGACGGGACAGTTCCTTAGTTTTATAAAATCAACGGCGTACCTTTTCCTCTATGACTTAGGCATCTGCATTCCATTTTCTAAAGCCTATCATTTACATACCACAAAATCCACCCAATGAAAGGGTCCAATGTAGGGACTTGTAGCAGATTTACAGAATTGTGCTTCCATCACCACGATTCAGTTTTACAACATTTCCATCACTCCAGAAAGACCCTGTGTACCCGTCAGGACTCAACTCCCATTACCACCTCTAGGCTGAGGCAAAATCTAATGTTCTCTCTGGGCATTTCCTCTAAACTGTCTCTTGCTTCAAGTGGACTTTTGTGTCTGTGTTCTTTCACTTAGCAGAACACTGTGGAGGCTCATCCATGTTGTAGCAGACATCAGAAGGTCACCTCTCTTTGTAGGTCAGTGCCATTCTACTGCATGCTATGCCACATTTTGATTATCCTTTTACCAGTTGACAGGCGTTTCGACTGTTTCCTTTTTGTTGTTGTTGTTGTTGCTGTGAACGTCTGAGTACAAGTCTTTGCCTGGCCATAGGTTTCGTTTCTAGTTTCTCCATGCCTTCATTCTTTGTCTTGCATGGTTGCAACTGGACAGAACCTTCAGCCAATTTTGGAAGGAAACGGTAGGGCCGACATCCTCACCTTAGTCTGGATCTCAAGGGGAAAGCATTCCTTCTTTCACTACTAAATATGATGTGACAAGAGACCTATTTTTCTTCTAGATACCCTTCATTAGAACGAGGACGTGCCCTTCCTTCTAGCCCTACTGTGGCTAAGCATTTGTATCACAAATGGGTCTTGATTTTTGTCAAATGTCTTTTCTTTGTCTATGATCAGATGGTTTTTGTCCTCATTACACTATGATGGTGTTTACCCTAATTGTATTTTGAATGTTAAAGCAATATTGCAACCTGGGATAAATCTCCCTAGCTTAGACACACACTACCTTGTAAATGCTGCTGGATATGGTGTGCCACTTCGTTGAGGACTGATGTATGGACACCTGTGATAGATCTTGGCTTACAGTTTACTTGTGTTGTCATGTCTGGCTTTGGTAGCAAGGTAATACTGTCTTCATAGGATGAGTTAGGACATGTTCCCTCCTCTCTGTTCTGGAAGAGTCTGTGAAGGATGGATATTATCTCTTCCTACAGTTTAACAGAATTCAGCAATGATGCCAGCAGGACCAGGGCTTTTCTCTGCGGGGGGGGAGGGGGAGGAGGATTTTATTTTATTTTATTTTATTTTATTGTATTGTATTTTATTTATTTTATTTTTGTATTTAGTCATTCACGAGAGACATACAGAGAGAGAGGCAGAGACACAGGAAGAGGGAGAAGCAGGCTCCTGGACGCAGGGAGCCCGATGTGGGACTTGATCCCCGGACCCCGGGATCACGCCCGCCCGGAGCCAAAGGCAGACGCTCAACCGCTGAACCACCCAGGCGTCCCAAGTGGAGAGGCTTTTAATTCACAAATTCAATTTCTTTACTTGGGAGAGGTACATTCAGATTTTCTCTGTGAGCATTCCATTTTACCTTCATTCTCTCCCTGGATTTTCTTGCCTCCTGGTGGCTCTGCCTCTGCCTCCGCTCTGGAACCTGGCATGCTGAATATTTCTAGACGTCACTGGATCCCGACTCCTAGCCAGTAACTTGGGACCGTATGCTGTATCAGATGGGACCCTCGGATATGCTGATACACTTGATATGTAGGCAAGGGGACAATGCCTTTGAGGTGGGGATGGGGTGGCACCAATGGGTCTCTCAGTTACACCCACCCACCCATTCTCCATGAGCCCCCAGGTAAGCCATAAGTCTGCACTCATAAGTCTGCGCTCACCCTCAGCAAGGCCCAGGTCCACACTGCTCCATCCTGATCCTTCCCACTCTCTCACCTCCTGGCAAGAGAGCTGCACAGGGGATCCATGACAGCTCTCCGCCACAGGTATGGATGTCACAGCTCTCCCCGAGTCAAGGCTCAACTCCCAAGAGCCGTGACTGCCTTGCGGTTATTCCAAACTTCCCTGCCCCAGCAGCCTGCCTAGCATGGAGTGGGGGGGGGGGGAGGCAGGGGGAGACAATGAAATCTTCATGAGTGGCTAAATATTTGATTTAGCCACAATCAAGTGGTTGGCTGCCTGGGCGAGGCCATCTTTTTACCATCTCTGTGAACTCTGCCATGTGGAGATGACTGCCCCCATCCCAGTGCATTCTGGAGAGGGTTCAAGGATGTAGCTAGGTTTGTGTGACGCTGAGCAAGTCACCCAACCTCTCTGTTCTCTGCTTTCCCATCTACTAATTGACCTTGAGTTCTTGCTCAATGATGAGTGTTTGGGAGCAGGTTACATAAGCTGCTCTATGGAAATATGTAGAATGGTGTCTGAGAGCTAGTACAGGATCGATAAAGTGAAATGCCACGTTACTCCTGCTAACCGCACCCAAGTGACCAGTCCGAATTTAGGTTTCAGAGTTTCAAGAAAGAAAAGTCCTACTTTATTTACCTTCTCCCTTCAAGTGGGAGACAAGCCTGGCAGGGTCAGTTGAGCTCCTAAGCTCTCCGACAAGATCACAAGTTCAGAGCATAATAAACATACCTGTCCTCAAGCCACTTCCCTCTGCAGGAGACTCATAGATGTCTGCAGCAACACAGCTGTGGTGGCTAACTAAAAATAGAGACTGTCAGAAAACAGAATGTGTTTTCAGTTCAGAGGAGTTGCATGGGCACTTCCTGGGTGCACAGCATTGGATTCTGTGTGTGTCAGGGGCGGGGGAAGGAGGAAGATTGATTCATTCATGCCTCCTGAAATGAAAAGGCACGTGTCTAAATCCTAAAATGACTCTTAAATATCTCCACGATGCTCTGGTTGTCAAGCAGCAGTCATGAAGCTGCTGTTCACATGCAGTGACTCAGGGACACCAGGCAATGAAGGCAGAATGGCTCCTGAAGATCCTGTGGCCAGGGCAACCAGCACCATCCCACAGGACCTCCTACTGTGGCCAGTGGACTCTGCTGTGGCCAGGAAGACTCTCTTCCACTGGCTCCACCTGGATGATCTGAAGGCTGGTCCTCCTGCAGGGCCACCAAGGGTGACTTGACGGGGTTCCCTGGTGCCCTTCCCGTCCCTTGCTCCAAATCCGCACAGTTTAGAGCTCATCCCATAAACCACCATGATCTACTGCTGTAGGACTGAAATGTCGTGGTCTCACAAACAAACAACAAACAAACAACAAACCAGTATGGATCAAGAAACCAGAATCAAAAGCTATTTTCCTTTCTTATGTATATTTATTAGGTATGCACAGTGAGGTAACCCATCAGAAACTCCGCCAAGGAGAATACAATCAATGTTACAAAGCAGGGAAACACTGACCTACAGTTAGCTCAGCATATTCATAATGGCTTACACAGATAACACAATGGTGAAACACCACATTCCAGTCCCGCGTCCCTTTCTGCACGTTGTTTAGCATCAGATTCTTGGAAGTGGATCTCAGTTGAGCACACGTTGCATTCCGGCAGAACTAGTGTTGCTTCTGGGAGGCAGTCAGTGAAATGGCACAAAAGCACATGGCCATCAACAGGGCATTCATGCTACAGAGAAACCTGGTATCTTATTGACAACAAGGCAGGGAGGAGAGACAGAGATCTGGGGTGGGAAAGTGACAACATGCATCATGGGAGCCATGATACAGAAGTTAAGGACCTCTGGTATGCAGTGTTCCATAGAAAGCCCCACGGTGATCCAGAAACTCCAGGCAGGAAAAAGTAAGACCTTCCTGGGATTGGATCCATGCTCACACTGACAGAGTTTTCAGTCCTCACACTGCTCTTATTTCTCTATCTTCTCTGATTGCTTCCTGTTTGGTCCCCAACAGGAATCCGAGCTCAGGATCTGGCAACACCAGCAACCATGTCCAAATCCACTCAGATCTCTGCTACATGAGGACGAGAGCCTCAGTTTTCCTTCAACCACTGTTTTAGGAGCCTCTGAAACATTCTTTTGCTTTCCTGCTGCATCTCCAGTTGGAGCTTCTCCTCTCTCTCCTGCTGTTGGAGCACCCCTTCAGGCAGAAGGCCAGGCCGGTTGGTTCCCAGGCTGAGGGTCAAGCCGCTGAGGCCCTGCACCAGCGTTTCCCAGGAGGAAGGATGTGGGGCCCCTTTCCTCTCTGCAGGCATCCCAGAGACATTGGGCCTATGGCTCTGGCAGTATCGACATTCACATCGGAATCCGTTCTGATCTCTATCACCTGATGAAGAGATCCTGGCATTTCTTTCAACCCGATAAGGCGCCACGTGATCAAGGTGTCGCCGTCTCATGTGCCCCAGAAGTGTTCTCTTCCTCTGAGGGGATGCTGACCTTTCCCAGCGCCTCTCCTGTAGGGTCTTGTCATCCCTGTACTGCTGCTGGGGCAGCCCCTCTGGCAGAGGGGCAGGGTATTTGGGGCCAGGACTGCTTTTGAGGTCCCCGAGGCCCATCATCAGCAGTTCTGAGAAGGAAGGAGGGGAGGCTGCTGTGACTTCCCGGGAAGTCTCTTCAGAGATCACCGGGGAAGATTCCGAAATCAGTGTTGGGTTACACTTCTGGAGTGGATCCATGGAGGTGTAGTTGGTGCTCATAGCTCCACCTGGCCCTTGGGTCTAGAGAGGAAGGTGGAGGTGAAGGCTGTCAAAGAGCTGGAAGATAGCAAGGGAAGGACACGGCCAGAAGAGCCCAGACTGCAACACACGGCGATAAAAGAAGAAAGAAAACCCGTTATTATTCCTCTGACTTAACCTTTCCGTGCCACCGTCTCCTACCTGTTAAATGGGGGCAACAATGAGCTCTACTCCCTAGGATGGTTCTGTGGTTTAAATGAGATAATACGTTTCCAAGAGCTCAGAAGACTGATGGCATATGACCAAGGTCTTAAAAGCGTGATCCGTTATGGCGTCCACATGACCTATAATGCAAAATGATGCCCTGCAGTCAACCATGGTGATTCCCTGCTGACTTTTTTTTTTTTTAAGATTTTATTTATTTATTCATGAGAGACACACACACACACAGAGAGGCAGGGACATAGGCAGAGAGAGAAACAGGCTCCATGCAGGGAGCCCGATGTGGGAGTTGATCCCGGGACTCCAGGATCTCGCCCTGGGCCGAAGGCAGGCGCTCAACTGCTGAGCCACCCAGGTGTCCCCCTGCTGACTTTTTATATCTGTTCTCAAGCATAATTGTAAGGACAATCCATGTGTGGCTAGCATGTGCTCTCCTCGCAAGTGTTCGTGTACTTTTGAAAAGCAGACATTTGCTAAAATCTAAGTATTTCCACCACGGGGAGGGACACATTCTTTGGAATTTTCACTGGCTTTCATCTAGTTAAAAGGATGTTGAAGCCTATGGAAAGAATTTCAAAATCCCTAGGAAGAATAAGAATTTACTAAAGTATAAGAATGGAAATCAATGAAATTTCTGACAAGACAGATTAGAGAAACTCAAATCAAAAGTTGCTTCTTTGAAAGGATCGATAAAATTGACAAACCTCTCACAGGACGATGAAGGAAATGAAGAAAGAGAGGGAACAAAAGCAAGATACAGCACACTTCCTGCTTTCTAGCCAAATGACAGAGCCAGAGTAATCAGAACAGTGTGGCACTGGCATAAAAACTGACACACAGGGATCCCTGGGTGGCGCAGTGGTTTGGTGCCTGCCTTTGGCCCGGGGCCCGATCCTGGAGACCCGGGATCGACTCCCACGTCAGGCTCCCTGCATGGAGCCTGCTTCTCCCTCTGCCTGTGTCTCTGCCTCTCTCTCTGTCTCTCTGTGTGACTATCATGAATAAATAAAATCTTAAAAAAAAAAAAAAACAAAAACTGACACACAGACCAATGGAACAGAATCGAGAGCCCAGAAATAACCCTATGCATATATGGTCAACTAATATTTCACACAGGGGTCAAGAATACTCAATGGAGAAAAGATATCCTCTTCAATAAATAGTGCTGGGAAAATGGCATATTCACATGTCAAAGAATAAAGCTGGATTCCTGACTTACACTCAACAAAAATCAATTTGAAATAGATTAAAGACTTAAATGTGGGGCACCTGGGTGGCTCAGTGGTTGGGCATCTGCCTGTGGCTCAGGGCGTGGTCCCGGGGTCCCGGAATTGGGTCCTGCATCAGGCTCCTCATGGGGAGCCTGGTTCTCCCTATGCCTATATCTCTGTCTCTCTCTCTTTCTGCATCTCTCATGAATAAATAAAATCTAAAAAAAAAAAAAAAGACTTAAATGTAAGACTGGAAACTATAAAACTCCTAGAAGAATACATAACAACAAAGCTCCTTGACATGGGTCTTGGCCATGAATTCTTGGATGTGACACCCAAACCACAGACAACACAATCAACAAGAAACTTCCCCTCACTGGAAAGCTGCACACCAAAGAAACCGTCAACCAGGTGAAAAGATAACTTACAGGATGGGAAAAAATATTTGCAAACCGTATGTCTGTCAAGGGGTTAATATGCAAAATATATAAAGAACTCATACAGCTCCATAGCAAAAAGGCTAACCGTCCAATGTAAAACTGAGTAAAGGATGTGGATAGACATTTTTCTAAAGAAGAGGTACAAATGGCCAATAGAGAGATGAAAAGTGCTCCAAACCAATAATTATCAGAGAAATGTGTGGGGAACCACCTGCGGAGCCTATCTGAGAACTGAATCTCGTAGTCCTCAGCACACTGGGGACATGGGAGATCCTGAGTCAGCACACTGACTCTTGACCACCTTGTTCTCCAGATACAGCTCCTCTGCTCCCCACCCCCTCCGAGTCAACCGCCTATTCTTTTACCCTTTGAAGTAAACATGTTTTTCTCTGCTTCTCAAAGTTAATAATTCCTATAGCCAATCTGCTAACTCTCTTAATAAAAACTGGAGGAGACAAAGCCTCGGCGTTGGAGTCCGAGTGTGCTTTGAGTCCGAGTCCGAGTCTGACTCTTGGTCCCCCTGTCCCCCAGATTAAAATTCAGCAAGACTCCCGAGTCTTTCTTCATATCGTAGCCTCCGACTATCCTGGATCTGCGGCAGAAATGCAAACCCAAACCACAATGAGGTATCACCTCACACCTGTTAGAATGCCTAGTATTGAAAAAACAAGAGATAAAAATGCTGGCTTGGATGTGGAGAATAAAGAAATCATGGGGCACCTGGGTGGTGCATTTGGTTGAGCACCCAAACTCTTGGTTTCAGCTGGGGTTGTAATCTCAGGGTCCTGAGATGGAGACCTGAGTTGGGCTCCACGCTCAGCACAGAGCCTGCTTAAGTTTCCCTCTCTGCCCACCCAGCGCACTCTCTCCCTCTCAAATAATTAAATCTTTAAAAAAGAAAGAGGGGCACCTGGGTGGCTCAGTCAGTTAAGTGTCTGCCTTTGGCTCAGGTCATGATCCCAGGCTCCCTGCTCAGTGGGGAGCTCAGTGCTTCTCTCTCAAATAAATAAATAAAATCTTAAGGAAAAAAAAAAAAGAAATCCTGTACACTTTGGCACAAATGTATATTGGCACAGCACTATTGAAAACAGTATGGAGGGGCACCTGGGTGGCTCAGTTGGTTATGCATCTGCCTTTGGCTCAGGTCATGATCCTGGGGTCCCGGGATGGAGCCCCGTGTCAGGCTCTCTGCTCAGTGGGGAGTCTGCTTCTCCCTCTCCCTCTGTCCCTCCCCTTGCTCGTGTTCGCTCTCTCTCAAATAAATGAATACAATATTTTAAAAAAAAATGTATGGAGATTCCTTAAAAACTTAAAAATAGAACTACCATATGATGCAGACATTCCACTTCTGAGAATATACCTGAAAGAGATAAAAACACTATGTCAAAGACATATCTGCACCCCATGTCCTTAGCAGCATTATTTACAATAGCCAAGATATGGATACAACCCTAAGTGTCTTTTTTTTTAAGATTTTATTTATTTATTCATGAGAAACACACACACACACACAGAGGCAGAGACACAGGCAGAGGGAGAAGCAGGCTCCATGCAGGAAGCCTGACGTGGGACTCGATCCCGGGACTTCAGGATCACATCCTGGGCCGATAGCGACGCCAAACTGCTGGGCCACCCGGGCTGCCCCCCTAAGTGTCTTTGATGGATAAATGGATCAAGAACACACACACACACACACACACACACACACACACCCCTACACACACCCGAATATTATTCAGCCATGAAAAAGGAGAAAACCCTGCCATTTGTGACAACATAGGTGGATCTTGAGGGCATTATGCTAAGTGAAATAAGCCATAGAAAGACGCACATGGTATGATCGCACTCATACATGGAATTGGAAAAAGCCTCCTAAATATATAGAAAAAGACGTAAGATTTGTGGTTATCAGAGGTGGAGATTTGGGGAGGGAGAAAAAACTGGAAGATGTTGGTGAAATGGAACAAACATCCAGTTATAAGATAAATAAGTGCTTGGGATATATTGTGCAACATGATGACTCTAGTTAATACTACTGTGTGATATAAATGAAAGTTGTTAAGAGGGTAAATCCTAAGAGCTCCCTTCACAAGGAAAACACGGTTTTCTTTTTGTATCTATATGAGATGCTGGATGCCAAGTAAGCTTATTCTGATAATCCTTTCATGATACATGCAAGTAAAAGTATTATGCTGTATCCCTTATGAGCCACTGCGTGTCAGTTATATCTCAAGAGAACTGGAGAAAAAGAGAGGGAAAGAGGGAGAGAAGAAATAAGTTTCCTTTTTTAAAAAAATTTTTTATTATTTATTCATGAGAATACACAGGAGACAGAGAGAGAGGCAGAGGGAGAAGCAGGCTCCATGCAGGGAGCCCGATGTGGGACTTGATCCGGGGTCTCCAGGGTCATGCCCTGGGATGAAGGCAGGCGCTAAACCGCTGAGCCACCCGGGCCACCCAGAAATAAGTTTCCAATAGCAGGAATGAAAGAAGAGATTTCACTAGAGACCCAGCAAATATGAAAGAAATGATAAAGCAATATTACATTCAATTCCACATATATAAATGCAACAACTCGGAAATGGATTGATTATCCAAAGCCTATAAACTGCCAAAACTCACCCAAGGTGAAGTAACATGCAGAGTTCACTACCGTTCACAGAAATTGAATCAGTTGTTAAAAACTTTGACGAAAATCCCAGATGGTATCAATGGTGAATTCCACCAATTATCGACAGGAAAAACGCATGCATGCACAAATTCTACACAATTTCCTCCAAGAAAACAGAAGCAGAGGAAACACTTGCAAGTGATTTATGAGGCTAGCATTTCACTGACACCAGGAAAACTACTGACCAATAATCTTTCTCATCACAAGTACAAAATTCCTCCACAAAATACCAGCAATGGAATCCAGCAATATTCAGAGAAAATACACCACGATCAAGTGGGTTAGCACAGGAAAGCAAGGGTGGTTCAATAACTGAAACCCAAGCGACATAATCGCCAGATTTAGAATATAACTGGTTAATCAATGTCATCTCCAGTTTAAGATGAAAGAGTAAAAAGAAGAATAAGGGGCACCTGGGTGGCTCAGTGGTTGAGCATCTGCCTTTGGCTCAGGTTGTGATCTCAGGGTCCTGGAATCGAGTCTTGCATCGGGCTTCCCACAGGGATCCTGCTTCTCCTTCTTATGTCTCTGTCTCTCCGTGTCTCTAATGAATAAACAAATAAAATCTAAAAAAAATAAATAAAAATTGAAAATAAATAAGAATGAGAGACTCAATGCTACGCCTACCAAAATTCCAATGGCATTTCTCAGTAACAGAAAAACAATCCTAGGGATCCCTGGGTGGCTCAGTGGTTGAGTG
Source organism: Vulpes vulpes (assembly GCF_048418805.1). NCBI lineage: Eukaryota > Metazoa > Chordata > Mammalia > Carnivora > Canidae > Vulpes > Vulpes vulpes. Next base: position 42,512,249 of record NC_132796.1, read on the forward strand.
TCTGCCTTCACCTCAGGTTGTGATTCAGGGGTCCTGGGACCGAGTTCTGCACCGGCTCCCCATGGGGAGCCTGCTTCTCCCTCTCCCTATGTCTCTGCCTCTCTCTGTGCCTGTCATTAATAAATAAATAAAATCTTTTTTTTTTTAAATAAGAACGAAAAACAATCCTAAAATGCATCTGGAACAACAGAAGACCTTGAACAGCCAAGGCAACCTTGAGGAAGAAGACAGTTGGAGGTACCAAAGTTCTTATTTCAAAACATAGCACAAGGCTATGTAGTAGTCAATCAGTATGGTACGGACAGAAAGACAGACACAGACCAATGGAACAGAGTAGCAGCCAGAAATAAACCCAATGTGTATAAAGTCAGCTGAGCTTGATGAGGACACCAACGATACACCATGGGGAAAGGACAGTCTTTTGACAAATGGCGCCGGGAAAACAGGATACCCAAGTGTAAAAGGATGAAGCTGGACCCTATGCTACACCACACACGAAAATCAACCCAAAGAAGGCTGAATTTTATTTTATTTTATTTTAATTTTAATTTTTATTTATTTATGATAGGCACACAGTGAGAGAGAGAGAGAGAGGCAGAGACACAGGCAGAGGGAGAAGCAGGCTCCATGCACCGGGAGCCTGATGTGGGATTCGATCCCGGGTCTCCAGGATCGCGCCCTGGGCCAAAGGCAGGCGCTAAACCGCTGCGCCACCCAGGGATCCCCGAAGGCTGAATTTTAAATATAAGACCCGGCACTGTAAAACTCCTGAAAGGAAACATAGAGGAAAAGCTGCATGGCATTGGTCTTGGCAATGATCTCGTGGAAACGACACCAATGGCACAGGCAAGAAAAGCAAAAACTGCCACGTGGGACGACTTCAAACTTAAAAGCTTCTGCACAGCAAAGGAAACCACCAACAAAGCCAAAAGGCAATCTCCAAAATAGGCAAAAACATTTGGAAACCACATATCTGATATGGGGTTGATTTTCAATATTTCTAACAAGCATTTCTAACTCAACAAATAGCCAGAAAACAAACAAACCAATGTAAAAATGGGCAAAGGATGCAAATACACATTTCTTCAAAGAAGACATACAAATGGCCAAAAGGCATATGAAAAGTTGTGCCACATCACTAATCATCGGGGAAAGGCAAGTCAAAATAGCAATGAGATATCTCCCCACACATGAGAGGATGGTTACCGTCAAACCAAACAAACAGAAGATCACAAGTGTGGGTGGGCATGCAGAAACCTGGAACCCTTGCCCACTGTCAGTGGGAATGCAAACTGGTGCGGCCACGATGGAAAGTACTATGGAGGTTCCTCAAAAAACTGAAATTAGGGGTTAAGTGTCTGCCTTCAGCAGAGGTCATGATCCCAGGGTCCTGGGATCAAGCCCCGCATTGGGCTCCCTGCTCAGCGGAGAGCCTGCTTCTCCCTCTCCCTCTCCCTCTGCTGCTCCTCCCTGCTCAGTGCTCACTCTATCTCATGTGCTCTCTCTCTCTCTCTCTCTCTCTCTCTCTCTTTCAAATAAATAAATAAACGAATAAATAAATAAATCTTAAAAAAAAAAAACAACCCTGAAATTAAAACTGTTATAGGTTCCTATTCATCTCTGGGTACCCCCTTTCAAAGCAACAAGATCAAAAAGACAAAAAACCTTCCATATCTTCCAGCAATCCCACTGCTCGGTATATGTCCAAAAAACCTGAAATCAGCGTCTCAAAGAGATGTCTGGAGTCACGTATTTATTGCAGCATTAATCACACACAGTAGCCAGGATAATGGAAACCACCCAACTGTCAATCAACAGAGGAATGGTTAAGGGAAGTGTGGCACATATATACAATGGGATATTATCAGCTGCACAAAAGAGAAGGATATCTTACCATCCGCAGGCCGGGTGCTGTGGATTAAAGAAGCAGGACAGACAGCGCTGCCTCTTACTCCGTGCCTTCCATGTGCCAGGTAATATCAGCTAGGTGTTTCCCATCTATCGTCTCCTGCAGGTCTCCCAACAAACGTCGAGTAGGCAGAGTTACTGTCCTTCTACCAGGAGGACTTTGAGGCTGAAGGAGAGAGGCTGAAAGAGCAGGGTGTGACCTGGAATCCAGTGTGAGTGTAAACTGAATTCTGGGGTGGAAGGAGGGGAGTTTGGAGATGAATGCAGGCACAGGGACACAGACCGCTCCAATGCCATATGGCAGAAATGAAGTGTCACATGCTCTGGTACCTGCCCTGCACCCCCACCCCCACCCCTGCACCAGAAGTGGCCCCTAGCTATCTGAGGCTAGAACTGGAGTGAACTGAATTGATGCACAGGATGGAAGATTATGTATACTTGTGTACATCATCGTGGGGAGACCCACGATGGAAAAGCCAGCCTCCTGGTGAAGGGTCATCTATGCGCGATGCAAAGAATGAGAAGAGTGTGGCACAGAAGGAGAGTCTCTATGGCAGAACTGAGACATCTGATGCTGTCTTTAGGTTCTTGGCTGTAGCTCATATGACGTGAAGCGTGACCTGCAACCTACCCCATGGCAGTATCAGTGGTGGTAGATAGGGAATGTGCCATGCCCAATTCTCTCTGAACCATCCTTGCATTACTTCGTTACATACTCAGAAATGCAATCTTGTTTGGTATTGTTATTACGAGGAATAATAAACCCATTTCACAGGAGAGTACAGCAAGGCAAAGAGGGCCAGGCCAAGTAAATTTCTCAAGAGGACATGACTGCAAGTGGCTGAACTGGGTTGGAAGGAAGGTTATCCAGGATCAGAGCTTGTGTCCTTACTCACTACACAGCATGGCTCCCACAAACCAACAGATAACCAAATCCCATGATGCTCACCATATCAGGATGTCTGCTTTGTGCTGTGAGTAAAGAGGAACCCCCTCCTCAAGTGGGCTTAGGCACAAAGGCAATTCACAGTCACGCAAAATGAAATCAGAAGGCAGGGTGGGCGCACGCGGGTCACACTCTGGGATCCAGTGATGCCAGCAAGGACACAGGCTCTTTCCAGCTCTGATCTGGCCTTTTCTGAAATAGATGTTCCAGGACCAACATCCAGATAGGGCAATGTTCAAGTGCAGAAAGAGGCTCTCTAATCCTGCACCTCTCCTATGAACAAGGAAGTCTCCCAGAAGTCTTCCAGCAAACATTCTCTTCCTTTCCCACTGGCCAGCGTGGGCCACACCCCCATCCCTCAGTCAGGAGGGAGTGGGAGGTGACGCCACATCTGTCCTGCATGAATGGATTGGGAAAGTAACGGCTGTGAGGAACACCTTCGCCTCATATTCGTTCTGGGGACTCATGCAGCGTTTCTACCAGAAAGCCTTCTTCACCCACTTTCCTAACATCCTGGACAGCAGGCCTTCCCCTGAACTTCCACAACACCCTGCATTTCCCCTATCCCGGCCTCAGCCCCACCCAGACATCAGAGGCGGATTATTTGTATCACTCACTAGTCCATGAGCTGACACAGTCAGAGATTTTGTCTTGTTCACCCATCAGAGCCTTAACCCCAGTGGGCATTCACAAATACCTACCAAATGGAATAAAGGAGAATGTGAGGTCCTTCCTAAACATCTCATTTGGTGTATCAACCCTGCAGAATCTATTTTCTCCATTGTCCCAAAGAAGAAAATGCTGGCATGGTGGGGTTAAGTGACAGCACAAGGCCTCACCTCCCGAAAGAGAAGAACCCCAGCCCAGGTGCATCCTGACTCCAGATGTATGGAGTGGCAATACCTCTCTGGATTATCTGTGAGCCCCACAGTCTAACCTACAAAGTTACCCCTAGGGAGTGAGCTCAGGCTTCACGAGGAGGCGACCTTTCAACAAAGATGTGAACGGGGAGAGAAGCCTGACAAGCAGACATCTGGGGTCAGGACTTTCCAGACAAGAGGGAACAGCTGGGAAGAAGTGTATGAAGCAGAGGCTGCCAGGAGGTTGGGCCACTGGGGGCAGGGGCAGAGAGTGAGAGCCTCACAGGAAGTGGGGAGAGCAGAGGGTGACAGGCTTCTACTCAGCCAGCTGGACCACAAAGGACACCCACGGATCACAGATGCTGAGTGACAACCTGTATCAGGCTGTAAGTCAGGCAGAGGAGGGACATGGAGAAGACCATTCAGAGAGAGGCAGGTTTGGGCAAAGGGCTGGAAGGAGAGTGAGGAGGAGCGCCTCCTTCCGAGGCTGACAGCATTCATCTGCACTGACACCCCCTTCACCAGGTGCCCACATCCCTGTCTCCAAGGGCAGCTGTGCTCTAGCCACAGCATCACACACTTAATTAGCAGTCTGGATTCACTCAACAGTCCACCTCTTGGACAGGTCATTGTGCGCACCTACTATGTGCACTGGTAACTTTTGGTACTTGGAAAACATTCTCTGAGCTGACTGACGTTCCAAGGATCTTGACCCACGTTCCACTGTGAGATCACAACTGTGACTAATGAATGGGGCAACAGAGTGACCCACACAATTAAAATACCCGTGTAACCTCCTTTTTGTAAGCATCTGCAATTTAAGTTGGCACAAAAGATGCAATCTTCCTCCACCTCCCAAAAAGAATCAGAATACAGAGATGTCTTGTTTACGCCATTCCCCCGTGTCATTTTTTAAAAAGGTTTTACGTATTTATTCATGAGAGACACACACAGAGAGGCAGAGGCATAGGCAGAGGGAGAAGTAGGCTTCCCACAGGGAGCCCGATGCAGGACTCGATCCCAGGACCCTGGGATCATGACCTGATGCAAAGGCAGATGCTCAACCACTGAGCCACCCAGGTGCTCCACTCTCCACGTCATTTGTAAGAGAGAAATAACTGGCACAATAACTACCCTTTATCATGAAGTTATAATGTCACCTTGGGTCAAGGTCCTTCACTCATTGAAGAAGCATGTTCTAAGCACCACCTCAAACCATGTGTCTGTTTACTGAACACGGATTGGGGATGCAGGGATGAGTTAGCTATAGCCTGCCAGCAGATAGCCACCACATGTCCTGTGAGAAGAGAGATGGCGGAATTTAAGTCATGGTACCTCAGGTACACAGAGGAGGGCATCTTACCCCTACCTACCTGTACGTGCGTGTGTTTGGTCAGGACCACTTCTCAGGGGTCAGGATGCTGAGGCGGTAGGCACTCCGATCACCCACATTTTACAGACACGCAAGCTCAAGAACCGAGAGATTCCCCACAGGTAGAGCCAGATTTCAATCCTTGGTCTACTGAGCTCCAATCCACCATTGCAGTTCGGCCAGCTCCACAACCGTGATGCGGCCACTGAAAGTACTTCCTTTGCCTCTGATTGTCACTCAGTTCATATCTGATAAACAGAATGAGACTGGTGGAGACCTAATTTGTGGGGTGGGGTTGACTCCAAAAGTCTCTCTATTAAGACAAAGGATCTCTCTGCGGGAACCCTGGAAGCTGAGGTCCTGCTTGGCTGTCGGCTCTGAGGCAAGCCTTCCATGCTAAGGGACTCCAGATCTGTTGCTTCAGGGCAGCTCCTCACAGGGCAGAGGCAGAGTCTTAGAACCTTTGGGGGTTGCTTTATACCCTGCTGGGTGCCTGCATTTCAAGGTGGACATGGTGTTGGGACCATGATGACTATGGAATCTTGGAACAGTATCTGCATTTCAGCACCTGAAACACAACCCCGCTGTGTCACTGTGAGTGCAAAGACTGGCTTTGGAGTCAGGCAAAAAGGAGGTGTGCTTCCCAGATCCACCCTCTCCTGCTTCATCAACCTAACGCCTTTCAGTTTGTTTTCCTGTCTACAGAAGGTGGGCTTTGACACTTACCAAAGACCTGAGTCTTTGGGGAATCAAACTGTATATACCCCGCACACCTTAGTTCCTCAAGCTAGGCTGCAGGAAGAGCCCATCACACCGTGCCCTGTGTTAGGGACATGCCAGCGACAGAGGGAAGTATGCCAGGCGCCTAGGAGTCTAGTCCCACCCTCTGGCCGGGCTTGGGGGTTGGGGTAGTGCTGGTTGGATGAGTGGTTCCATCTTTTCTTTCGTCCAAGGCACACACTTCATCTCATACCGAGGTGTGCTGTGTTCAGAGGGGTTGTACTGAGTGAGGTTAATCCTCACAGTTGAGCCTATGGCATGTTGAACCAGCAGTGGGTTCACACTCTCCACTGGACGCTGTAGGAACCGACATAGTTTTCTCCAGGGTTTGCTGACACCTGGTAGGGGCCCCTAGGGAGCGATATGAAGGCACTGTCAGACTCCCTTGGAGAGTTCCCATAGGTGCAGGCAGCTAGCCTCCTTGATGGCCACAGCGACTAATAAATCCAACCCGCTGTAAAGGAAAGACCAGTTACAATCCTTCCTCTTGTCCTAACAGAAAACTCAGATGGCACTTCACAGTGGAAAAATGAGCTCATCAAGACAAAGTCCAAGGGAGGCAGCTGAAGGGCTGCTTAATTTCCTGGGTCACAGGTGCCATAAAGTGACATAATCTTTCCATGTTTCTGTTTATCCCTCCTCACTGGAAGGTAGGACCCCTAGGCATCAGGAAAGTGTGTGCCACATTCCAAACTCCGAGTTCAAATGCATCACAGGCACCACATAAATTGAGGTATGATCTTTGCCGTGTGTTATCCTATTCTATGCCATCCTATTCTTTTCCAGAGAAACTGGGCTGTCCGATTGCATTTCCAATTAGCTCACTGGGAACCAGAGTAAAATACCTGCCCATTTGAGGAATTTATAATGAAGTCTCCATCACTTCTATTCAGTAAAAAGTTCTGTGAACAGTGCCTTTTCATCCAGGTACTCCTCAGGTTAAATGGAAATTGCTCTCTACTGAACCTGACAGCTGAACATAGGTAGGAATCAGGCAAATGAAGTGAATGTTCGATCTACAGGGGATGGCACGTGTGGGGTTGGGGAAATGAGAGGCAGGGAGAAGAGAGTCCACTGGCCATCTACTGAACAGGAAGAGGTTGACGGGGGCTGGAATGTGGAGTGGTGGTGGAGCAGGAGGCGGTCTGCTGAGGATGAGGCTTTGGAGGGTAGGGAGTAAGGAAGGGGACTGTGCTCAGTCCGGGAGGCTTGGACGTTATCCTAAGAACAGCAGGAAGCCCCTGCAGAGTTTTGAGCAGGGTAGACAAGACCAGATTAGGATTTTTTTTTCCTTTTGTACTGTATTTATTCTTTTTTTTTAATAAATTAATTTTTTTATTGGTGTTCAATTTACCAACATACAGAATAATACCCAGTGCTCATCCCGTCAAGTGTCCCCCTCAGTGCCCGTCACCCACTCACCCCCACCCCCCGCCCTCCTCCCCTTCCACCACCCCTAGTTCGTTTCCCAGAGTTAGGAGTCTTTATGTTCTGTCTCCCTTCCTGATATTTCCCACACATTTCTTCTCCCTTCCCTTATATTTCCTTTCACTATTATTTATATTCCCCAAATGAATGAGAACATACAATGTTTGTCCTTCTCTGATTGACTTACTTCACTCAGCATAATACCCTCCAGTTCCATCCACGTTGAAGCAAATGGTGGGTATTTGTCGTTTCTAATGGCTGAGTAATATTCCATTGTATACATAGACCACATCTTCTTTATCCATTCAACCAGATTAGGATTTGAGAAAGGTCCCTCAAGCAGTGGGATGAAAAAATCTGTGGCCAAGAGTTAAGATTGGTGGTAATTATCAAGCAGAGATGAGGTCATCTGGACTAGGGAATTAGCCATAGTGATGGAAGAACTAAGTGTCAAGATCTTATTTAGAAGGGTGGAGGAGGTTGGATTGGCCGGGCTTGGTGATTGAGGGGGTGGTGAGAGAGGCAGCAGGGAAGCATGGCTTTAAGGATGCCTGGCCGAAGCAGCTGGGTAGAAGGTTGCTTTTCACGGAGTTTGGCAACACCAGAGGACATGCAGATGCATGGGGAGTGGGGGTGGGCACGTTCAGTTTTGGAGATGTTGTGTATTCTTAGCCCGTGGGACGACTGACTGTTAAGTAGTCACTCAGTACCCCCAGTGAACTGGGGGAGCTCTCCTAGCCTCTCTGTGCCTGGGATGCCTCATTTGGAATAGAAGAATGATAGCAAAAAATTAGGAAAAACAGCTAATTTCTGTTTCATGTCCTCTAGGATAATGTTCTCCCTTTGCACAGCAGAGTGCTGTTTTATAGTTAAGTACTCCCTAGGGAAATGGGCCTCTCTCTACTTATCCATATATTCGTTGGTTTGTTTAACTGCCTTGTGTGTTTTCAGCATTCAGCATGCATTGCCAGTGCTAAAAGAAAAACAATGAATTCAAAGCAACCTGTTTTATCACACGTGTGCCGTAGGTTAGCCCATCAGCCTGTCTCTCAGAGATTCAGCCCCCTTCAGACCCTCCAGTCTTCTTCCTGTAGCCTCACCCCCTCAGGGGTGGCAGGTGAGACTTTGGGACCTACTTTCTCCAACACTTGCCTTCGTTCTGAAGTCCTCTCCAGTGTCCCAAAGAGTGGCTAGCACTTGAGTGCAATCTGATTGTGAGCTGCCAGTTGTCTCAGGCAGCATGTAGTTTAGGAGAGGACAGAGCCAGATGTGTGGGTCTGGAAACCAACAGGGTGTGCATGCATAGCCAAAAGGTGATGAAGCCATCCATACGGAGATCTGAAATCAGGGCCCCACCGCTTATTCCTTGTGTGACTTTGGGCAGGTCACTTAACCTCTCTCTGGTCAGTTTCCTCACTTGTAAGATGAGGACCATGATCCTATGCTTCCTTCATTTAGATCAGGAAAATACTGCCTTTTAAAAACCATAAAGTGCTCTTCAAGTATGGATAATAAGTTCCAGGGCTAAAAAGAGATCTCTGCTTATCTGGATATCTGTTTGCACAGGCACGAAAGTCACCAAGCCCATTTTTTACTCTGTACACAATATTGAACTTCACCTGAGCCCTGAAAAAAAGCCACAGTAAAAAAAATCTCTGTAGGCTCTCGTGTTCCAGAAATAGCTTATCGCAAAGGAATACTCTTGCCCTTATAACTGCGAGGAGGTTTGCTGTTCACTCTTAGTCATACCTGCCCTAAGCCTCTCGGGCGACTCCTGGGTTCACGTGTGACAAGGCCAAACACAGACCCTCCTCCTCTGGCTGAAGGGCCAGACACAGTCCCTGCAGCTCCCTGCTGTCTCGGGAATAGCACTGTGATCAAAAGTCCATTCTCCTGAAACTAGCTAGACACGGAGAGAGACATTTATGCCGTCATTCTTTGGCTCACGGAGTCACTGTTCGGCTGAGACTAATCCTGAATGCAGAAACACTCCCACCTTAAATCTCCCCACTACAACGTGTCTACTCATCCCCGTGGAGAGACGGCAAAACCACCCTGCCGAAGACAGTCTAGACACTCTAATCTTCAGATCCGGGCTGCTCTACGGATCGCAACAGCCTGAACAGACAAGCTCTCTACTAGTATGGGTTTTGTCTTTACTACTGTGCATGTAGAGCCCAGGCAAAAAAAAAAAACCTAGTAAGAAAACAAAAATCAGTTAACAGGTACTGCTCACGCGTGCGCGCTACAAGAGACGCCATCACGTGGTCACGGAGACCTTCCGTACTGGCCCCCCTCCCCACTCAGCACCACGTGCATGGTCCGCGACGTCACCTGCACCGCCCGGAAACTCTCCCTACGACCTCAGGAAGCGTTCGCCCTGGGCCGTCACTCAGGTGCGCCGCCGTGGGGGCGGGCTCAACCTTCTCGATTCCACGGGTGCTTACGTCGCGGGTTCCAAATACCCGCGCCGCGGCCCACCGCGAAGATCCCACTATGCTCCGGGCCACTCCCGTCTCCCTCTCCGTCCCGCGCAACCTGAGGAAGGCTAAATATAGAGAACCCGGCTTGTTCATCGGGTCCCATCTCTATGACGTCACGGGCAGTCCCGCAGCCCCTCCTCCCGTGGGCCGCGTACACGCCTCTCTAGGAAGCCGGGAGGACTTCTCTTGCTGGACTTAACCCTTCTGTTCTTGAGGGCGCGTCACCGCCAGGGCTAAGGACTGGAGGGGGTGCACTGGAGGCGGGATGGCGGGAACCCGATCCCAGGGAAGAAGGAGCGAAAGCGATGGCCTAAGAGTGAGAGAGGGAGAATATCCCTAGAACAAGCCGGGTGCGCGTAAGTGTCGCAGGACCAGCGTCCTCTCTGGCCATGCGTGACCGGTGCTGTCGGAAAGAATAGATGTTTGCCGCACAAGCCCTATCTCTGCAGTATCAGAAATGCGGCTTGACAACCTACGTGTGGCGTATTTCTCTTTCTCTAATTACCGTTGCCAGTTTTGGCAGAGACGAGATTGAGACTTCTAACGGGCATCGGCTTAGACCCCGGGACACGACTGGGCTCCAGTCAGTGTTCCAGAGATTTAGATAAGAGTCTGTTTCCTTGGCATTGCCTCCTGCATTTCTGTATGGAACCATCAGAGAAATTCTGTGTAGGAGAGAGGTGTGTGTGTGTGTGTGTGTGTGTGTGTGTGTGTGTGAGAGAGAGGAGACAGAGAGAACATGTGACACAGGAACAGACATGCTTTTGATAGGCTCTGTGATTCCCACACTGGTTAGGATTATTTAGACCGTTGTAATCAGATTACAAGCTGCAGTGTATGAGATTTGGAGAAAGAAGGCATTTTTGGTTGTCCAGTCCTGGAATATGGCCCATCCTGACAGTAGACATATCGTGTGATAAGAAATTTGGTTTTATAATTAATCACAGGATTCCATTTACATTTCCAATACAATTTCCTTATACTGAGTACTCTGGGGTGTATTGGGTGGTTTTGTGTGTGTTTGTGTGTGTGTGTGTGTGTGTGTGTGTGTGTTAGGGCTTTTTCTTTTTTTCTTTTCTTTTTGCTTGTCTTGTCAAAAACGTAAAGTTGAATGTCCTTTCTTGTCTGAGCCTCTCAAGATACCAGCAATAGAGAAAGGATAGAAATTTTTTTAAAAGATTCCACATTTTAAGGAGACTTGCAACAACTCCTTATGAAAGGCAAGGTCTCTTACCTGGAACCTCTTGGGATTCAGTAAAATGTTTTTGTGAAAGTGCTGTTTCTGCTGTTTTTATTTGGATATTGACTATATTTCAATCTGCACTTGAGATTTGCATGATATCGGTAAGTTACAGCCCTGGATTGGGAGAACCCAACCCCAGGGAAGGGTCTGAGGGAGGCCAAACACAGAGTCAACGGTGGAGACAAGGAAGCCAGGTGATTGGGAGCTGGAATGGTTGAGTTCAGTCAGTCAACCCAGATCAAGCTCTGTCTTTCTGGACAGTTGTCAGACTGAAACACTGGGTAGAGGTCACAAACACCTCAGGTCTGAACTCTGGTGTGTGACCAAGTCTCTCAGTCGGGATATAAACTCCAACTTGGCTCAAGCTTCAGTGCCTGCCTCACAGCACCAAAGACAAAGGAGACCTCACTCCAGGACCTGGATCTCCCTCCAGATTGGAGGCATCACGCCCTGGACACAGACTCCCAACTACCTCATGGACCTCACACTATGGCTCGCAAAACCCAAACTATCCCAAGAACAGACTGAGGGAAGCCAACCACTTAGACTCAATGGCCCAGACAAGGAAGCCAGGTTGTTAGGAGCTGAAGTGGATGAGCTACAGACTCAGGAAAGGGCAGCTAGGAGACCTCAAGGCATTCCACATACAAGATCAAACAACCCACAGAACTCAAACTCCGGTGAACTCAAGAAATGAAGAGAGACCCGAAGCAGCTCAGAGACGATGAATTCTAAAATACAGACCCACATGCATTTTAGCAACCTAAGAACATGCAACATAGAAACTTAACAGCTCACAGACCTCACACCCCGCATGTCGATACCACACAATCACAGAGCTCACAATGCTGCTTGCAGACACACAAGCAGCACAGGGCACCCGTACTGTGAACACAGAGCTTTCTCCAAACCTCCTGCCCTGTGACAAATAACCTTTGTGGCCTCACAACCTAGAGGATGGGCCTCCAGGAGCTCAAATATGCCAACCTCGACAGAGACCCTCAGGAGTGCTCAAACCCTAATTACTGAAATACATCATGGGAACAGCCCCAGACACCTTACATTCTGCACACTGCACCCAAAAGAGTTCAGATACCACATACATTTGGAGAGAGCCCTTAAATAGCCCAGAGAACTCTCACTTGGACACACAACACCTCACAGCTCAGTGATCTCATGCACCGCACACACCCTCACACAGTTCAGATACCTCAAATCCCGGACAGACCCCAAACCAGTTCAGAGAAATGACATCTTGGTTTTCAACACAAAAAGTCAGCCCATACAGGACACATGCTAATGAGAGACACAATGAGGTCTCACCCAGGCCCTGAGTGAGACGCAGAGACTGAAAGGCAGAATTCCAAGAGCCTTTCTGGAACACAGGTGTCTCCACATTATTAGCCCCTAACCCAGTGTGCCCCTCAAGGCAACTGAGGAACTTCCTTTTCCAAGGGGAGGATGCCCCCCAGATTTTGCCATCATTGGCTGTTTCTGGACACTGACACCGGCTGCAAGCATGCCCAGGCAACACTGAAGAGGGCAGCCCCCAGGCCTGACACACAGTAGAGGCTTCCACCCATCAAAATGGGGCTATCTTCTCGGCTTGAAAGGTTCATACCATCCACAGGAGACTCACACTGTCCTTAAGGCCCCAGAGCCCTCCTGCTGAGTGGAAGCTGTGGGAAAAGTGGAGCAGGACAGTCCCACGCTGCTCAGGGTAGACCCAGCCCTGCCTCCAGCCTTGTGGAAGGTCTGGCCCATATCCTGTTCACCCTGAACACAGTGCTTGCTGTAGCCCTCTCAGCTCCTAAAGCTTGGAGGCACTGCAGCCACCTGGTTTTCCCAGTGTCCACCTGACCCCGAACAGAAGGACACCTTCAGCCGGCAGATCCTTTGCAGCCGGTGAATACCAGTGGGGGAAGGAGATGGTGAAGGGGTTTACGTTGCCCTGCCAGGCAGACATGCCACAGACCACATACCATACCACCGAGGGACGCCCCTGTCCCCACCCCCGCCCCCGCCCCCCAATCCCCAAAGAGGAAACCTGTCCCCTCCTCTCAATGCCTAATTCTGGTTTAAAAGGGCAGGTGGCACGAGGGCCTCTACAGTTCCTGCCGGACTTTGTCCAAACTCTGAAGCACATTCATTTCCCCCTTCTTCTCCCACCATGAGGCCAACAACCAGAGCAGGGCTATTTGCTCATGGGAAGTAGCCACTCAAGGCTGTGGAATTTGAGGGCAGAGGCTGATGTGGGCTCGACTTGTGCACCTTGTCCTCCTCAGCGGACACACACACTGGGCCACTTCTGAGGCCATGGTGGATTCTCAGTCCCCCAAGATCACAGGAACCCAGTCTTGCTTCAGCAGCCTTTCAGACACAGGTGTGAATACAGTCAGGGTTTAAGGACTGACTGGTGAGAAGTTCAGGGACTTGAGAACCCACCTATGTCTTACTTACCTACCCTCACCCAAACATCTCCCCTATCTAATGCTTAAAGTCCCATCATCGAAGCGTTCACTTCTTTGGGATGAGTAGTTCACCGTCTGGTTCCCTGTAGAAACCTGGCCTGGAGTATGTCACGAGCTCTCTGAAATGTCTCTGCCCTTCTAGGACCTACATGGTGTCTGCTGGGCACATAACAGGACACCGGAGAAAGATTTAGTGATTTGTTATTGGGCTCTGATATCCACATCGTGGGATCCAGTACCCGCAGTCCCATTATTCAAAAACGTGACAGGAAGATAGACTAGAGGATACAACAAAAGCCAGTGATCCCACTGACCTGGCTAGTATCTTCAGCCCCTTTTGTGGACGAGTGGCTGGAGTCTCCAGAGCAGGATTCCAAACCCTCCACTTTCACCTCCACTCTTCCAAGCCCCACTTCTGCACTCATAAACTCTTTTGAGGACACCCCCACCTCCAGCCAGTGGGGGTTCTCTCCCCTGGAAGATCCTGGTAAGCAATCCCATCTCGACCAATCAGATCTAGTGTTGCCCTTAATCCCTGCCCTGCTCACCCATTAGGGAACCTTTCACGTGCTCCGCTGCCATCTTCCCCGGTCCCCACTTGATTAGAATCTGTGGAGCTGACGAGTTGAGGCCAGAAGTTGGATGATGGTGACCTCAGGAGAGGTGGAGGTCCTTGCATGCCGGTGAGCTCCCCTGCACCTTGCACCCAACGGTTGGTTTGGGAATACAAGGCTCCCTCACCCCCAGTTGTACCTCCCAGAGAGGACTGCTGCTTCTGGGCCTCTCAGTGGGACACCCTAGTACGGGAAGGTACCTTCTGTCCACTGCTCCTCTATCGAGCTTTCACCTGCTCCTGTCACGCCACACTCTGGCAGTTTGCCCAGACAGGGTCACATCATTCCCAGCTCCCCTCCTCCCCGAGATACACCTAAATGGGTAGTGGATTGTTCTATCCTGGTCTCGCCACTCTTAAAATCCCCACAGGCATCATTCCGGCTGCAGATTCCAAGATCTTGTAGAGAGCCTGGATAAGGAAACCAGCCTCCTGTCAACAGCCCCTGCTGCACGATGGGGCGCTGAGGATGCCAGCAAAGGGGCATTTGTTATCCCAGCCCCCCTGAGGGAAGAAGCATGAAGGTAAAAGAACCTTGCAGACTCCAGGGTGGCATCTTCAAAATTTGACTCTACCCTGTCCCCATCCTCACTACAGTTTCGGCTTCATGAAAAGGAACACACATGGGTCTTCTGTGATGCCTCCCCACCATTTAGAACAGTATCAGGTGCACAAGTAGGTACTTCAGAGATGTTTCTGTAGCCAAAGGATTCTTTGATCCAGCAATTACTATGCTACAAACCGGTCTTCAAGAAATATTCACAGAGGCACAGAGCTGTGTATATAGAATGACAAGAGCAGGGATCCCTGGGTGGCGCAGCGGTTTAGCGCCTGCCTTTGGCCCAGGGCGCGATCTTGGAGACCCGGGATCGAATCCCACATCGGGCTCCCGGTGCATGGAGCCTGCTTCTCCCTCTGCCTGTGTCTCTGCCTCTCTCTCTCTCACTGTGTGCCTATCATAAATAAATAAAAATTAAAAAAAAAAAAACATAAAAAAAAAAAAAAAGAATGACAAGAGCAAATTTCTGGGGGGAAGATCTCCTAAATAGCCATTGGTAGTCAACAACATTTGGAAGGGGAAATGAGAGATGTAAGTGTTCATATCCTACCATGGAGCTCCCCCTGGCCTTGAAACAGAATGAGGAGCAATTTTGTACTGGCCAGAGAGCTTTATTTTATTTTGTTTATATATATAACATATAAATATATAATTTTTAAAATTTTATATATATATAAATATATATATATTTTAAAAGGGGGGTAGCATGTAAGAGGTCCCCCTAACTGTACGCGTATATGTATATGCACGTGCAGTATGTCAACGCAGATAACGGGGACAAGAAGGAAACACCACCACATTAGGCCACAGTGCTTACCTCAGATGATCAAGCTGATGAAGGCAAGACTCAGACAGCTTTTTATGTCTTTGGGTGTAGCCAACTGTGTTTCTAAAAATGGCCAAAAACCTATCCAAAGGTACATGCTTTCCTTTAAATTTTTTTCATCTCATTGAAATGTAAGTCAGGTACCATCAAACTCACCCTTTTTCATTGTATATGCCACAATGGTTTGTTGTGCAAACCATCACCAATATCTAATTCCAGGAAAAAAAACAAAAAACAAAAAACATACCATTGGCAGTCCATCCCCAATCCCGTCCCAGGAACCTTGGACATTCACTTATCGGCTTCCTGTCTCCACAGATCTTCCAATCTGGATATTTCAAATAAATAGGACGATACATTATGTGGCCTTTGCATCTGGCTTCTTTCACTGAGCATAATGTGTTTAAGATTCATCTGGTATCACTACTCCATTCATTTTTATGACTGAATATTATTCTGCTATATAGATATAATCACCACATGTGATATATTCATTACATGGTTGGCATTTGGGTTGTTTGCACTCTTCGACTGTGGTGATTAATGCTGCCAGGAACATTTGTATACAAGTTTTTATGTGAGCTTATGACTTCACTTATCTTCGACATATACCTAGGAGTGGGATAACTGGGTCACACAGCAACTCTGATGAATTTTTTGAGGAGCTGCCAAACTGTTTTTCACAGATGTGTCATTTTGCATTTCCACCAGCAATGTATGAGGATTTTGCACATCTTCCCCCAACACTTGTTATTTTCATTTTTGAAATGCTATCCACACTAGTTGGGTGGGAAGTTATAATTCATCATGCTTTCAATTTTTGTTTCACTAATGACTAATATTTTTTGACACCTATTCATGTCCTTAAGCATACTGGTGGGTACATCTTTTTTTTTTTTTAAAGATATGTCTATTCCAACGCTTAGTCCATTTTTAATTGGGTTCTCTTTTCCTTTGAGCTTGTAAGAGTTCTTTCTACAATCTGAATACTGGGCCCTTATCATATACACAAATATTTTCTCCCATTCCTTGGTTTTGTTCTTTCACTTTCTTTTTTCTAATGAAAGTTTTATTATTTTTTAAAGATTTTATTTATTTATTTGAGAGAGAGGGAGAGCATGAGTGGGGGAGAGGCAGAGGGAGAGGTAGAAGCAGACTCCCTGCTCAGCAGGGAGCCCACAGTGAGGTTTGATCCCAGGACCCTGAGATCATGACCTGAGCCAAAAGCAGACACTTCACCCACTGAGCCACCCACGCTTCTTCACTTTCTTTTGGTGTCCTTTAAGGCAAGATCTTCTCTAATTTTGATGAAGTCATTTTAATCTAATTTTTCATTTATTATCTGTCGCTTTGGTGTCCGAAGATTCCATCACCTAACCCAATGTCACAAGTTTTTACTCCTATGTTCTTCTACAGAAGTTTCATTTTAGCCCTTATTATTCAATTTGATCCATTCTGACTTAATTTTTGTCTGTAGTATGAAGGTTGGATTCAAATTCATTACTTTATTTTTAAAAGATTTTATTTATTCATTCATGAGAGACAGAGAGAGAGAGGCAGGGAGAGAGGCAGAAGGAGAGGCAGAGGGAGAAGCAGACTCCCCACCGGGAGCCCGATGTGAGACTCGATCCCAGGACCCCGGGACAATGACCCGAGCCAAAGGCAGATGGCTCAACCATGAGCCACCCAGGTGCCCTTCAAATTCATTTCTTTAAATGTGAATATCTAGTTGTCCCAGCACCATTTGCTAAAAAGACTCTTCCTATGTAATTGTCTTGGCACTGCTGTCAACAATTAACCCACCACAGATGTATGGGTTATTTCTGGACTTTCAATTCTATTCTGTGACCTCTATGTTCATCTTTACATCAGTACTACATTTGTGCTGATTACGGGAGCTTTGAAATAATGTTTGAAATCAGAATGTGTGAGTCCTCCACTTTGGTTGCCTTTGGTAAGATCATTTAAGCTATTCTGGATCCGTGAAATTTCCACATGAATTTCAGGATCAGCCTCTCAATTTCTAAAACACTGCAGTTAGAATATTGATAGGGATTATACTGAATGCCTGGATCAATTTAGGGAATGCTGCCATCTTTTTTGTTTGTTTGTTTGTTTTTATGATAGTCACACACACACACACAGAGAGAGAGAGAGAGAGAGAGAGAGAGGGGGGGGGGCAGAGACACAGGCAGAGGGAAAAGCAGGCTCCATGCACCGAGAGCCCGACGTGGGATTCGATCCCGGGTCTCCAGGATCGCGCCCTGGGCCAAAGGCAGGCGCTAAACCTCTGCGCCACCCAGGGATCCCGAATGCTGCCATCTTAACATCAGGTCTCCCAATCCAAGAACACAGGAGCCATTTCCATTTATTTAAGTTTGCTTTAATCTCTTTCAACTGTGTTTTATAATTGTCAGTGTCTAACTCTTGCACCTGTTTGGTTGATTCCTAAACATGTCATTCTTTGGACTCTACTGTAAGTGAAATCATCTTCTCGGTTATTTATTTGGATTTTTCACTGCTAATGTATAGAAATAGAATTGATTTTTGGATATCAATCTGTCTTGCAACCTGAAGAATCTGAAGTCTTTGCTAAGGTTAAAAGAATTATAGCAACAACAGAACTGAAGGCGAAGTCGACTAACGGAAAGATTGACTCAAACACCAACACTGACACCCTCTGATAGTAAAAGCAAATACAAAAGCCACATTACATACAAGGGATCAAACAGGATGGCATCAGAATCCATGTGGCTCAGATCTCGGGTTCACGCAAAAGGTTTTGAAAAATGAAGGTAAGACAAAAACTTTAAAACAAAAAAGCTGAGCAAATGCATAGCCAGCAGATCTGCCCTACAAAACATGTTAGAGGAAGTTCTTCGGGAAGAAGGCAAATGATATCCAAAGAAAACGTGGATCTATACAAAGAATTGAATAGTGCTGGGCATGGTAAATTGTGGGCGAATGTGAATTTTTTCTCTTATATCCAATCTCTTTGAAAGATAACTATCCAAATTAATAACAATAACGATGTACGCACTGTGGAGTTTTAAGACACTGGCAGAAACAAACTGCAAGGCAACAATAGGACCAAGGATGGGAGACAGGAAGCGGAGGCATACAGTCGTATGGTTCTCACAGCGTACACCAAGTAGTATAGTATCATTTGAAGGCATGCTGTGAAAAGCAACAATATATACTGTAAACCCTAGAGCAACAATTTGAAAAGAATGTTTAAAGGTGTAGAAGTAGTAAGCCAACAGTGGAGATAAAATGGAAAACCAGCAAATGTTCAACTGATCCAAAAATATGAAGGGAAGAGGAAAATATGAATTAAAAATGCATATGATAGAAATATACAGCCAGCCAGATGGTAGACTTACATGTAAACTGTTAACACACTATATGTACACTGCCTACACATCAATTCAAAGACCTAAGTTGTCACTTTAGATAAAAATAGCAAGACCCAAGTAGATACTGTCCAGAAGAATCCCACCTTAAATATAAACACATAAAGAAGTCACAAGGACGTGAATGGAAAATGATAATGCTATGGTCTGAAGGTGTCTCCTCCAAAATTCATGTTCAATCCTAACCCCCAAAGATGATGGTATTAGGCAGTAAGGCTTTGGGGAGGGGTTTAGGCCCTAGGGCAGAGCCCACAGGAATGGGACTAGGGCCCTTATAAAAGAGGCTCCAGACAGATCCTCTGTCTTTCCACCATGTGAGGACACAACCACAAATCTGTGACCTGGAAGAGGGCCCTCGCTAGAACCCAACCACGCTGGCACCCTGATCCCAGACCTCCAACCTCCATAAGCATGAGGAGGAAGTTTGTTTAGAAGCCATCTAGTCTATGGTATTTTGTTTCTCCCTCCCAAACACAGTAAGACACAGATACCCAGCAAACGTGAACCAAGTGAGTAGCTAGAGGGGTTAAATTAGTATTACACAAAGTATACTTCAGAATGAGGATTATCACAAGAGAAAAGACAGATTTACACAATAAAAGAGAGGTCTAGTCATCGAGAAGATCTAAAAATCATGGATGGGCATGCATTTTTATTTTATTTATTTTAATTGGAACCACACTAAATAGGTTTTTTTTAAAAAAAGATTTTTCTTTATTTGAGAGACAGAGAGAGAGAGAGAGAGAGAGACAGAGAGAGAGAGAGAGAGAGAGAGAGAGAGAGAGCATAAGCAGGGAAGGGGCAGAGGGAGAGGGAGAAGCAGACTCCCTGCTGAGCACGGAGCCCAATGCGGGACTCAATCCCACGACCCTGAGTTCATGACTTGAGCTGAAGGCAGATGCTCAATCTACTGAGCTATCCAGGTGCCCTGTGCATATATTTTTAAAACACAAGAGCTGAAAACTGAAAAAACTAAAAGGAAGAACAGACCCAAATCAGTTATAGGGAGAGCCTTCAGCATTATCCTGTGCACAACAGACAGCACAAGTGGACGATACAATCAGACACTCTATGGAACATGGGAGCAACACTATCAACAGGCAAGACCTAAGTGATACTTACAGAAGGACGCAGAATACACATTCTTCTTTTTTTTTTTTTAAAGGTTTTTGAAATTTATTGAGAGACACACAGAGAGAGGCAGAGACACAGGCAGAGGGAGAAGCAGGCTCCCCGTGGGGAGCCCGATGCGGAATTCCATCCCGGAACCCCGGGAACACGCCCTGAGCCGAAGGCAGACGCCCAACCACTGACCCACCCAGGCGTCCTCATACACATTCTCTTGAAGTGCACATACATTGTTCACCCAGACAGACCATATGCCGTGCCATAAAGTAAACCTCAACAACTTCTAAAGGACTGAAATAATACAAACTAGGTACTTTCACCACAAAGAATTAAAATAGAAAGGGGTTGCAGTGAGGTAGCTGGAAAACCACAAAATATTTTGAAATTAAATGACATTTCTAAGTAATGCAGAGATCAAAGAAGAAACCGCAGGAAGCTGAAAACCAAAAGGCAGTGTATCAAAATTTGTGAGGTGGATCTAAAACACTGCACTGAGGGACATTTTTATCATTAAATACTTAGATTAGAAAAGGAGAATTGGGGACGCCTGGGGGGCTCAGTGGTTGAGCGCCTCCCTTCGGCCCAGGGCGTGATCCTGGAGTACCGGGATCGAGTCCCACATCGGGCTCCCTGCATGTATCTGTGTCTCTCTCTGTCTCTGTCTCTCTCTCTGTCTCTCATGAATAAATTAATAAAATCTTAAAAGAAAAGAAAAGAACAAGAAAAGAAAAGAACAATTGTCTCCAATCAATTATCTAAGCTGTCACCTTAAGACACTAGAGAAGCAAAGTCCATTTAAACCTTAAACCTAAGGCAAGCGGAAAAAGTATAACGGAGGTTTGAACAGAAATCGACTTAATGGAAAGCACAAAATCAATTCAAAGAAATTGATGAAAGTAAGGGCTGGTTCTCTGACAAGATCAGTAAATCTAATAGGTTCAGCCAGACTGCGAAAAATGAAGGAGGGCAGAGTGACACAGAGGAGTCACATGAGTACTGCCAGAGGGGACATCAATACAGATCCTGCAGACATGAACTAGGTAAGAATATATTAAAAATATGATCCAAAAAAAAGATGAAATGGGAAAACTTGAAAGATAGCGGCTAGCAAACTGCAGTCAAGAAGACATTAACCAAATGGTCCTCTCTCTCCCAAAGAGACTGAATTCAGTAAATCAAACACAAAACAAAAACCCTTCCCTCACATAAAACTCTCAAGGTTGGAGGAGGGGCAAGACGGCGGAAGAGTAGGGTCCCCAAATCACCTGTCCCCAACAAATTACCTAGATAACCTTCAAATCATCCTGAAAATCTACGAATTCGGCCTGAGATTCAAAGAGAGACCAGCTGGAATGCTACAGTGAGAAGAGTTCGCGCTTCTATCAAGGTAGGAAGACGGGGAAAAAGAAATAAAGAAACAAAAGGCCTCCAAGGGGGAGGGGCCCCGCGAGGAGCCGGGCTGAGGCTGGGGCGAGTGTCCCCAGGACAGGAGAGCCCCGTCCCGGAGAAGCAGGAGCTGCACCAACCTTCCCGGGCAGAAAGGAGCCCGCAGGGAGTTAGAGCAGGACCCCAGGAGGGCGGGGATGCCCTCGGGCTCCCTGGGACACTGACAGGCACCTGCGGTGCGCACAGGAGAGTGCGCCGAGCTCCCTAAGGGCTGCAGCGCGCTCGGCGGGACCCGGGAGCAGCTCGGAGGGGCTCGGGGGCGGCTCCGCGGAGGGGGCTGCGCGGCTCCGGGAGCAGCTCGGCGGCGGAGGCTCGGGCAGAGGAAGAAGCTCCGGGCGGAAGGGGCGGCGCGGCTCCAGGAGCAGCTCGGAGGGGCTCGGGCAGCGGCTCCGCGGAGGGGGCTGCGCGGCTCCGGGAGCAGCTCGGCGGCGGCGGCTCGGGCAGAGGAAGAAGCTCCGGGCGGAGGGGGCTGCGCGGCTCCGGGAGCAGCTCGGAGGGGCTCGGGCAGCAGCTCCGCGGAAGGGGCTGCGCGGCCGGCCGAGAGCGCAAATCGAACAGCGCAGGCCCCGGAGCACAGGGCGCCGGGGCACAGCCCTGGATCCGGCCTCCCCCAGGGATAGGCAGAGACCGGAGGGCCCAGGACAGCAAGGACGCTCCTGCCCGGAGCTGAGCAGATCAGCAGCCCCGCCCCGGAGCCTCCAGGCCCTGCAGACGGAGAGCCCCGGAGTTACTGTGGGGGCTGAATCCCGGTTTCCTGAGCTGCCGCCCCGCCCCTGTGGCTTCCTCCCGGGGCCTCACGGTGTGAACAGCCCCCACTGAGCCCTGCACCAGGCAGGGGACAGAGCAGCTCCCCCAAGTGCTAACACCTGAAAATCAGCACAGCAGGCCCCTCCCCCAGAAGACCAGCTGGATGGACCAGTTCCAGGGGAAGTCAAGGGACTTATGAAGTATACAGAATCAGAAGATACTCCCCCGTGTTTTTTGTTTTGTTTTGTTTTCTGTTATTTTTCTTTCTTTTTGATTTCTGATTGCTTCCCCCACCCCCTTTTTTTCCACCTTTCTTTCTTTTTCTTTCTCTTTTTTCCTTTTCTTCTTTCTCTTTTTTCTTTTTCTCTTTTCTTTCATTCTCTCTCTTTTTCTCCTTTTCCCAATACAACTTGTTTTTGGCCACTCTGCACTGAGCAAAATGACTAGAAGGAAAACCTCACCTCAAAAGAAGGAATCAGAAACAGTCCTCTCTCCCACAGAGTTACAAAATCTGGATTAGAATTCAATGTCTGAAAGCCAATTCAGAAGCACTATTATACAGCTCCTGGTGGCTCTAGAAAAAAGCATAAAGGACTCAAGAGACTTCACGACTGCAGAATTTAGATCCAATCAGGCAGAAATGAAAAATCAATTGAATGAGATGCAATCCAAGCTAGAAGTCCTAACGACGAGGGTTAACGAGGTGGAAGAACGAGTGAGTGACACAGAAGACAAGTTGATGGCAAAGAGGGAAACTGAGGAAAAAAGAGACAGACAATTAAGAGACCATGAAGACAGATTAAGGGAAATAAACGACAGCCTGAGGAAGAAAAACCTACGTTTAATTGGGGTTCCCGAGGGCGCCGAAAGGGACAGAGGGCCAGAATATGTATTTGAACACATCATAGCTGAAAAATTTCCTAATCTGGGAAGGGAAACAGGCATTCAGATCCAGGAATAGAGAGATCCCCCCCTAAAATCAATAAAAACCGTTCAACACCTCGACATTTAATAGTGAAGCTTGCAAATTCCAAAGATAAGGAGAAGATCCTTAAAGCAGCAAGAGAAAAAAAGTCCCTGACTTTTATGGGGAGGAGTATTAGGGTAACAGCAGACCTCTCCACAGAGACCTGGCAGGCCAGAAAGGGCTGGCAGGATATATTCAGTGTCCTAAATGAGAAGAACATGCAACCAAGAATACTTTATCCAGCAAGGCTATCATTCAAAATGGAAGGAGAGAGAAAGAGCTTCCAAGACAGGCAGGAACTGAAAGAATATGTGACCTCCAAACCAGCTCTGCAAGAAATTTTAAGGGGGACTCTTAAAATTCCCCTTTAAGAAGAAGTTCAGTGGAACAATCCACAAAAACAAGGACTGAATAGATATCATGATGACACTAAACTCATATCTATCAATAGTAACTCTGAACGTGAACGGGCTTAATGACCCCAACAAAAGGCGCAGGGTTTCAGACTGGATAAAGAAGCAGGACCCATCTGTTTGCTGTCTACAAGAGACTCATCTGTTTGCTGTCTAAAAAGACAGCAGGACACCTACAACCTGAAAATAAAAGGTTGGAGAACCATTTACCATTCAAATGGTCCTCAAAAGAAAGCAGAGGTAGCCATCCTCATATCAGATAAATTAAAATTTACCCCGAAGACTATAGTGAGAGATGAAGAGGGACACTATCTCATACTCAAAGGATCTATCCAACAAGAGGACTTAACAATCCTCAATATATATGCCCCGAATGTGGGAGCTGCCAAATATTTAAACCAATTAATAACCAAACTGAAGAAATACTTTGATAATAATACACTTATACTTGGTGACTTCAATCTAGCACTTTCTACCCTCGATAGGTCTTCTAAGCACAACATCTCCAAAGAAACGAGAGCTTTAAATGATACACTGGACCAGATGGATTTCACAGATAGCTACAGAACTTTACATCCAAACTCAACTGAATACACATTCTTCTCAAGTGCACATGGAACTTTCTCCAGAACAGACCACATACTGGGTCACAAATCGGGTCTGAACCAATACCAAAAGATCGGGATAGTCCCCTGTATATTCTCAGACCATAATGCCTTGAAATTAGAACTAAATCACAACAAGATGTTTGGAAGGACCACAAACACGTGGAGGTTAAGGACCATCCTGCTAAAAGATGAAAAGGTCAACCAGGAAATTAAGGAAGAATTAAAAAGATTCATGGAAACTAATGAGAATGAAGATACAACCGTTCAAAATCTTTGGGATGGGGCAGCCCGGGTGGCCCAGCGGTTTAGCGCCGCCTTTGGCTCAGGACCTGATCCTGGAGACCCGGGATCGAGTCCCACATCGGGCTCCCTGCATGGAGCCCGCTTCCCCCTCTGCCTGCGTCTGTCTGTCTCTCTCTGTCTCTCGTGAATAAATGGATAAAATGTTTAAAAAAAATAAAAACTATTAGAAAAAAACAAAAAACAAAATCTTTGGGATGCAGCAAAAGCAGTCGTGAGGGGGAAATAGATCGCAATACAAGCATCCATTCAACAACTGGAAAGAACTCAAATACAAAAGCTCACCTTACACATAAAGGAGGTAGAGAAAAAGCAGCAAATGGACCCCACGCCCAGCAGAAGAAGAGAGTTAATTAAAATTCGAGCAGAACTAAATGAAATCGAGACCAAAAGAACTGTGGAACAGATCAACAGAACCAGGAGTTGGTTCTTTGAAAGAATTAATAAGATAGATAGACCATTAGCCAACCTTATTAAAAAGAAGAGAGAGGGATCCCTGGGTGGCGCAGCGGTTTGGCGCCTGCCTTTGGCCCGGGGCGCGATCCTGGAGACCTGGGATCGAATCCCATGTCGGGCTCTCTGCATGGAGCCTGCTTCTCCCTCTGTCTGTGTCTCTGCCTCCCTGTCTCTCTCTCTGAGACTATCATGAATAAATAAATAAAATCTTTAATAAAAAAAAAAGGAGAGAGAAGACTCAAATTAGTAAAATCATGAATGAGAAAGGAGAGATCACTACCAACACCAAGGAAATACAAACGATTTTAAAAACATATTCTGAACAGCTCTACGCCAATAAATTAGGCAATCTAGAAGAAATGGACGCATTCCTGGAAAGCCACAAACTACCAAAACTGGAGCAGGAAGCAACAGAAAACCTGAACAGGCCAATAACCAGGGAGGAAATTGAAGCAGTCCTCAAAAACCTCCCAAGACACAAGAGTCCAGGGCCAGATGGCTTCCCAGGGGAATTCTATCAAACGTTTAAAGAAGAAATCATACCTATTCTACTAAAGCTGTTTGGAAAGATAGAAAGAGATGGAGTACTTCCAAATTCGTTCTATGAGGCCAGCATCACCTTCATTCCGAAACCAGACAAAGACCCCACCAAAAAGGAGAATTACAGACCAATATCCCTGATGAACATGGATGCAAAAATTCTCAACAAGATACTAGCCAATAGGATCCAACAACACATGAAGAAAATTATTCACCATGACCAAGAAGGATTTATTCTTGGGACACAAGGCTGGTTCAACACTCGTAAAACAATCAATGTGATTCATCATATCAGCAAGAGAAAAACCAAGAACCACATGATCCTCTCATTAGATGCAGAGAAAGCATTTGACAAAGTACAGCATCCATTCCTGATCAACACCCTTCAGAGTGTTGGGATAGAGGGAACTTTCCTCGACATCTTAAAAGCCATCTACAAAAAGCCCACAGCAAATATCATTCTCAATGGGGAAGCACTGGGAGCCTTTCCCCTAAGATCATGAACAAGACAGGGATGTCCACTCTCACCACTGCTATTCACCATAGTACTGGAAGTCCTCGCCTCAGCAATCAGACAACAAAAAGACATTAAAGGCATTCAAATTGGCAAAGAAGAAGTCAAACTCTCCCTCTTCGCCGATGACATGATACTCTACATCAAAAACCCAAAAGCCTCCACCCCAAGATTGCTAGAACTCATACAGCAATTTGGTAGCGTGGCAGGATACAAAATCAATGCCCAGAAATCAATGGCATTTCTATACACTAACAATGAGACTGAAGAAAGAGAAATTAAGGAGTCAATCCCATTTACAATTGCACCCAAAAGCATAAGATACCTAGGAATAAACCTTACCAAGGAGGTGAAGGATCTATACCCTAAAAACTATAGAACACTTCTGAAAGAAATTGAGGGAGACACAAAGAGATGGAAAAATATTCCATGCTCATGGATTGGCAGAATTAATATTGTCAAAATGTCAATGTTACCCAGGGCAATTTACACATTTAATGCAATCCCTATCAAAATACCATGGACTTTCTTCAGAGAGTTAGAACAAATTATTTTAAGATTTGTGTGGAATCAGAGAAGACCCCGAATAGCCAGGGGAATTTTTAAAAAGAAAACCATAGCTGGGGGCATCACAATGCCAGATTTCAGGTTGTACTACAAAGCTGTGGTCATCAAGACAGTGTGGTACTGGCACAAAAACAGACACATCGATCAATGGAACAGAATAGAGAATCCAGAAGTGGACCCTCAACTTTATGGTCAACTAATATTCGATAAAGGAGGAAAGACTATCCATTTGAAGAAAGACAGTCTCTTCAATAAATGGTGCTGGGAAAATTGGACATCCACATGCAGAAGAATGAAACTGGACCACTCTCTTTCACCATACACAAAGATAAACTCAAAATGGATGAGAGATGTAAACGTGAGACAAGATTCCCTCAAAATCCTAGAGGAGAACACAGGCAACACCCTTTTTGAACTTGGCCACAGTAATTTCTTGCAAGATACATCCACAAAGGCAAAAGAAACAAAAGCAAAAATGAACTATTGGGACTTCATCAAGATAAGAAGCTTTTGCACAGCAAAGGATACAGTCAACAAAACTAAAAGACAACCTACAGAATGGGAGAAGATATTCGCAAATGACGTATCAGATAAAGGGCTAGTTTCCAAAATCTATAAAGAACTTATTAAACTCAACACCAAAGAAACAAACAATCCAATCATGAAATGGGCAAAAGACATGAAGAGAAATCTCACAGAGGAAGACATGGACATGGCCAACAAGCACATGAGAAAATGCTCTGCATCCCGGGCCATCAGGAAAATACAAATCAAAACCACAATGAGATACCACCTCACACCAGCGAGAATGGGGAAAATTAACAAGGCAGGAAACAACAAATGTTGGAGAGGATGCGGAGAAAAGGGAACCCTCTTACACTGTTGGTGGGAATGTGAACTGGTGCAGCCACTCTGGAAAACTGTGTGGAGGTTCCTCAAAGAGTTAAAAATAGACCTGCCCTACGACCCAGCAATTGCACTGTTGGGGATTTACCCCAAAGACTCACATGCAATGAAACGCCAGGACACCTGCCCCCCGATGTTTCTAGCAGCAATGTCCACAATAGCCAAACTGTGGAAGGAGCCTCGGTGTCCATCGAAAGATGAATGGATAAAGAAGATGTGGTCTATGTATACAATGGAATATTACTCAGCCATTAGAAACGACAAATACCCACCATTTGCTTCAACGTGGATGGAACTGGAGGGTATTATGCTGAGTGAAGTAAGTCAATCGGAGAAGGACAAACAGTGTATGTTCTCATTCATTTGGGGAATATGAATAATAGTGAAAGGGAATATAAAGGAAGGGAGAAGAAATGTGTGGGAAATATTAGGAAGGGTGACAGAACATAAAGACTCCTAACTCTGGGAAACGAACTAGAGGTGGTGGAAGGGGAGGAGGGCGGGGGGTGGGGGGAATGGGTGACAGGCACTGAGGGGGACACTTGACGGGATGAGCACTGGGTGTTATTCTGTATGATGGTAAATTGAACACCAATAAAAATTAATTCATTAAAAAAAACTCTCAAGGTTAAGCAGCTTCACTGTTTAATTTCTACCAAATATACACACACACATCACACACACACGCACACACACACACACACACACACACATATGTAAAAGAAATAATGGCAGTTTTGTACAGAGCCGGCAATATCCTGGTATCAAAGCGAGACAAAAACTTTTTAAGAAAATAAATTACAGACTGCAAAAAAAATAAAGGGAAACCTCACTGTAAAGGAGTGTCCAGAACCCAGAAGGGAGAGCCATACTGCTCAACATCACTGACAGGAACAATTATCCATTACAGACCCAACAGAATGATCAACATGAAAAAATCCTCCATTATAGGCCCCAACAGGAAAGATGTACACTGCATCTCCTACGAGATACCAACTACCCCGGGACGCCTGGGTGGCTCAGTGGTTGAGCGCCTGCCTTCGGCTCAGGTCGTGATCCCTGGGTCCTGGGATCGAGTCCCCCATTGGGCTTCCCGCAGGAAGCCTGCTTCTCCCTCTGCCTATGTCTCTGCCTCTCTCCCTCTGTCTCTCGTGAATAAATAAAAATCTTAATAAAAAAAAAAGATATCGACTACCCCTGCAACTCAGCCAATGAGAAACTATCAGCACCCTCAACTCTTGCTTTTCTCCAACAGACTTTTGTTCAAAACAACCCCTTCCAACTTCCTCCTCCATAAAATAATGTACCTCCCCTTTGTTTGTTGGACTTGCCTAGGATTTTGCCTTAGGTGGCTTGTTCCAAATTGTATATCTCTGCTATTCTTGAAGAAACCCACTTTTGCTGGTAAAATAACTGGCTCATTACTTTTAAGGCTAACAAGAACAACAGAAATCATGAACACAGATGTAGTAATCCAAAATAAAATATTAGCTCTTTGAAACCAGTAATATGTAAAAAAGAGAAAATACCAGTGAAATGGCATTTGCTCCACGGCTGCAAGGCTGGTTGAGTATTTGATAATCAATCACTCTAACCGAGCATAATAACAGACTAAAAATATATGAACATCTCAGCAGATGCGTAAAAAACATTTGATAAAATGCACTTGATAAAAACTCCTAGCAAACTAGGAGTAGAGAGGGGTTCTCTCTTAGTCCTTTAGGGTGGATGTCACAAAACTAACATATACCAGAGGACTTACAAAACCAAGAGAAATGTATTTCTTACATTTACGATGCTCGGAAGCCCAAGATCAAGGCACCAGCAGGTTCTGGATCAGGCGAGGCCTGGCTTCCCATCACACAGACTACTGACTTCTTGTCCTCACATGGCAGGAGGGCCGAGGGAGCTCTCCGGGTCTCTCTGATAAGGGTGCTAATGCCATTCATGTGGGCTCCATGCTCACGACCTCAGGACCTCCCAAAGGCCCCACTTCCAATTACGATCATACTGGAGAAAGGCTTCAACATGAATGCTGGGGAGATGGCAATATTCACTCTCTACGGCAACATCCTTAAACTGATCATTGGCATCTACAAACATATCTGAGGCTAGTCTAATCATTAATCATGAAGATCTGAATGCTTCCCCTCTAAGGCAACAAGGCAAGTAGGTGTACTTTCGCCACTTTGAGTCAATGGTCTACTGGCTGTTCTAGCCAATAAAAAAGTCAAGAAGAAAGAAAGAAGTAACACAGTCATTATGCACAGGCAAAACCTGACTCCATAAAAAGAATCCACAGAAAAGTTATCTGAATTAAGAAGCCAGTTTAGCAAAGTAACAAGATACCAAATCAGTATGCAAAAGTAAACTGTTTCTATATACCAGCCATAAATAATTAAAAGACGGGAGATTGTAAAAAAGCAACACTACATAGTGTAATACCAAAAAACAAGACAGAGAAGTGTGCCACCACAGTCCCCACTACCCAACTACAGAGCTGTGGCTCAGAGGTTTTGAAGCAGATTGACCCTCTCAAAGGAACGAACTTGATTTACAATGCAGTGCTGAGAAGAAGGTGAAGCCTAGGGGCACTTTCAAAACAGAGGAGGCTGTGGTAAAAGGCAACCTGGAGGAGATGGATGGAGTTCTTGGACATAGAGGATCAACTGCAGGCTGGGTGGATTACCTGAGACAATCAGGGAGAGAGACAGCTGGAAGGAACCTGCCTAGGGTCAGAAAAAAATCTCAAACGTGAACTTGGATAGCAAGCCCTTCAAAGGACCAGGGATTTCACTGGTTTACATTATGAAGCAATATATCCAGAGCACTGCTGAAAACACTAGAACAGGCAGCCCCCAGTTAGTGGACCTGAACAGCTGGGTTTGGTCAGGGGAAGAGACAATCAAAGACAGCTCTGCCAAAACCAGTCATCCCAGGGTGACAGTGGGCATACCCAGGTCGGCTCTCTCTGAGGGAGGCGGGGGAGAGTAAGCAGGGAAATCAGACTCCACTAAAATAAACCAGCCAGACACTAAACAACTAAACAAGCAAATCACAGTAACAAACACAGGGAGGGGTGGGATGGTCTAGTAATCAGATCACTACCATATTTTAAATATTTTAGATAGTACAGCAATAAGAATATTTTAGATAGTCAGGTTTCCAGACAAGAAAAAACTTAGGATACATGCAAAGAAACAGGAAAGTATGAATAAGCAAGCAACAGAAATTGTTAGTGGTTGCAACCAGATGTCTGATTTTTCTTTTTAAAAAAGATTATATTTATTTATTCACAAGAGACACACACACACAGAGAGGCAGAGACATAGGCAGAGGGAAAAGCAGGTTCCCCACAGGGAGGCCAATACGGGACTCGATCCCTGGACCCCGGGATCACCACCTGAGCTGAAGTCAGACACTCAACCGCTGAGCCACCGAGGCACCCCCAGATGGCAGATATGACAAGGAATTCAAACTAGCAGTTATAAATAGGTCCCAAGAACAAAAGGAAATCACAATCAAAAAAGGAAAGGAAGGTATGATGAAAATGTCCCGTCAAATAGGGAATAACAATAAAGAGAGAACAATTATCAAAAAGAACCGAATAGAAGTTCTGGAGCTGAAAAGTGCAATAATGGAAGTGAACAATCCACTCAAGGAGAGCGACAGCAGTTGAGCTACCAGGGAAAGATTGAGCAGTCTTGAAGACGGAGAGAAATCATTATAATCTGAAGAAAGAGAGGAAAACAAATGAGGAAAATGAACTGAGCTGCACAGAAATACGGGACACTCCTAAGAACACCAACAGAGATGCATGAATGTGCCAGAACACAGACAGAAAGGAGAAAAAATATTCAGAGATACCGCCTGAAAGAAGCTCAACGAATTCCAAGCAGGATAAAGGGGAAGAGATACACAGACACATCATAGTAAAAATACTGAAAGCCAGAGGCAAGGAGAAATTCTTGAAAACAAGAGAAAAGGACCCATCACTTATGAGGACAAGTCAATCAGATTAGAGCCGATTTCTCAGGAGGCCAAAAGGAAGTGGGATACTATTTTCAACATGTTCAACGTCCAGGAACCTCAAATCCAGTAAACACTTTTTAAAAATGAGAGCAACGTTACTGAATTTGTTCCTTAGTTCTAACAGTTGTGGTTTATTTTTTGTTTTTTGTTTTTGCTTTTCTTGTCAGAGTCTTCAGGATCTTCTATGGATAAGAACATGTCATCTGGACTTGGAGGATATGATGGCTAAGTAAAATAAACCAGACACAGAAAGACAAATACTACATGCTCTCGCTTACCTATGCAATCTAAAATAGACCCATAGAAGCAATGGTTGCCAGGGTTTGGGGCAGGGACAAATGGTCAGGCAGGGTCAAAGGTACAAAGTTACTATTGTGCAAGATGAATATTTCTGGAGATCTGCTCTACAGCATAGTACCTTTAGCTGATGATACTGTCTTGTATACTTAAAACTGCTAAGAGATGATCTCGTGTTAAGTGTTCTTAGCACTGATGATAATAATATAATAACAACTGCACCAAAAAAAAAACAAAGGGAGTGGGAGGAAACTTTGGGAGGTGAAGGCTACATCTATGACCTTGATGCAGTGATGGCATACATCTGCATACATACTCAAGTTGTACACGAGATACATACAGCTTTACCTATCAATCATACCTCAATAAAAAGTACCGCTTTGGTACCACTAATCACAGGTGTAATTTTTCTATTTCGGGGTATGATTATTATTCTCTTATGATTTGGCATAAACTCCTTGAAATCAGGGAACTGCTTTTTATTGTATCCACAGGCACCCAACACACTATCTAGATAGTAAGTGGAGCTTGGTGAATCACAGTTAAATGAATAGAGTCTCTCTTCCTGTGTTTCTTACATAGACATAGACATAGACATAGACATAGACATAGACATAGACATAGACATAGACATAGACACACACACACACACACACACACACACACACACACACACATACACTGTTACCATCATCCTTATGAAGATCAGTGTGTAGTGCCCAGGCAGCCACCCTGAGCTGGATTAGGAGGTGGAGGAGCACCAGGAGTTTTGCTAGATGGCAGCTCTGAGCTTCTGTAGTAAGGTGAAGCAGCATCACTCTCGGCAGGGCTAAGAAACTTTCTGAGTCTACGGTAGAGGCTGAGACCTTTGTGCCTTCACACACTCAGTGTCCCCTTGTTACTGCTGATGGTGGGTCCTCAGAATGCTCATCACCAAGTGCAGTGATTCCTTCCCAGACCTTGGACTACAGTGCTCTCTCCGCAAAATAAGAGAGCACACTATTTTCTTAGCAGAAAAGCGAGATCAGAAATCAGGCTTTTTGTTGTTTGTCCCCTCTTGATGTGTTTTCTCTCCTTTTACTCACTTCTGTGTTTCTTCTTTGAGTCACTCAACCCAACCCTGCTAACTCCAACCAACTACTACAACACCTGTGCCTCTATTTCACTTGCGATGTAGGGATCTACCGGAGGAGGGCTGGATCCAACTACTGTACTATATATTTTCTGTTCTCTCTTCTGAATCTGTAGGCTTCCAGACTTCAAGAAAAGTACTCCACTGGTCCACAAAAGGAGAATGCTTCAGGTGAGGCTGCCACTCTCAACCACAGCATGACGCAAACCAGTGCTGCCTCATAAGAACCAAAGAGAGCAAAGGCCTGAGAAATCTTAATGCAGATATTCATCTCAATATCACAACCGTCTCCTCTTAGGGACATGAAGTTGTTGTCCATTTTGGTTTGGTTTTGGTCTCCCTCCATCATCTGGGGCGATTTCATTGCACTTGCAGACTTGGCTAGCCTTCCATCCAAACCTCTCTGCTTCCCCCACTTCATTACTGCTTCATTACTGTACCACAGCTCTCTCCTATGCTCTAAATGTACTGATTGGTTTTTCACCTGGCAAGGATATAAAAGCAATCTGTTACCCTGAAACGTCAAGATATGCAAGAGAAACGACCTAAAACTTGTAGCAGAAACACAAGGGCTGTGTGCAACAATAGTGAAGACACAGCAAATAAAACAGTGAATAAAATGTTATTTGAAAATTATCTAGAGTTTCACACTTAGGAAAAATGACTCAATGTGGTGTACTCCCTTCCAGGCTTCTTTCTATGCATCTTTTGAATTATGAGACTGGAGTGGGGAGGTCATCTACATTCTTTCATCTGTTGCTTTGTTTCCTAACTTTATACCATAAACTACTGTCCATCACGATAACAACGATGAGGATACTGGTGCTCACATCCACAGGTACAGACCTTGATCCAGACCAGATATCCACTTAGTGATGCACCTATACTGACTCATCACCCCATAGTGTTTCCTGCACTGAAGAGACATCCTGTTCACTCCATACACAGATCCCGCATAATCAGATTAAGCTGCTGCACACGTTCACCTGCTTTTTGAGCCACAGGACATTTGACACCGAGGTGCATCGCAGGTCAGGGCCAAATCCCATGTCTCTTTATGTACAACCCCAACTCCGCCCTTGCTGCCTGGTGGCTTTGGGTAAGTTACCTCACCTCTTAACCTCGACGTGACTCAGTTTCTTGGTCTGTAAAAAAAGGAATGTTAACTTTAAAAATACCTCCCAGTATTGTAGTGATGATGTAGTATTGATGACTTTGAAAATTGTATCTGTACAGGAAGGGAGACAGAACATAAAGACTCCTAACTCTGGGAAACGAACTAGGGGTGGTGGAAGGGGAGGAGGGCGGGGGGTGGGGGGAATGGGTGACGGGCACTGAGGGGGACACTTGATGGGATGAGCACTGGGTGTTTTTCTGTATGTTGGTAAATTGAACACCAATAAAAATTAATTTATTAAAAAATAAATAAATACAGATGTAACACTTAAAAAAAAATTGTATCTGTAGATAAAGGGCTAAAAACAATGCCAGGCCTAGAGTAAGCCTCCTCAAGTGTGAGCATCTATTCCTAAGTCTCTCTAGTTCTGCTTTCTACTGGTGCCCATTATCGTTCCCTCCTGTTTGCACCAACTTCTCTCCTCCTGCCCCACAGACACCTTCACCTCGCCCTCTCCCTTTCCCTCCCCACTGCCCCTTTCCTCAGACTCGCCACAAACACTGTTTACCACCTCCTCATGATTGAGCTCAGAAAATATGAATGCATCGGCCTTTCATTAAATCAATAATGAATGCTAGTGGAAGAGAAAAATCAACACAATGAAAGTGGCCATATGAAAACTCCATGAGAAATGAAGTATTACCGATGATGAGCTGACTAGCAACAGCAGTGTCATGTCGTTCCCAGATTCAAATGTGACCAATCTGACACAGGAGAACTGGACTCCAGAGAACTAATGGCAATAAAAGAAGCCACGTGAGGAGGTTCTTTGGCCTTTAAGTTTCTCTCCCTGAAAGGATTACGCCAACTCTTGGACTCATGTTCTATCCTTATCCAGTGACCACTCACTTTTCCAACCATCACACAAAATGTCTGAACAGGTCATTTGGTCTAATTTCCTCGAGAGGTTTCCATTCAGACTGTCCATAGGAGCACACGATGATGAAGCCCAGCCCTGCATTCAGGCATCACAATAGCCCATAAGGAGAGCTGAATACTCATCATGCTCATAAAAATACGTCCTCCCTTGTGGCCCCCCTCCCCCAGACTCGATTCTCGAGTCCCTGAGGAGCTGACGTGATAGTGCCAAGTCCGGCCGGTGAGTCAAAGGTAGTCTTGCCACCATCTGCCCAGAACATGCTTCGGGGAAATGTGGAGAGAAAAACAGGAACAGCAGCAGCTAGAACTGACTGGCAGCTCACCACATGCTGGGCACTGTCCTGACAACCTTGCTTGTCTTAACAGAGTCAGTGCTCTAAGCCACCCCAAGTGTTTCCTTGTTGCTAAATGAAATGGGGCACACCGACGTTAAGCAACCTGCTCAGTGTTGCCCAGCTCTAAGTGCTGGAGGCACAGTCTGAAGGCTTTGTGGAAAACCCACTGTGCCAAGTAGTTCTTCAATCCATGTCAACCTCCAATGGCCA
Organism: Vulpes vulpes; assembly: GCF_048418805.1. Lineage (NCBI taxonomy): Eukaryota > Metazoa > Chordata > Mammalia > Carnivora > Canidae > Vulpes > Vulpes vulpes. The sequence continues at coordinate 42,547,805 of NC_132796.1, forward strand.
CTGGAAAATATTTAGAGTAAGAGCTAACATCTAACACAAACTGGTTTTGTAGCATGGAACTGTGCAGTAAACAGAAATGTGATTTCAACAGCAATCACTTAGATGGAAGCTCGACAGGACTGGATTCAGGATACTGTATGGAAACAGTACTCTCAGCCTCCCTAGTACAGCACGCAGCATGTCAGGCTCCTAGCTGAAGGTCCTGGGTTTGTGCATCAGCAAAGGTATCAAACTGTTGTCACTTCTCCACCTTCACAATGGAGAGAGAGGCCAGGTGGCAGGACAAACAGGACCATTCCCCTGCCCCAGGAGTTCCCAGACAAGCTGTCCACATAAGTCAGAAACCAGGAACTTTTAAAAAATGCACACGCTGTGATCCACACCCAGCGAATCTCGTTTAGTGTGGCCACAATGGTGCCCTAGAATCTGTGATTTTTAACTCTGCCTAGGAAACTGTCAAGAACTTTATTAAATCCCTTTGGCAGCAAGCCGGTCTCCAATGGAGTGACTCTTTCCCGACAGACACGCACATGAGAAGACCAGCCTGAAAGCACGCAGGAAGACAGGACTTAAGGAACACAGCGTGAGAGTCAAACCCAGGGCAGGGCAGTGGATTTTCTGAGAAGACATCACGCTCCCCCTGGCCTTTCTCCCTGAAGGCTTCACTATTGATCTCAAATCTATTCCCTTCATGGCCGGCCGGTGGGAGTGGTGACAGGAGATGACATTTTGATCCCATGATGGCACAGACTTTTCTAGGGGACCATGTAACTCAAATGATGTGAGGTCATGTGATCTCTTATCCCCATCTCCTCTCAGCCTTAGGTTTGTTCTTGCACCCACATTCCAGTCCACATCAGCCTGGAACAACCAGAACTTGGGCCAAACGTCTTCCCTTCACCTGCCGGAAACCTGCCCCTGACCTTCAGAGATCGTGTCCCTCTTCTTTCAACTGTCCTTCTGTGGTCTCATCTGCTGTCCCAAACAGGACAGTAGCTTAAAGCCCTAGCCCAGCCCCTCACTCTGCTGTCCCTACGTGGGAAAGCCTTCTCATCAATGAGGAGAACCCCAGTTCCAGGAGCTAAGAGCCATAACTACCATCAAACCATCCTGGGCACTGACATGCCATGGCACTGGTGACCCTGAAACAAACCTTTACCTCACAGCCCAGCTGTCCCTGAAACATTTTCTTATCACAGTAAGCAAACAGAAGAGGAAGGGGCCCGGAATCCTTACTGGGCAGTACTGTGCCCTACCCCACACTGCCATGCTATTTCCCCTGACCAAAGCCAGGCAAGGACCACAACATTCTTATCCTTTGGCTGTGAATAAGAGGTTTTGGGGGGTACCTGCATAAAATCACCTTCCTGTGGTTTAAAACCACAGAATACTTAATATTTAAGCCAAAACACTGGTGCATTTTGAAAATTTCAGAGGGCATTTTGATTGTTGAAATGATGAAAGGGAGGTACTGGCATTTCGGAAGGGAAAGTTGTAGGGATGCAAACCTTTTCTGCAGAGACTTCAAAACACTGGATTTACCGTAAGTGGAACTTCCTTGTAAATGAGGGAAATGTGCATGTTGTTCCACCTGGAAACAAACCCAAAACCCTGGACTATTTTGGAAAACAATCAGCTCAGGGAGGATTCTTGGCTTTGAGTCTGCGACCACATGCCCGTATCACTTGATATCTGTGGCTGTGCATGGAGGAAGGAGAATGAGGGGAATGCAATTGTATGGACCTGATGGATCTTCTCCAGGATATGCTGGGAAATATCAGGATAAGTGGGAGATGTTCATAATGTGAACATCTGCCAGGAGTGGCTGAACAAAACGAGCTTAACCACTGCCGCTTTGTCTCCATGTCTGTCTCCCTCACCAGACTCTTACTCCTTCTTAGAAGGTTGGAAACATGCCCAGTTCATCTTGGTGTCCTCAGGGCAAAGGACCTGACACTTGGCAGAAGACCAGTCCATGCTCGTGGAATTGAAGTAAACTGGGAATGGCTGGACCCGGTGTCATAATGATGAACCATATGACACAATCATGTCCAGGCTGAACCATGTCAGGCTGCAGAGGGTGGGAGGGAAGTGCCACAGATCTTGGACTTAGGAGCCATGCAACAGGGTAAGTCCAGCCTGCAGTACTGATCTCCCTTCTGTCCCTCAGGGGTCCTAGATTTAACCAGTTACAACAATTCTAACCATAAAGGTCTAACGCAGAAAAAGAGATAGCTTTACTGCTTAAGTTTTTGCATGAACCTTGTTTTTAGCTGGCCCGAGGCCCAAATTCAGGCACAGCACGCTCTGGTCAGGAAGCAGAAGCTGACCTGAAAGTCTTCCAGGCTGAGGCAGTGTCGGGCTAGTCAGAGCGCACACACACACACACACACACACACACACACACGAAGTCTAACTCCAGTGGGCACACGGGATACTCCTGAAACAGAGTTTACAACTGTTAGGGAGCCCAGAGCCAGACATACAGGGATCAGGCAACACAGCTCACCAGGGCCCTGCTGTGGCCTCCCACTCTGGGACCTTCCCCTTTAGGACTCCCTGTCCAGTCGGAATATTCATTTGAGCTCTTGGTTTCAGAGGGCTGTCTGAAGGCAGTCAGCTCCAAAAGTTTGTTCTGTCCGCAACACCAGTTCACCCTCTTTCTGAGGGCGGAGGTCATGTAGAAGTATTGTGGCTACAAATCCCAAGAGCTGGGGCTGGGCCTGCTGTCCCACAGTCTGCGCTCTGGCAGGTGTGGCTGTAGGTGCAGCAGCCAGTCTGCATTCAAAGTGCTCACAGCAGCTTGGAAGGACTGTACTGCGAGTATTTCTTTAAAAAAAAAAAAAAAAAAAGCAAGTTTCGAGGAACCATTTGGACAAACAGAGGACATTAAATCTTTGCTTCCTTCCCTTGCGTCTCCCCAGGTGCCAGGCTTGTGTGTTCTCCACGGTTACAAAATCAGTGTATACAATTCTGAAATCGAACCTTTATATTTCTTTACTTATCCCCTACTCTCCTCCAAACTTTTTGCATGGAGGGGCTGTTATCAAAAGGGACAAAAGGGGGATGCCTGGGTGGCTCAGCGATTGAGCATCTGCCTTCAGTTCAGGTCGTGATCTTGGAGTCCTGGGATCGAGTCCCGCATAGGGCTCCCTGCATGGAGCCTGCCTATGTCTCTGCCTCTCTCTCTCTCTCTCTCTCTCTCTCTCTCTGTGTGTGTGTGTGTGTGTGTGTTTTACATGAGTAAGTAAATTTTAAAAATCTTTAAAAAACAAACCAACAAAAAACCCCAAAAGGGACAAAAGTATTTCCGTAGAAAAACCTACTACATAATGATAAAGTCTCATGATCATCAGGAATTGGTCAGGATGAAATTCTGACTTTTCAAAATTTTCAGCATGGATTTCCATCGCCTCCTGTTTCTTTTGTCTCTCTCATTTACGCAGCCACCAGGCTACAATAGGTGGTTCCCTGGCTGGGAGCAGCTGCATTGAATAGTGCCCCTGCCTCACACCTTGAATCAATTTTCTCATACATCCAGACGCCAACAGCCACAATGTCTGAAGCCATTTTGAAATCCTCCCTTTTCCCCTCTCACTGAAAGTTTATCAAAACTCAGAGCAGTAACCTGACACTTACCAGGTGACCATACAAGGGCCAGAGGACATCCTTGTTGGAATGCTGGGAGGGGCAGCCACAGCAGCAATAAGCAAGCTGAAGAGAAGGCTGGAGTGCTCCCTCCCCGCCCCCATCTTTGCCTCTAGTTTATGGAAAGCTCTTTCCGGCTCAGGGGACTGATTAGATTCGTTTTCTCCCACTTGGGAGGAGAGAACAAGTTGAACTTTCAACATTTTTGGCTGACCCAAAGCTCATCTTTGGGAAGGTTTGTATCCTTCTTCCTGGCCTTGAGAAAATAAAGACCCAAGTCATATGGTGGCTACACTTGTTCCCTCATATCATCCAGCATGGCTAAAGCAGCCAAGGCACACTGTGTGCTAACACCCCTGGAGTTGGCTCTTTTGTTTTTACATTCTTTAAGTAACATTTCCTTCTCAGAACAGCTCAGCTGCTGTTTCATACCATGGGTACATCTATAGTCACCAAGGCACCAAAGGTTTATCATCTCTATCACATCATCCTTCCCTTACTCAAAGAAGTCTTTGACCATATTCTAGCGAGTCAAGGTCTTCTTGCTAGTGTGTCCCATGGCTGCCACCACTGTTTCAGATGTCCCAAGACCACCCTTGCTTTTGGTGAATCCCCAGAAGGACTCAAAGGACTCAGCATACAGTCATCTTCAAGGCTAAGATTTATTACACCAGAGGACCCAGGGGAAAAAGTGCCCTGGGTAACATCTGGAGGAAATCAGGGAAAGCTTCCACGAGTCCTTTCCCAGTAGAGTCACATTACTTGGGCCTCCAGCAAGAAATCACAACAGCTCATGTGAAATGTTACCTACCAGGGAAGCTCATGACTAACACAGTGTCTGAGGGCTGTTTTGGGGGCTGGTCACATAGGCACTCTCTGCCTAGCATGTGCCGAGATTTCAGATTCCCAGAAGGAAAGCAGGTGTTGAGCATGAAACATACTGTTTGGAAAGTTCAGGAAGAATAAGCATCCTGCTCAGGTAGGGAATGGTGGGAAACTTTCTGAAATTCAAGTTCCTGGCTTCAAAGCGAGGGCCAACATGCTGATCTTTGCAAGGACAGTAGAGTCAGGCCTGCTACATTAACTCTTCTCTGCACAACAACCAACAGCAAAGCCTCAAAATACATAACCAAGTCAGACAGCACTGAAGGATAAATGAACAAATCTACAAAGGATAGCTGTAGAGTTTAACACTCTCTCAGTAATATACAGAAGGAACAGAAAGAAAATTAGCAACATGTGGGTGAACTGAACAGCACCATGCACTACCTGGATGGAAGTGGCAAGTATAGAACCCTTCACGTAACAACAGCAGAATATACATTCCTTTCAGTGCGTATGGGAGTTTCCCCAAGGTACACTGCATCCTGGGTCATAAAACACATATTACGAGTTATAAAATTGTTCAAATCAGAGAGAATGCTGTCTGAGCAAAAGAGAAAAACTACAAATACGCAAGAAAACGTTAAGACGAAAATCACAAAACACAAGGAAATTACACCATATGCTTCTAAATAATCCATGGCACAAAGGGCAAGTCTCAAGGGAAATTGGAAAATGGTTTGGATACTAACCCTTTATCAGATGACTCGAATGGAAATGAAAATACAACATATCCGAATTTGCAGGGTGCAGGTACAACAGTGTTTAACAGTACATGTACAGCATCAAGTGTGTGTATTAAAAAGAATAAAGGATCCAAATCAATAATGAAAGCTTCCACCCTAAGAAACTAGAAAAAATAAAAATAAAAATAAACTCAAAGCAAGCAAATAAGGGAAATAGACATTAGAGCAGATATCAGGAAAAGAACAGAGATATCGATGACACCAAAAGCTGGGGGGCACCTGGGTGGCTCAGTAGGTTAAGCATCTGCCTTTGGCTCAGGTCACCATCCCAGGGTCCTACTCCCTGCTCAGCGGGGAATCTGCTTCTCCCTCTCCCCTCCCTGCTACTCGGGCTCTCTCTCTCTCAGGCTCATTCTCTCTCTCAAATAAATAAATAAAATCTTTTTTTTTTTAACTCCAAAAGTTGGTTCTTTGAAAGGGTCAATGAAATTCATTAATTTCTATCCATACCGACACAAAAAGAAACATAAGTTAAGCAAAGACACAACTTACCAATATTAGAAAAGAAAAAGGTTACAGGCTCCACAGAAATTAACAGGATTCTAGGTCTCAACCGATACCAAAAGAATGGGATTGTCCCCTGCATATATTCAGACCAAAATGCTTTGAAACTTGAACTCAATCACAAGAAGAAATTTGGAAGAAACTCAAACACGTGGAGGTTAAAGAGCATCCGGCTAAAAGATGAATGGGTCAACCAGGAAATTAGAGAAGAATTAAAAAGATTCATGGAAACTAATGAGAATGAAGACACAACCGTTCAAAATCTCTGGGATACAGCAAAAGCAGTCCTAAGAGGGAAATACATCGCAATACAAGCATCCCTCAAAAAATTGGAAGAAACTCATATACACAAGCTAACCTCACACCTAAAGGACCTGGAGAAAGAACAGCAAATAAAACCTACACGCAGCAAAAGAAGAGAGTTAATAAAGATTCCAGCAGAACTCAATGAAATAGAGACCAGAAGAACTGTAGAACAGATCAACAAAACCAGGAGTTGGTTCTTTGAAAGAATTAATAAGATAGATAAACCATTAGCCAGGCTTATTAAAAACAAAAGAGAAAAGACTCAAATTAATAAAATCACGAATGAAAAAGGAGAGATCACAACAAATACCAAGGAAATAGAAATGACTTTAAAAACATATTAGGAGTAGCTATATGCCAATAAATTAGGCAATCTAGAAGAAATGGATGCACTTGTGGAAAACCACAAACTACCAAAACTGGAACAGCAAGAAATAGAAAACCTGAACAGGCCAATAACCAGGGAGGAAATTAAAGCAGTCACCACAAACCTGCCAAGACACAAAAGTCCAGGGCCAGATGGCTTCCCAGGGGAATTCTATCAAACATTTAAAGAAGAAACAATACCTATTCTACTAAAGGTGTTCCGAAAGATAGAAAGGGATGAATACTTTCAAACTCGTTTTATGAGGCCAGCATCACCTTCATTCCAAAACCAGACAAAGACCCCACCAAAAAGGAGAATTATAGAGCAATATCCCTGATGAACATAGACGCAAACATTCTCAACAAGATACTAGCCAATAGGATCCAACTGTACATTAAGAAGATTATTCACCATGACCAAGCGGGATTTATCCCTGGAATGCAAGGCTGGTTCAACACTTGTAAAACAATCAACGTGACAGATCATATCAACAAGAGAAAAAACAAGAACCACATGACCCTTTCAATAGATGCAGAGAAAGCATTTGACAAAATACAGCATCCATTCCTGATCAAAACGCTTCAGAGTGTGTGTGCTTCTCCGATTGACTGATTTCACTCAGCATAATACCCTTGAGTTCAACATTATATGGTCTCATTCATTTGGGGAATATAAAAAGTAGTGAAAGGGAATAAAGGGGAAAGGAGAAAAGTGAGTGGGAAACATCAGAAAGGAAGACAGAACATGAGAGACTCCTAACTCTGGGAAACGAACTAGGGGTGGTGGAAGGCGACGTGGGCGAGGGGGTGGGGGTAACTGGGTGACGGGCACTGAGGGGAGCACTTGATGGGATGAGCACCGGGTGTTATTCTATATGTTGCCAAATTGAACATCAATAAAAAAATGTATAAAAAAAACCTCTTCAGACTGTAGGGATAGAGGGAACAGTTCTCAGCATCTTAAAAGCCACCTACGAAAAGCCAACAGCAAATATCATTCTCAATGGGGAAACACTGGGGCCTTCCCCTAAGATCAGGAACACGACAGGGATGTCCACTCTCCCCATGCTATTCAACGTAGTACTACAAGTCCTAGCCTCAGCAATCAGACAACAAAAATAAATAAAAGGCATTCAAATTGGCAAAGAAGAAGTCAAACTCTCCCTCTTCGCAGATGACATGACACTATACAGAGAAAACCCAAAGGATTCCACTCCAAGATTGCTAGAACTCATACAGCAATTCGGCAGTGCGGCAGGATACAAAATCAATGCCCAGAAGTCAGTGGCATTTCTATACACTAACAATGAGACTGAAGGAAGAGAATTTAAGGAATCAATCCCATTTACAATTGCACCCAAAAGCATAAGATACCTAGGAATAAACCTAACCAAAGACGGGAAGGATCCATACCCTAAAAACTACAGAACAGTTCTGAAAGAAATTGAGGAGGACACAAAGAGATGGAAAAATATTCCATTCTCATGGATTGGGAGAATTAATATTGTGAAAATGTCTATGCTACCCAGGGCAATTTACACATTCAATGCAATCCCTATCAAAATATCATGGACTTTTCTTCAGAACGTTGGAACAAATCATCTTAAGATTTGTGTGGAATCAGAAAGGACCCCGGAAAGCCAGGGAAATATTGAAAAAGAAAACCAGAGCTGGGGGCATCACAATGCCGGATTTCAAGTTGTACTACACAGCTGTGGTCATCAAGACAGTGTGGTATTGGCACAAAAACAGACACATAGATCAATGGAACAGGATAGAGAACCCAGAAATGGCCCCTCAACTCTTTGGTCAAGTAATATTCGACAAAACAGGAAAGGCTATCCACTAGATAAAGGACAGTCTCTTGGGGATCCCTGGGTGGCTCAGTGGTTTAGTGTCTGCCTTCGGCCTGGGGCATGATCCTGGAGACCCGGGATCAAGTCCGACATCGGGCTCCCTGCATGGGGCCTGCTTCTCTCCCTGCCTGTGTCTCTGCCTGCCTCTGTCTGTCTCTCAAGAATAAATAAATAAAATCTTTAAAAAAAATTTTTTTTTAAAAAAAGGACAGTCTCTTCAATAAATCGTGCTGGGACAATTGGACAGCCACATGCAGAAGAATGAAACCAGACCATTCTCTTATACCATACACAAAGATAAACTCAAAATGGATGAAAGATCTAAATGTGAGACAAGATTTCATCAAAATCCTAGAAGACATGGGATACCTGGGTGGCTCAGCAGTTAAAGTGCCTGCCTTCAGCCCAGGGCATGATCCTGGAGTCCCGGGATCGAGTCCCACATCGGGCTCCATGCATGGAGCCTGCTTCTCCCTCTGCCTGTGTCTCTGCCTCTCTCTCTCTCTCTCTCTGTTCTCTCATGAATAAATAAATAAAATATTTTAAAAAACAAAAAAAAAAATCCTAGAGGACAACACAGGCAACACCCTTTATGAACTCGGCCACAGCAACTTCTTGCAAGATACATCCAGGAAGGGAAACAAAAGCAAAAATGAATTATCGGGACTTAATCCAGATAAAAAGCTTCTGCACAGCAAAAGAAACAGTCAACAAAACTAAAAGGCAACCTACAGAATGGGAGAAGATATTTGCAAATGACCGATCAGATAAAGGGCTAGTATCCAAGACCTATAAAGAACTTATTAAACTCAACAGCAAAGAAACAAACAATCCAATCATGAAATGGGCAAAAGACCTGAACAGAGGTCTCACAGAGGAAGCAGAAATGGCCAACAAGCACATGAGAAAATGCTCCGCATCCCTGGCCATCAGTGAAATACAAATCAAAACCACAATGAGATACCACCTCACACCAGTGAGAATGGGGAAAATTCACAAGGCAGGAAACAACAAATGTTGGAGAGGATGCGGACAAAGGGGAACCCTCTTGCACTGCTGGTGGGAATGTGAACTGGTGCAGCCACTCTGGAAAACTGTGTGGAGGTTCCTCAAAGAGTTAAAAATAGATCTGCCCTATGACCCAGCAATTGCACTGCTGGGGATTTACCCCAAAGATACAGATGCAATGAAACGCCGGGACACCTGCACCCCGATGTTTATAGCAGCAATGTCCACAATAGCCAAACTGTGGAAGGAGCCTCGTTGTCCATGGAAAGATGAATGGATAAAGAAGATGTGGTTTATGTATACAATGGAATATTACTCAGCCATAGGAAACGACGAATACCCACCATTTGCTCAACGTGGATCGAACTGGAGGGTATTATGCTGAGTGAAGTAAGTCAATTGGAGAAGGACAGTCATTATATGGTTTCCTTCATTCGGGGAATATAAAATATCGTGAAAGGGATTATAGGGGAAAGAAGAGGGAAATATCAGAGAGGGTGACAGAACACGAGAACCTCCTAACCCTGGGAAACGAAAAAGGGGTAGTGGAACGGGAGGTGGGTGGGGTAATGAGGGGGGCACTGACAGGATGAGCACTGGCTGTTATATCATATATTGCCAAATCGAACTCCAATAAAAATATACAAAAAAGTTAACAGGATTCTAACAAAATAACTCTATGGACCTACATTTGGCAACTTAGATGAAACAGAGAATTGCTTGAAAGGCACAAACAAAGCTCAACCAGGAGGAGGGGCAAGATGGCGGAAGAGTAGGGTCCCCAAGTCACCTGTCCCCACCAAATTACCTAGATAACCTTCAAATCATCCTGAAAATCTACGAATTCGGCCTGAGATTTAAAGAGAGAACAGCTGGAATGCTACAGTGAGAAGAGTTCACACTTCTATCAAGGTAGGAAGAAGGGGTGGGGGGGGAGGGGAGAAATACAGAAACAAAAGGGATCCAAGGGGGAGGGGCCCCGCGAGGAGCCGGGCTGAGGCTGGGGCGAGTGTCCCCAGGACAGGAGAGCCCCGTCCTGGAGAAGCAGGAGCTGCACCAACCTTCCCTGGAGAAGCAGGAGCTGCACCAACCTTCCCGGGAGGAAAGGCGCCAGCAGGGAGTTAGAGCAGGACCCCAGGAGGGCAGGGATGCCCTCGGGCTCCCTGGGACACTAACAGACACCTGCGGTGCGCGCAGGAGAGTGCCCCGAGCTCCCTAAGGGCTGCAGCGCGCACAGGGCTGGACCCGGGAGCAGCCCGGAGGGGCTCTGGCGGCGGCTCCGCGGAGGGGGGCCTGCCCTGCCGGGAGCGCGAATCCAACAGCGCAGGCTCGCTTGGGAGCACAGGGCACCCGGGACACAGCCCAGGATCCGACCGCCCCCCAGGACAGGCAGAGGCCAGGAGGGCCCAGGACAGCAAGGACACTCCTGCCCCAAGGTGAGCAGATCAGCGGCCCCGCCCCCGGAGCCTCCAGGCCCCTGCAGAGGGAGAGCTCCGTAGTTACTGTGGGAGCTGAATCCAGGGCTCCAGAGCTGGCCTCCGCCCCTGCTGTTGTTCCTCCGGGGGCCTCACAAGGTAAACAACCCCCACTGGGCCTCATGGTGGCCTCACCAAATAAACAACTCACTGAGCCCTGAACCAGGCAGGGGGCTGAGCAGCTCCCCGAACTGCGAACACCTGAAAATCAGCACAACAGGCCCCTCCCCCAGAAGACCAGCTAGACGGACCAGTTCCAGGGGAAGTCAAGGGACTTATGAAGTATGCAGAATCAGAAGATACTCCCCCGTGTTTTTTTCGTTTAGTTTTGTTTTTTGTTTTTTGTTTTTGGTTTTTGGTTTTTTTTTTTTGCTTTTGGATTTCTGTTGGCTTCCCCCACCCATTCTTTTCCTTTCTTTTTCTTTCTCTTTTTCTTCTCTTTTTTCCTCCTTTTTTCTTTTTTCTTTTTCTCTTTTCTTTCCTTCTTTCTCTCCTCTCTTTTTCTCCTTTTCCCAATACAACTTGTTTTTGGCCACTCTGCACTGAGCAAAATGACTAGAAGGAAAACCTCACCTCAAAAGAAAGAATCAGAAACAGTCCTCTCTCCCACAGAGTTACAAAATCTGGATTACAATTCAATGTCAGAAAGCCAATTCAGAAGCGCTATTATACAGCTACTGGTGGCTCTAGAATAAAAGGATAAAGGACCCAAGAGACTTCATGACTGCAGAATTTAGATCTAATCAGGCAGAAATTAAAAATCAATTGAATGAGATGCAATCCAAATTAGGAGTCCTAACGACGAGGGTTAACGAGGTGGAAGAACGAGTGAGTGACATAGAAGACAAGTTGATGGCAAAGAGGGAAACTGAGGAAAAAAGAGACAGACAATTAAAAGACCATGAGGATAGATTAAGGGAAATAAACGACAGACTGAGGAAGAAAAACCTACGTTTAATTGGGGTTCCCGAGGGCGCCGAAAGGGCCAGAGGGCCAGAATACGTATTTGAACAAATCCTAGCTGAAAAATTTCCTAATCTGGGAAGGGAAACATGCATTCCGATCCAGGAAATAGAGAGATCCCCCCCCCCAAAATCAATAAAAACCGTTGAACACCTCGACATTTAATAGTGAAGCTTACAAATTCCAAAGATAAAGAGAAGATCCTTAAAGCAGCAAGAGACAAGAAATCCCTGACTTTTATGGGGAGGAGTATTAGGGTAACAGCAGACCTCTCCACAGAGACCTGGCAGGCCAGAAAGGGCTGGCAGGATATATTCAGGGTCCTAAATGAGAAAAACATGCAACCAAGAATACTTTATCCAGCAAAGCTCTCATTCAGAATGGAAGGAGAGATAAAGAGCTTCCAAGACAGGCAGGAACTGAAAGAATATGTGACCTCCAAACCAGCTCTGCAAGAAATTTTAAGGGGGACTCTTAAAATTCCCCTTTACGAACAAGTCCAGGGGAACAATCCACAAAAACAAGGACTGAATAGATATCATGATGACACTAAACTAATATCTTTCAATAATAACTCTGAACGTGAATGGGCTTAAGCCCATTAACGACCCCATCAAAAGTCGCAGGGTGTCAGACGGGATAAAAAAGCAGGATCCATCTATTTGCTGTCTACAAGAGACTCATTTTAGACAGAAGGACACCTACAGCCTGAAAATAAAAGGCTGGAGAACCATTTACCATTCAAATGGTCCTCAAAAGAAAGCAGGGGTAGCCATCCTTATATCAGATAAACTAAAATTTACCCCGAAGACTGTAGTGAGAGATGAAGAGGGACACTATATCATACATAAAGGATCTATCCAACAAGAGGACTTAGCAATCCTCAATATATATGTCCCGAATGTGGGAGCTGCCAAATATATCAATCAGTTAATAACCAAAGTTAAGACATGCTTAGATAATAATACACTTATACTTGGTGACTTCAATCTAGCACTTTCTATACTCGATAGGTCTTCTAAACACAACATCTCCAAAGAAACGAGAGCTTTATTTTTTTTTAATTTTTATTTATTTATGATAGTCACACACAGAGAGATAGAGGCAGAGACACAGGCAGAGGGAGAAGCAGGCTCCATGCACCCGGAGCCCGACGTGGGACTCGATCCCGGGTCCCCAGGATCGCGCCCTGGGCCAAAGGCAGGCGCCAAACCGCTGCGCCACTCAGGGATCCCGAAACGAGAGCTTTAAATGATACACTGGACCAGATGGATTTCACAGATATCTACAGAACTTTACATCCAAACTCATCTGAATACACATTCTTCTCAAGTGCGCATGGAACTTTCTCCAGAACAGACCACATACTGGGTCACAAATCCGGGCTGAACCGATACCCAAAGATTGGGATCGTCCCCTGCGTATTCTCAGACCATAATGCCTTGAAATTAGAACTAAATCACAACAAGAAGTTTGGAAGGACCTCAAACACGTAGAGCTTAAGGACCATCCTGCTAAAAGATGAAAGGGTCAACCAGGATATTAAGGAAGAATTAAAAAGATTCATGGAAACTAATGAGAATGAAGATACAACCATTCAAAATCTTTGAGATGCATCAAAAGCAGTCCTGAGGGGGAAATACATCGCAATACAAGCATCCATTCAAAAACTGGAAAGAACTCAAATACAAAAGCTAACCTTACACATAAAGGAGCTAGAGAAGAAACAACAAATAGATCCTACACCCAGCAGAAGAAGAGAGTTAATAAAGATTCGAGCAGAACTCAACGAAATCGAGACCAGAAGAACTGTGGAACAGATCAACAAAACCAGGAGTTGGTTCCTTGAAAGAATTAATAAGAGAGATAAACCATTAGCCAGCCTTATTAAAAAGAAGAGAGAGAAGACTCAAATTAATAAAATCATGAATGAGAAAGGAGAGATCACTACCAACACCAAGGAAATACAAACGATTTTAAAAACATATTCTGAACAGCTCTACGCCAATAAATTAGGCAATCTAGAAGAAATGGACGCATTCCTGGAAAGCCACAAATTACCAGAAGTGGAACAGGAAGAAACAGAAAACCTGAACAGGCCAATAACCAGGGAGGAAATTGAAGCAGTTATCAAAAACCTCCCAAGACACAAAAGTCCAGGGCCAGATGGCTTCCCAGGGGAATTCTATCAAACGTTTAAAGAAGAAACCATACCTATTCTACTAAAGCTGTTTGGAAAATAGAAAGAGATGGAGTACTTCCAAATTCGTTCTATGAGGCCAGCATCACCTTCATTCCAAAACCAAAGACCCCACCAAAAAGGAGAATTATAGACCAATATCCCTGATGAACATGGATGCAAAAATTCTCAACAAGATACTAGCCAATAGGATCCAACAACACATTAAGAAAATTATTCACCATGACCAAGTAGGATTTATTCTTGGGACACAAGGCTGGTTCAACACTCGTAAAACAATCAATGTGATTCATCATATCAGCAAGAGAAAAACCAAGAACCACATGATCCTCTCATTAGATGCAGAGAAAGCGTTTGACAAAATACAGCATCCATTCCAGAAAAACTCTTCACAGTGTAGGGATAGAGGGACCATTCCTCAACATCTTAAAAGCCATCTACGAAAAGCCCACAGCAAATATCATTCTCAATGGGGAAGCACTGGGAGCCTTTCCCCTAAGATCAGGAACAAGACAGGGATGTCCACTCTCACCACTGCTATTCACCATAGTACTGGAAGTCCTCGCCTCAGCAATCAGACAACAAAAAGACATTAAAGGCATTCGAATTGGCAAAGAAGAAGTCAAACTCTCCCTCTTCGCCGATGACATGATACTCTACATAGAAAACCCAAAAGATTCCACTCCAACATTGCTAGAAGTCATACAGCAATTTGGCAGTGTGGCAGGATACAAAATCAATGCCCAGAAGTCAGTGGCTTTTCTATACACTAACAATGAGACTGAAGAAAGAGAAATTAAGGAGTCAATCCCATTTACAACTGCACCCAAAAGCATAAGATACCTAGGAATAAACCTAACCAAAGCAGGAAAGGATCTATACCCTAAAAACTATAGAACACTTCTGAAAGAAATTGAGGAAGACACAAAGAGATGGAAAAATATTCCATGCTCATGGATTGGCAGAATTAATATTGTCAAAATGTCAATGCTACTCAGGGCAATTTACACATTTAATGCAATCCTTCTCAAAATACCATGGACTTTCTTCAGAGAGTTGGAACAAATTACTTTAAGATTTGTGTGGAATCAGAAAAGACCCCGAATAGCCAGGGGAATTTTAAAAAGGAAAACCATAGCTGGGTGTATCACAATGCCAGATTTCAGGCTGTACTACAAAGCTGTGGTCATCAAGACACTGTGGTACTAAAAAAAAGAAAAAAAAAAAAGACACTTGTGGTACTGGCACAAAAACAGACACATACGTCAATGGAACAGAATAGAGAACCCAGAAGTGGATCCTCAACTTTATGGTCAACTAATATTCGATAAAGGAGGAAAGACTATCCACTGGAAGAAAGACAGTCTCTTCAATAAACGGTGCTGGGAAAATTGGACATCCACATGCAGAAGAATGAAACTGGACCACTCTCTTTCACCATACACAAAGATAAACTCAAAATGGATGAAAGATCTAAATGTGAGACAAGAGTCTATCAAAATCCTAGAGGAGAACACAGGCAACACCTTTTTTGAACTCGGCCACAGTAACTTCTTACAAGATACATCCATGAAGGCAAAAGAAACAAAAGCAAAAATGAACTATTGGGACTTCATCAAGATAAGAAGCTTTAAAAAAAAAAAGATAAGAAGCTTTTGCACAGCAAAGGATACAGTCAACAAAACTAAAAGACAACCTACAGTTTCAGAGAAGATATTTGCAAATGACGTATCAGATAAAGGGCTATTTTCCAAGATCTATAAAGAACTTATTAAACTCAACACCAAGGAAACAAACAATCCAGTCATGAAATGGGCAAAGGACATGAACAGAAATCTCACAGAGGAAGACAGAGACATGGCCAACACACACATGAGAAAATGCTCTGCATCACTGGCCATCAGGGAAATACAAATCAAAACCACAATGAGATACCACCTCACACCAGTGAGAATGGGGAAAATTAACAAGGCAGGAAACCACAAATGTTGGAGTGGATGTGGAGAAAAGGGAACCCTCTTACACTGTTGGTGGGAATGTGAACTGGTTCAGCCACTCTGGAAAACTGTGTGGAGGTTCCTCAAAGAGTTAAAAATAGACCTGCCCTAAGACCCAGCAATTGCACTGTTGGGGATTTACCCCAAAGATACAGATGCCTTGAAACGCCGGGACACCTGCACCCCGATGTTTCTAGCAGCAATGTCCACAATAGCCAAACTGTGGAAGGAGCCTCGGTGTCCATCGAAAGATGAATGGATAAGGAAGATGTAGTCTATGTTTACAATGGAATATTACTCAGCCATTAGAAATGACAAATACCCCCCATTTGCATCAACGTGGATGGAACTGGAGGGTATTACACTGAGTGAAATGAGTCAACTGGAGAAGGAGAAACAATATATGGTCTCATTCATTTGGGGAATATAAATAATAGTGAAAGGGAATAGAGGGAAGGGAGAAGAAATGGGTAGGAAATATCAGAAAGGGAGACAGAACATAAAGACTCCTAATTCTGGGAAACGAACTAGGGGTGGTGGAAGAGGAGGAGGGCGGGGGGTGGGGGGAAAGTGTGACGGGCACTGAGGGGGACACTTGATGGGATGAGCACTGGGTGTTTTTCTGTATATTGGTAAATTGAACACCAATAAAAATTAATTTAGAAATAAAAAAAAAAGACTCCTAACTCTGGGAAACGAACTAGGGGTGGTGGAAGGGGAGGAGGGCGGGGGGTGGGGGTGAATGGGTGACGGGCACTGAGGGGGGCACCTGACGGGATGAGCACTGGGTGTTATTCTGTATGTTGGCAAATTGAACACCAATAAAAAATAAATTTATTATTTAAAAAAAGACAATTTACAAATTAAAAAAAGTAAAGCTCAACCAAAAACCAAAAAAACAAAAAAATCACCCAGATAATCTGAATAACACATTATTTACTTTTTTTTTTTTTCATTTAAAAACATTCAAGAAAGAAATTCCAGGCCGTGATTTTCTTTGGAAAATCCTACCAGACATTTAAGAAGAACTGACAGCAATTCTACATGACCCTCTCAAGGAAACAGAAGAGAGGGAACATTTCTCAAATCATTTTATCAGATTAGAATTACTCTGATATCAAAATCAAAGACAGTACAAAAATCACATTCAATAATAATATATATATAAAAAATCATACAATTTGACCCAACTGGGCTTATCCTGGAAATGCAAAGGCAGTGTAGTTTTCAAAAATCAGTTAGTAGGGCTGCCTGGGTGGCTCAGTCGGTTAAGCGTCCAACTGTTGGTTTTGGCTCAGGTCATGATGATCTCAGGGTCCTGGGATGGAGCCCCATGTCGGGCTCCGTGCTCAGCGGGGAGTATGCTTGTCCCTCTCCCTCTGCTTCCTTCCCCCAACCCTCAGCTCACACTCACACACACACACACACACACACACACACACACACTCTTTCTCTTAAGTATAAGTAAATCTTTTAAAAAATAATTAGTAAATCATAGTAGTAATTATTAGTAAATAATTAGTAAATCATATCAAAAAAGAACATGATCACATGTTCTTTGGTAATCTTCTTTTTGGTAATATACACTGATAACGAAGTTTATGTGGAAAGGCAAAGGAACTAGAACGGTCAAATAATTTTGCAAAAGAAAAAGAAAATTGGAGGAGTAACACCAATTTTATGATTTACTATGCAGCAACAGCCAAGATATGGAAATGACATTTGGGTCCATGGAGGGATCAACGGATCAAGAAAATGTGCCATAGATTCAGGATGAAATATTATTTGGCCGTTAAAAAAGGAAGAACATTCTGCCTTTTGCAACTACTTGGATGGACCTTGAAGGCTTTAATGCTGAGATATGTCAGACAGACAAAGAGAAATACATATCAAAAAAGAACATGATCACAGCCATTCACGAAAAACTCACTTAGCAAACCGGGAACAGAAGGGAGCTTTCTTAACCTGGATATAAAGCATCTTACAAAAATACCTACACCCTCCATCCTACTTAATGGAGAAGGACAGTGTGCTTTCTCCCAAAGACCAGGAATGAGGCTAACATATCCACTCTCCCCTCTGTTATTCAATATTTGCTGGAAGGCCTAGCCATTGCAGAAAGGAAAGAAAAAAGAAAAGTCAAGAAGGAGGAAATAAAATTATTCCAATTCAGAGGTGACATGATTATGTACAGAAATAATCCCATGAAATTAAAAAAGAACCTCCTAGAACTAATAATGAATTCAACGTTGTAACAGCATACAAGGTCAACACAAAATGTCAAGCAAATTTCTACATGCTAGCAATGAGCGATTATATAACAAAACAAAAAGCCGAAACTACACGTACCATACCATATTTACAACAGCCTCCTCCCCTCAAGCCTAGCAAAGCACACACAGGATCCGTATGCCCTAAACGACAAAAAGCTGAGGAAAGAAGTCTAAGAAGACCTAAATAAATGGAAACACATACTGCGTTCATGGGTCGATAAAGTCAGTATCATTTAGATGTCGACAAGTCCCAAAGGGATCCATCATTTTAATACAATTCCAATCAAAACTCCCAGTAGGACTTTTTGGTAATATACACTGATAACGAAGTTTATGTGGAAAGGCAAAGGAACTAGAACGGTCAAATAATTTTGCAAAAGAAAAAGAAAATTGGAGGAGTAACACCAATTTTATGATTTACTATGCAGCAACAGCCAAGATATGGAAATGACATTTGGGTCCATGGAAGGATCAACGGATCAAGAAAATGTGCCATAGATTCAGGATGAAATATTATTTGGCCGTTAAAAAAGGAAGAACATTCTGCCTTTTGCAACTACTTGGATGGACCTTGAAGGCTTTAATGCTGAGATATGTCAGACAGACAAAGAGAAATACTGTATGTTCTCACATATGTGGACAACAAAAAAGCCAAACTCACAGAAAGAGATTAGAATCGTGTCTGCCAGAGGTTGGGGGGGACACGTTGGTCTTGGGTACAAAATTCCAGCCAGAAGATAATTAAGTTATGGGGATCTATTGTAATATAGATAGCATGACTATCATTAATAACCCTGTATTATATAGGGAAAGTTAAGAGAGGACATCTTAAATGTTATCACCACAAGAAATGATAATTATGTGAAGGGACAGAGTGTTAACTAACCTCACATAGTGAATATTTCACAGTATAGACATGTATCACATCATCACCTTGTACATCTTACGTTTACTTAAGTTGTATATCAGTAGTATCTCAATAAAGCTGAAAAAATAAAATTATCCCCAGAATGTTCCATTGGGAACCCTTCAGGCAATTTTCTGTGTCCTTCTGACATCACCCAATCCTTCCTTGAACTGTCCCTTATTCCTGGTACCATAAGCTGAGCCAGGCTCATTGGTCCTTTCCCTCTCCCATTCCAACACACACACATTCATACATCTCTATCTCTCAATCTATGCATATACGCACACATACACACTGAAAAGCGTGAGTTCATGCGGAGACCTCCAATCCCAATGTAACACCTCAGCATTTGTTGTTTCCTTCCTTTCTGTATTTGAAATTCCCTTTTCCAAAAGTGAGAGTTGCGTCTCCCAATATCCTTACACATTTACTGAGTTGATGAACCCCAATGCATATAAGCCAGCCCTCTTGCACAACAGACACCCACCCCCACATGCTCTGATGAACCATTCTCTGACCTTGACTTCCATACAGCCCTCAAGTTGGGATCCTTTGAGCCAGTCAGCCTTCTTCCCACCCAACCCCCAGGGACATCCTCCTCACCACCTTGGGCTCTGTCCCCAGGGCAGCCTGCTCTTCTGTACGGATGCCCTTCTCACCGTGCCTGGGCTCTGACTCCTCAAGTACAAGATGCCCCTACACACGTACACTTGCCTTGCTCTGTAGCACCGAATGGCTTTAGGGATGAATGGGGAGGGGAAGGGAAGGGAAAGAAAGAGGAGAGGGAAGAGGTAAATATATCTCAATTTGATCAGTTAATTAAGGTGAATTGGGCCAAATCTGGGCAATATCATGAAGCCAGTGGGGTTTTTTTTTTTTCCTCACTGCTCTTCAGCTTTCCCTTCCTGCCTCTCTTCTCTACCCCCACTTCTTTCCCAGTCCTGACCTCCATCAAGTGTAGAAACGTAATGAGGGTCATGACGCCTGTATTATCGCTTATAGCAGCTGGCTGGCTAACAGCCAGCGTGGATGGTGTCCACCCTGGAGCTCTGACACTTAAGCCCTCTGTCTCTTGTGACAGAGCACAAGGTTTCCCCCTCTTTTAGCAATTTCAGGGTAAGCAGGAGAGCAGATTCTACATACTTCTTGGATCCTTGGGTCCTCTGTCTGTAAAATGGGGATGAAGACCACCTCCCTCCCAGGTTGTGGGAGAAACAGAGACAGCAATACCAGACACCTTTTGATTTCAACCCTAGTGATGAGGGTTTTTACCAGCATCACAGGACTCCTTGATATCCGGGAACACAACCAGTGGATTTCCCCTGAGCGCCGATGCGCTTGCTGTACCTTCTGCCTGCAGTGATCTAACAATGCAGGTAGTTCCACAGCCCTGCTCCTTCACTTCCTTCGCTCTCTGCTCAGTCACTACCGTCTGAGAGAGTCCTCCCCTTCATCACCCTGAATAGATAACAACATGCTCCCTACATGCTCTGTCCTCTAACCGGCCTTATCTTTCTATGTAGCACTTGCCCCTCTGGTAGTCAATATAGACGTACTGGCTAAGTCTACGAAATGCGAGATGTTGTCAATTTTGTCTTGTGTTGCATTCCTAACTCCTAGAAAAGTACTCAGGCACATGGCAGGTGATCAGAAAATTCATGGGGAAGGATGGCTGGGAGTCAAGACCTTTACACACACTTCTAAGTTGTACAGGTACCTTCCAAGACAGTCCCTGGCCCCACTTTATTGAAGAGGATACATACTTAGGCTTCAGGAGACAGGTGACTTGCCTGATGACACAGAACCAGAATTTGGGGCTCTGGGCTTTGGCATCCTATCTGCCACGTTCCCAAACCCTCAGTTCCTGGACAAAGACCTCACAATCACAAAGGTAAAAGATTTTACTTCTGAGACACAGACGCCAAACAGCTGAGATACCCAGAGACAACAAAGAGAGATCACTGAACACAACCTAAAAAAGATTCCAAAAATCTCTGCACAGAGAGTTCACAACTCGAGCCACAGGCTCCCCAAAGCAACAGAAGCCATACACACGGAGTCTACTCTTGCACCCCAACAGACCAACGTCTTCATCTAGAACACAACAGACATCTGCTCAGATAGGTCACATCCTAGAGAGACTCCCAAACCATGCAGACACCTCCCAAGCTAATGGAAAGACCTCAAAAAACAGAAAGAAGTTCAAGTAACTCAGAAACATCACAGAACCTTCAGATAAAGCCCCCAGACAAATCAGAGAACCTATACCTTGGATACAGACTCCCAAACAGTTCCGATGCTTTATACCTTAAGACAATGCCCCCACCCCAGGCAGCTCAGAGATATCACAACTTGAAACCCAGAATCACAAACAGCTCAGAGACCTCACACCCTAGGGTCCAGACACCAACATAGAGATCTCAGACCCAGGGACACCAATGCACAAAAAGCTCAGAAAGTGCACCCCCAGATGAACAGGCACATCAGCCTAAAAGACCTTATCCCATAGCGTACACAATCCACTCAGACGGCATATCCCACTCACTCACAATCCCCCCAAAGGCTCAGAAACATCTAATGTACCCAAACTGCATCAGTACTGTCCTATCTATAGCGATACACATCCCCAAACTGCCTGACACTTTCCTTCCTAGACAGGGACGCCAAACAAGCGCACAGACCTCGCCCTGGACATTAATTGATTGCATCTGTACGATTGACAGTGCCGTGCCAAACGCACCCGCCTAGGCTTGTGACTGAGTTAGGGCTGAACCAAGGCTGAAAGAGCTCACGTGAAGACGGCACGGTCACCGCGCGCGTCCAGCGCCAGACACTGGCTACAAGCCAGATGTTGCGCGGAACCTCGCCACCGACTGGGACAGCATCTTCAGCCCCTCGGGGCAGTCGGTCGGTGAGTAGTTCGACTCGGGAGAGAAATTCTGAAAGGCCACACACAGGTACACGCTCGCACAGACAGACACAGACACAGACGCGCGCGCACACACACACACACACACACACACACAAACACACACACGGAGGCACGCATGCACAAAAACCACACACACCCCTCACCCTGAGCTCCCGCTCTGCCATGGTCTTGCCTGTCCCAGCCAGAGGGCCAGTGGGAACTGGGGAGGCGAAGACGGGGGCGGGGACTAGTGGGTTTATCCCGAGGCAAGGTGCGCCCGGGAAGGGCCTTCTCCGGCTATATCGCCGGGACCAATCAACGCTTAGAAAGTCTCTGACCCCGCCCCATACGTCGGAGAGCCAATCTCACACCCTGTTGCTGCCCAGCTGGACGAGACCAAGTAGAAACGGAGGGGTGGAGTCGGCGATGTTAAAATGGAGGTTCCCACCTCAGACTGGGTGTCCACTCGGGCTCAAATGCGTCAGGAGAATGGAGTGGAATGGAGCGGATGGGGAAGTACCCGGCGGGGCTCCTGGCGCCTGCGCTGGAAACCGTGGCTGATGCCACACGCGGTGTATGCCGACCCTCGGTGTTGTCCCATACCCAATGGATTATTCTAAAGTCGGACGCCCCTGCCCTAGTGGTACCTCCCTCTAGGTGTGGAAGGTCCTACCTCTGTGCCGCTGAGAGGTTCGTCCAGTGACTCTTCCTGTTCCATCTCGCGCGCCCCTTGGTGGTGCGAACCTGGAACGGCTGGCTGATGGAGACAGCCCGCTATGGGCCATTCTAAACTGGCCCCAAGGGGAGGGAGGGCAAAGCCAGGGTGCACACCCCACAGCTCCCTGCAGTCTTGGACTCGGGAGAAAATCTTCCAAAGCTGAAATTTAACTCCCTCCAATGGCCGCCATTGCAACAGGGAGCATTACAAGCGATTTTCATGTGCTGGGCGTTGTGCTGGCTTTTGTCTCCCCAGGGAATGCAGAATGGGTCTAGTGGGGGAACCGGGCAGGACGGACTAGAGCACTGGACTGTGGTAGGGGCCTGGTGTGGGACAGGTCTCTGTGGTTGGCTATCGGTAATAGATCAGAAGGAGAGCAGGAGCTTTGGTTCTCTTAGGGAAGGGGCCATCTCCCAGGAGGCCCGAGGACACTGAGAGAGTGAGATCATGTCCACCGAGTTCATCACCATCCTGTCGCCCCTGAATATGTTCCCTAGGAAAATACTTTGGCGTGTGCAGCTATGGGTCTCACCACAGCCTTGCATTTATTTATTCATTCTCTTATTCATTCATTAATTCCCTCCAAGTTAGGTGTCAGGTAATAGTATGGATATTAGGAATACAATCCCCTGGAAATAGGAAAAAAAAAAAAAACACAAGAAAACCTTGGTCTCACAGAGCTTACGTTCTGTTGGGATCATACAGCACAAAAATATAAGGAAGTTGTCAGGCAATTGCTGCGGTTAAATTTAAATCGGAATAATGAAATAGAGGGGTCAATTTCTAGAAACAGGTCAAGGAAGGTCTTTCAAAGCATGTGATCCCTGAGCGGACACCTAGAGGAGATCTGCAAGAAAAGTATCCCAGACAGAGGTAGGAACCAGTGGAAAAGTGCAGGAGTAGACATTAGTCCAGGCTGTATGAAGTACAGTGAGGAGGCCGGTGTGGCTGGCTGAGCACGGTTGAGGGAGAGAGGTGATGGGGCCAGATCCTGTAGCACCTTCAGGGCCATGGTGAGGGCTTTGACTTTAACTGTTTGAGTCATGGAGGTTTGGGTTTTGGTTTTTTTTTGTATGTTGGTTTGGTTTGAGGGTTTTTTGTTGTTGTTTTTGGTAGAGAACCCCCTAGGGTTCTTTCAGAGGCCCAGGCCACCCAGTGTATGGGGAGCAGCTCCTTGCTTGTCCCAGTGGAGAACTTTCTTCTACTCCTATGCAGCTGAACATGCCTTCCTTGGACAATTCCATAGACTCGTGAGCATCTCCGCAACAGTTCCCCATGAGCATCCATGTCAAAGGATAATAACCTCAGGAGAGGCCAGGCAAGGGCCCCCTGGCATGAGTGAGACCCTACCCAGGTGGGTAGCAACGGAGACAAAGTTACAGGCACAGAGATGACAGAAAGGAAGAACATTAGTGAGACCAGGACAGAGAGACTCTCTGGCAGCACACTGGCCCCACTGAATTTGTACCCACCTATGGGCCCTCAGCTCTGCTGTTGGATAATGTGCCTGTCTCTCCAGAGCAGAAGATGCCCCTGAGGTAATAACTCAGCTGCCTGTGGCCTGGCCTCAGTTGCATTGCCTTGACCTACATCAGGACCCTCTGCCCACAGGACAAGGACCTGTTTTTGTTATGGAGAGGCTTACGTTGTACACATGGTTCCTCACACCCCCTCATGCCCTTGCCTGCCCTCCTGCTGATCTCAGAGCCCCAAAATGCTGCAAGGAGGGAAATGAAGGCAGGAATCCTTAGGTTTGCTTGAGGCTTTAGGCGAATTGATGCACCGAGGTACTTCCCTCAGCTCTCTACCTTCCACCACCTCCTCCACATTTCATACATCAAGTACTGAGCTGGGGAACAGGCTGTGTGAGTGGGAGAGAAAGAGACCTCCTGAAAGTGAGTTGGTTACAGGATCCTGTGGCCCAGGGCAACCCTAGCCGTTCCCCCTTCCTGGTCACCCGCTACCTGGCCTTGCTGTGCTGAGTTCTGCCTGCCTCCTTCAGAGAGCTTCAGTCATCCAGTTTCTTCCTCCTCACGAGCTGAGATTGCCCTTCCTCCCTGGGCCTCAGCCTCTTCACCTGCAAATGATGATCTTCTACTTGGGGACTGGGCAGATTAACTGAGTTAATACATATATACGTAGGTTTGTCACAGGGTTTCGCCCCTAGGAGGGATGGGGGTAATGTTAGCAGGTATTCCTTTTATATGACTGAGGAAAGGCCCTCCCTGAGGATGGGGAGCCTAAGCTTTCATGCTTGAAAAGCATCCCTGTGGTAGCAGGGCGGGCATGGGAGAAAGCACAGCAAATGTGAAGTCCCTGACCTAGTGCTAAGCCCTGTGAGAGTGAGGTCCATCCTGCCTTCCTCTCAAAAACATTCTCGGATGCAGATACATGAACTACCTCAGACACCCAACCCTCTGGACAAAGACCCCCTTCCCTCAAGTAGTTCAGAGACCTCATATCCTGGGATAGAGACCCACAAGTCATTCAGAGACCTCTCGTCCTAGACACTAACCACAAACAGCTCAAAAATGTCACACCTGACAACATAGACCCAACTGGCTAAGAGATTTCCTTTAGGAAATAGCTCCCCTTCAGCTCAGGGGCCTCACACACCCACTCACAGAGCTGCCGGCTGCACTCTGTGACCTAGAGCCACAGCTCTTCAGCTCAAGGCTGCCATGTGGGCAGTGACAGTGAATCTCTGTTCCGTCCACCCTGTTGGGGAGAGGCCTGGTGTCTTGCAGCCCTCCAGCTGTCTGAAGTCAGCAGCATGTCATTGTCATTGGGAAATCAGGTTTGCCGCAGGGATGGGGATTTCTCTGGGACTGAAGAGTTCTGAGAGTGACCTCTCAAGTCTAGATCCTGGGGATGACTGTTATCTGACCCACCCGGGTCACCTGTGTTCATAGTAACTTCTGCATCCTGCCCCTCGGGGTTAGGGTGAATCCTATATCCACAAAAGGAGACCCATGGATCCTGTCATCTCTGCCATCTCTTAGCACCCACTGTAGGATACATAATCCTGGAGAGTGGAGAGGCCTTCCCTTCTCACTGCCCCTGGCAACCCCCTTAAATCCCTCTGAACATCCCTGTCTTTTCACCCAAACCACCTTTTCTGGTGGCAGCTGCTACACCCCTTCTCTCTGCAGAAATCTCCCTGTTCCCCTTGTCAGCCACCAGGCATCCCCTTCCACCCCAGGGGCCTCTTTAGCTCCCTTCCCCGGCCCTAATCACAGGGCTTCAAGTGCACCCTGTCTCTCCCCCTTTTGTCCTGTCAACCAGCACCCCAGCTCTGGCTCAGAGCAGCCACTCAGGGCCTTTTCTGTTCCCTGCAAGTGCACAACATTGGCAGGATAGAAGTCTTTCCTGCTACGATGCAGGGGTCTGTCATAAGGTCCCTGTTAAGGAGGAACTGGACATTCTCCAGGATGCAGGTGAAATGCTAGCCCCACGTTGGGAGTCCGGGGCAATTCCCCTGGGCTGAGGGTAAAGGGAAGGTATTCTGAGAGAAGGAGCTGCAGTAAGTGTCCCATCAGGATATGGGATGACGCTGTGCAGGGCTGGGTCTGTGAGCACAGAGAAGGGACCCTGGGAGGCCCTGGGGCAGCATGATCACATTAGTGTTCCAGTGGCTGTCCTTATGGGCTTTAGCCTCTGGCCAGCTGTGCCCTAAGGTAGCAGGACAACCCGAGTCTGTTACCTGCTTTGTCTGGGCCTGAGTGTCTTCATCGGTGTGACATGGTTTTCTTCTAAGGGGGTCGAATGAGGATTAAGTGAGCTGGCACCTAGGAAGTTCTCAGGACCCTGTAAAACAGATCAGTGATCCCCTAACACTCAGAACCAGGTGCACAGGGTGCTTCTGACTCCTAGAGTGATCTCACTAAACCCTGTACTGGTGGGCAAGCATTTTCAGCCCTGTTGCCTGGACAGGGGACCACTACTGCAGAATGGCTTGAGCTGGTCCTCCAGTCCCTCACTACAAATGCCTGCCCGTGGAGCACAGCGCTTGATCATGTGAGCGCAGAGCCTGGGCTTGGGGCTCCTTTCCTCTGTGCCCTGCAAGAGCCAGAGCTGGCAGTCTTCAGATGGACCACCAGAGCCACCCTGCATTCTTGCCTGCTTCATCCCGCCCCCAGCCCCCTTCCCCTCTGCCACCTCCCCCTCTGCCACCTCCCGTGTTATTCAAATGTGCAGGAGATGGTGTGGCAAAAATCGGACTGGAGTGGCCCCGTGGGGATGTCCTAGAATGGGTGTCTGCCCATGCTGGGCTTGGGGCCTGGGGTGTGAGACGGCATCATCCTCACCTCTGTCAGTGGTTGGGGCTAATCACCCTGGGGCAGGGTGGACTTATTGCCCCTCCATACACAGTATTTGTATTGTTACATAATAAACACACCCTCCCCTGTGGTACACCCTGTAGTGTTTGTGGTCCATCTCTGCACCAGCCTGCTAGGTCTCACAGGCCACAGTTTCATCTTCACACCTCATCCCTGGTCCACCCCTAGGAGGTGACACCTCAGAGGGGCTATTCCTCACTTAAGTCCTGTGGATCATTCTGGTGGCTCTGATGCCCATGTGAAACTTCAAGATCACCTGGT
The DNA here is from genome assembly GCF_048418805.1 of Vulpes vulpes. NCBI lineage: Eukaryota > Metazoa > Chordata > Mammalia > Carnivora > Canidae > Vulpes > Vulpes vulpes. The sequence continues at coordinate 42,575,166 of NC_132796.1, forward strand.
GGTCTTATTCAGGCATGATTGCTATGCCCCACCCCCAGAGTTTCTGATCCAGTATATCTGGGGTGGGGCCCAGGAATTTTCATTTCTAAGCAGGCGCACCCTCCCTCCCAAATGACGGAGTGAACTCTGATTCCCATCTCTCTCCACCTCATTACTAGTGAACCAGTCCTTTCCTGTCTCTCACCCTCCTCACCCCACCACACCCCTAGATAACAGTCTTATCCCTAGGCCCTAAAGATCTTGATGGGGTCACATTTCTAAGTGTCTAGTACCCTGCCTCAGAGTTCCTGCCCCAGAAAGATGTGAGGATGCTAGTCAATACACTTTTCTTCCCCTGGACCAGTTAGGGATGGCATCGTGGCAGCGTGTATCGACCTGAAAAAAACCTTGCGATGCTAGGCTCATGAGGACAGGGACTTTTTCTTTTCAATATCCTTAGTCTCTGTAGTGCCTAGCACTACATAGTATAATGGACACTGACTGGGATTAGTGAATGACTGATCTTTGACCCAGCAATTCCCCTTAAAAGAATGTATAATCATCACCCACATGATCAGAGCTGTATATTCAAGGAAGGTAGTAGGTTTCAATCAGGAGAAACCTCTAAGTGTCCATTCATAGTCAGTGATTGTTGGATGGTAGCTAAGAGATGAAGGGTGGGTTCATGTGTTACCATGGAGGGCCCACTGGCTATGGAACTGAATGAAGGGACCAGTTTACACTGATCAGAGGGATCTTTTCAGGGTATGCCAATAATGGGGGAGAGAACAAATGGGAGATGCTCATAATGGGACCTGGGGTGAGTGTGTGTGTGTGTGTGTGTGTGTGCACGCACACACACGTGCGCACGCCCACACATATGGTTTAAATATAGAGAAATATATTTGAAAGAAACACCCTGAAGTAACTCTAGGGGTAGGCCCAGGCAGGCACTGATGTATTGATGGAATCTTTTACACTTGGCCCATATTCATATGTTATTTGAGGGTCTCTTTTCTTTTCTTTTCTTTTTTTTTTTGAGGGACTCTTTTCTCTTAAGATTTTATTTATTTATTCATGAGAGACACAGAGGCAGAGGCAGAGGCAGAGGGAAAAGCAGGGTCTCCATGGGGAGCCAGATGCAGGAATTTATCCCAGGACCCCAAGATCAGGACCTGAGCCAAAAGCAGACGCTGAACCACTAAGCCACTCAGGTGCCCTGAGGAACTTTTTATAAAGCAAAGTCATGTGATGAAATCAATACCCGCTCCACAGAGCATTTGTTTGTGATGGCGTCTGAAGGGTGTCCAGGAACAGAGTTCTCAGACTTACATGTACCGGGACGATGTAGCAAATGTACATAAGAGAACCCAGCTCATCTCAAGGTGTGGAAGAGCAGCGCTTGGGTATGATACATTCCCTGTGGATCAGCCTCTGGAGTGGGTACTAATCGTGCCCCCATCTGAGGGTGCATCCACAGTGCAGCTACCACCCACTATCCTTGCAGGAATGAGATCCCTGCAGGGCCAACGGTTGTGATTTTCCCAGTGTAGCCAGAAATCTGAGTACTTGTCATCTCCTGTTGTTGTAAATGATAGAAATAAATTAAATTCACAAAATCGTAGTTCAGCTAGCTCTGTATAAGTCATACAGAACAATGTGTCTGGGAGTGAGATTGGTTCTGAAGCCTCTGTTCCAAGACAGATTTTCCTGAAACCCTTCTGGATCCCTTTCAGAACACAGCAAGAGGTTGGGAAATGCTATTAAAATGATAAATGTATGAACCAATGCATCCCAATTCTTTTTCTCCTTTGTTCTTAAGTCCTGGATCTGTACTCTGATCCCCACTGTCTGGAGGGCATCATCGCTTGCTCTGTAACCCCTTCATCTTCTTGATGTGTTTTCCCAGTAGTCACTGCCCCCAGCAGCCCATTCTGATTGCTTCTCTGAGTTTTGAGCCCCAGCAGAGCCCCTTCTGGAATGGACCACTCCATGCCCTACCCTTATCCCTGGCAGTGGCCTGGAACTTGGTTTCTGGTGTTCTGAGTGTCAGCCCCAGCTTGTTCTCTTCATATCAGCTGTGTGACTGGGGATCTTCCCTCACTCTCACTGTGCTTCAGTCTTCTCCACCATGAAATAGTGCCAGTCCTCATAGGTTGTAGTGAAAATCACATGAGATGGTCCCAGCAAGGGTTTTCACAGGGCCCAACACAGAATAACATAAGATAAACACTAGCCCGTATTATTATTGTTTTTGTCATTATTATCGTTTCCAGATTTAACTCCGTTAATAGTCATAACATACTTGAGAGATGGTTATTATTATTAAAAACTGTTGTACAGGTGAGTAACTGATATACTATGTATCAGCTAACTGTCTCACTCAAGCTCACCAGAGACAGGAGAAGAGATGCCAACACTCACTCCCAGGTATGTCTGACCCCGGAGCTCCTGCTCCCAACCCCTGGTTGTGCCTTTTTTAATAGCAGTGTCTGTGACAGCAGTAGCTGCTGTCATCATAAAGATAGCCAAAGCCAAGCAAAGACCCTGAAACAAATATGGTCCCCACAATATAATGTGGAAAGACTAGATATCCAGAGTACTCTCAACCTCAGTCAGTCACTCCTCCCTGTACATGCCCCATGGGCTGTAGAATTCATCCTGTGGGTCTTGTTGTCCAGAAGCCTCTTAGCTACTTGCAGAATCATGTCCAAGGCTGATCTAAGCAACACCCACCTCTCCCTGCAATGCCACGTGGGACATGCTGAGGTCCCATGTTCTAGAGACCCTGCTCCTGGATCCAGTTGAAACTTTACAACCTCCTTCCTGGCACTCTTCCCCTCTGAGTGGGTGCAAAGCCCATATTCACTCCTGATTCTGTTGATAGAGCAGTGAATGAGGAGACTTATGTACCGAAGGGTTAGACAACTTGCCCAGGGTCCCCCTGCTAGTCCACAGCAAAGCCTGGATTCACACACTGTACTTTGTGACTCTAGGTATACAGACCTAAACAGCACTCCCTTCTGTCTCTAGTAGCAGATGCTCTTTAATGGTGCATACATGCCACATGCTTTATTACACAAAATTGTCTAACATCCTCATTATCATAAATAGTGGTAATTGTTAGGATAGCAACACCTTTACATTGATGGAACTTTGGGAGTTTCCTTGAACCTCTTCATCACAGGACACGTGTGTACATGTCATTTGAGAAAGACAATTGATCTTTTTAAAAAATATTTTATTTTAAAAAGTTTTATTTAAATTCAATTTGCCAACATATAGTAAGTATAACACCCAGTGCTCATCCTGTCAAGTGCTCTCCTTAGTGCCTGTCACCCATTTACCCCATCCCCCACCCTCTTTTACTTTTTAAGATTTTTTTGTATATTTCTTTATTGGAGTTCGATTTGCCAACATATAGTATAACACCCAGTGCTCATCCCGTCAAGTGCCCCCCTCAGTGCTGGTCACCCAGTCACCCCATCGCCCCGCCCACCCCGTTCCACTACCCCTTATTCTTTTCCCAGGGTTAGGTCTTTTTAAGACTACATTTATTTATTCATGAGAGACACACAGAGAGAGGCAGAGGGAGAAGCAGACTCCCTGAGGGGAGCCTGGTGCAGGACTTGATCCCAGGACCCCGGGATCACGACCTGAACCAAAGGCAGACGCTCAATTACTGAGCCACCCAGGTGCCCTGATAGCTGATCCTCTTAACGTAGAATTCAAGGATTAATTCAAGACTGACTTAGGATTTGTGTCTGGCCATGATGGAGAAACAGGTATGGACTTATCCTCCCACTATAAATAATTTTTAAAAATTGGAACAGATGATTCTTAGACATGGTAAAACAGGCAGTTCAGGACACTGATACCTGAGAGAAGGGGGGAAATACCCTGGAGAAGGGGGGAAATGAAGTAAGTAGTATAATATCCCCCATCTTACTGCCTGAAGAGGGTTTTCAGGCCTCAGCCCAGGGAGAGGAAACCCAAACAGAGGCCCATGGCCTCCCAGAGTTGAGGAAACAGTTGAGAATTCAGGGAGGCCAAGGCAAGTAAAATTCCTTGAGTAGAGGACCAGCAAAAAGAGAGCTGCTTGGAGGGCAGAGAACTGGAGAGAGAGAGAGAGAGAGAGAGAGAGAGAGAGAGAGAGCCTGTACTCTGGAGATCTGCATAGAATTCCCCTGGAATCTCCAGCTGAATTCTGATCAGTGCATATGTATGAAGAAATTACCCAAGCCAGGGAAAAGTACCACCAAAAAAGAATGAGTGGAATAACCCCAGAGTTCACAGAGGGATGGAAATAGTTCACCTTCTCACCAACCAGAGTAAGAAAATCCCCAAATATGCAGGGTATAGGGTAGATCTTTCAGTTAGTTATTTTCTCAGTACTCAATAAATTTTATCCTGGACTAAAGACTGTTCTGATTACATCTAATAATGCTAGAAAGCAAGCCTCAAAAGGATAAAAGTTACATGTTTCCATGTAACTTAACTGCATCCCAGCACATTCGAAATTGCTTAAAGGAATTATTACTATTATAAAAACCAGAACCCAACAGGTAAAATTCACAATGTCTGGCATCCAATAAAAACTATTAGGCAGGGGCACCTGGGTGGCTCAGTTGCTTAAGCATCCCACTCTTGATTTCAGCTCAGGTCATGATCTCATGAGGAGCCCCACCTCAGGCTCCGCACTCAGCAAGGAATCTACTTGAGATTTCCTCCCTCTCCCTCTGCCCCTCCCCTCCTCTCTAAAATAAATAAGCAAATCCTTTAAAAAAAACTATCAGGCATGCACAGAAGAAGAAAATGCAACCAATAATGAGGATACAAATCAATCAATAGAAGTAGATCCAGAAATAACACAGGTGATAAAGTGAATAGACATGGACACTAATACAGCTATTATAAATGTATTCTTTGTGTTGGAAAAGATAAAGGAAAGAGTGAGCATGTTAATAGGAGACATAAAGTTATTTTTAAGGGATTCAAATTGAACTGCTAGAGATAAAAAATATATGGCCTGAGATGAAAATTACATTGTATGAGGTTAACAGCAGATTAGACATTTCAGAAGAAAAGATTAGTGAACTTGAAGACATAATGGGATTTAAAAAAAAAAAACAAACTTCCATAATGAAGCACACATAGGAAAAAAAAAGCTTTGTTAAAAATGAATGGAGCAATAATGAGCTATAGGACAGCTTCCAATTGCTTAATATACATATTATTGGAGTTGCCAAAGGGAGGTGGACAGAAAAAATGCTTTTAGAAATACTAGCTGAAAAATTTCCAAATTTAATGCAAACCAGAAACCTACACCCAAAAAGCTCAATGAATCTGGAGTGCAAGAAATATACAGAAAACGACACCAAATTACATTATAATCAAAATGATTAAAAGTTGTAAAGAAGAAAAAATCTTAAAAGATGACAGTGGGGAAAAAGAGATTCATTATGTTTCAAAGGTAAAATATAACAGCATATTTCTCTTCAGAAACAATGGGAACCAGAAAACAGTGGAGCAACATCATTAATGTAGGGAAAGAAAAAAATTGTCAAAATAAAATTGAAAACAGACAAAATAATTTTCAATAATGAAGACCAAATAATGACTTTTTTAGAGATACAGACTCAATTCATCAGCAAATATGCAGGGTTAAAAAAAAGGTCCTAGGGATGCCTGGATGGCTCAGTTGGTTAAGTGTCTGACTCTTGATTTCAGCTCAGGTCATGATCTCGGAGTTGTGATATGGAACCTCACATCGGACTCCACATTAGGCGGGGAGCCTGATTAAGATTCTTTCTCTCCCTCTGCCTCTCCCCCATCCCACTCATGCTCTCCCTCTCAAAAAAAAAAAAAAAAGGTTTTAAAAATCCTTCAGATAGAATGAAAATTATACCAGATGGAAATTAGGACTTGCACAAAGAAATAGCATCAGAAATGATAAATATAAACCACCCATTTCTTAATTTTAAAAATAACTTTAAAAATTGACAGGTTAGGGCAAAAATAATATATTCGGGAGTTATAAGTAAAAGCAAAATATATGCCAACAAAAGCAAAAAAAGCCTAGAAGAAATAAAATAGAATTATATAGTTGTAAAATTCTTATACTCTATTCAAAGTGGTATAATATTACTTTAGAGTATATTATGATAAATTGTAGATATATATTATAAACCCTGAATTGACTACTAAAAAGTAAGAGTATAGCAAATAACCCAACAAATCAACAAAGAGGTAAAATGGAGTAAAAAAACCACTACATTAATCTAAAACAAAGCATAAAAAGAGGATACTGGGAGCCTGGGTGGTTCAGTGTCAGCCTTCTGCTCAGATCATGATCCCAGAGTCGTGGAATGAAGCCCTACATCAGGTTTCCTGCTCAGTGGGGAGCCTGCTTCTCCCCCTCCCTGTCTGCCTCTTCCCCCCCCCCCCCCCCCCGTCAAATAAATAAATAAATAAAATCTTTAAAAAAAAAGAGGATACTGGGAATGAAGAACAGATGGGACAAATAGAAAACAAATAACAATATGGAATGTCTAAACCCAGACATACCAATAATCATATTAAATGTGAAGAGTTTAAATGACTCTATTAAAAAACAATGATGGGACACCTGGGTGACTCAGTGGTTGAGCGTCTGCCTTCAGTCAGGTTGTGATCCTGGGGTCTGGGAATCGAGCCCCGCATTGGGCTCCCTGTAGGGAGCCTGCTTATCCCTCTGCCTATGTCTCTTCCTCTCTCTGTGTGTCTCTCATGAATAAATAAATAAAGTCTTCAAAAAAACAATGATTGTAGGATTACATAAAAGAGCAATATTCAATTGTATGCTGCCTGAAAGAAACCCAATTTGAATGTAAAGATACAAATAAGTTAAAAGTAAAAGGACAGGCCACTCAGGGGATTCCACTTCCAGAAAGGCAACATAAGTTCTGCGGACTAGTAAAAATTATTGTTTTACAATCAAAACATTTAAAGTCTCCAGAAATTGTCCTAAGGGAATACAACAAATAAGGAAATATTTATTTAAGAAAATCTATTAAATCTCACAGTGAGAGTCTGTGGCACTTGAGCCATGCAAGGGATATAATATCTCACTGGAAAGGGCCTGATACCAACATTTCTCATCCACTGCCATTCTGTTGCAGAGGCCAAATTCCTAGTGAAAGTGTCTGAAAGGTCTGGTATTCCCTTCCTCCATCTAGCCTCCACTCCTAGGGTAGAAACCTTACCCCAGGCACAGCAGGCCAAAAATACTAGAGCCTCTATAGCCTTTGCCCCAGCTCACTCGTGAGAAGAGGTTTTAGCTGGGAAAAGCAGAAGTTATGATCCTCACTCAGTGCCTGGAGCCATGGCTCATAGATTTTGCCCAAGAAGAGAGGCAGTTCGTAAGGGAGAACTCCAGCTTATCCTCAAAGAAACTGATTTTATTTGAAACAGAATTTGTAGAAGTTCAAACTTAAGTATACTCTCAAAAACAATGGACATCCTGCTGATAAGCATTTAAGAAAAAGCTGGTAGCTCTCTGAGAGCAACAAGCTAAAGCAACTAGAGGCTCTAGTCAGGGCAGTTAGAGTGGGCTCTAAATCCAATGACAGTTGTCCTTACAAAATAAAGGTGGAGGGAGATTTGAGACAAGGAGATGAAGGCAGTGTGAATACAGAGGCAGAGATTGAAGTAATGCATCTAGTAGCCAAGGAATGGCAAGTATTACATCCTATAACTGAAGCCACCAGAAGCTGGTGAAAAGAGGCATGGAACAGATTATCCTTCAGAGTCTCTACAAGGAACCAACCCTGCCTATACCTTGATTTCAGACTTCTGCCCTCCAGAATTTGACAGAATAAATTTCTATTGTTTTAAGCTATAGAATTTGTGGTGATTTATTATGGCAGCCTTAGGGAATGAATACAACCATATTGCGGACCACAAAACAAAGTTCCATAAGCTTAAAAGATTGAAATCATACAAAATATTTTCTCTCAACACAATAGAATTAAATTGGAGATAAATTTTTGAAAGATATTTGGGAAATATGTAAATATTTTGAAGCAAAATAACACTTCTAAATATTGTGTCAAGGAAGAAATAAAAAGGGGTGACAGAAAAAAATTCTTCGGCTTGATTGAGATATGATTGACAAATGGAATTGTAGGGAGATGGGTGGGAGGATGGGTGAAATAGGTGAAAGGGATTAAGAGCGCACTCATTGTGATGAGCACTGAATAATGTATAGAATCATTGAATCATTATATTGTACACCTGAAACTATTATAACACTGTTAATTGTACTTGAATTAAAAGTAAGTAAAATTTAAAAAAAATAGTGTACAACATGATGATTTGATATGTTTGCATTGTGAAGATATTCCCACCATCATGTCCATTGCCACACATATTAACCTGTTTGATTTTTGGTGGTTTCTTTTTTTCTTTCTTTCTTTCTTTTTTTTTTTTTAGAACATTTAAGTTTCACTCTCTTAGCAAATTTCAACTATATAGCACAGTATTAGTGACTATAGTAGTCCCCATGTTATACATTATATCCTCAGACCTTATTCATCCTATAACTGAAAGTTTGTACCCTTTTACCAGCTTCTCCTTATTTTCCCCACCTCTCAGCCCCTGGCGACCACCATTCTACTTTCTATTTCCATAACTTCAACTTTTCAAAAAATAAATTCCACATATAAGCGACATCATGCATAATGCTCTTCAAGTTCATCCATGTTGTTGCAGATGGCAAGATTTCCTTCTTTTTAAAGTAGGTTTCTTTTATTTTTAAAGATTTGTGCATCCATTTTTAGAGAAGGGGGAGGGGCAGAGGGAGAGGAAGAGAGTCTCAAGCAGACTCTGGGCTGAGCATGGAGCCTGACATGGGACTCCATCCCACGACTGGGAGATCATGATCTGGGCCAAAACCAAGAGTGGGACATTCAACTGACTGCTCATACCACCCAGGTGCCCCAAGATTTCCTTCTCTTTTCAAGTTAAATTATATTCTTCTGTGTGTGTGTGTGTGTATGATTTATATGCACATATAAAAATATATATAACTTTTGTGTATATGTATGTGCATACATGTATATATGTAATATATATATATACATATATAATGCACACACAAGCCACATTTTCTTTACTCATTCATCTGTTGACGGACACAGGTTGTTTCCATGTTTTGTCTATTGTGAATAATGCTGTATATATGTAATAAAGAACTTGTATCCAAAATATGTAAAGAATTCTGAAAACTCAATAATAGGAAGTTAACTCGATTTTTTTAAATGGGCAAAAGATCTGAATAGACGCTTCATTAAAGAAAATATACAGATGACAAACCTGCATGTGAAAAAAATGCTCATCATCATTAGTCATTAGGGAAATGCCAATCAAGACCACGATTAAGTACTACTACGCACTTATTAAAATGACTAAAATGTGAAAGACTGACGATAGCAAGTTTTGGCAAGGATATGAAGGAACTGGAAGTCTCATACACTGCCGATGGGAATGAAATAGTACAACCATTTTGGAAAACAGTTTAATTGTTTCTTACAAAAATGGGATGCCTGGGTGGCTCAGCGGTTGAGCATCTGCCTTCCACTCAGGACATGATCCCGGGGTCCTGGGATCAAGTCCTGCATTGGGCTTCCCGCAAGGAGCCTGCTTCCCCCTCTGCTTATGTCTCTGCCTCTCTCTGTGTGTCTCTCATGAATAAATAAATAAAATATTTTAAAAATTAAACCTACATCTACTATGCAATTCAGCCTACTCATTCTTATGTATTTACCCAGGAGAAATGAAAGCATATGTCCATTCAAAGCTGTGTGCACCAATCTTCACAGCAGCTTTTTAAAAAAAGATTTTATTTATTTATTTGACAGAGAGAGAGAAAACTAGCACAAGCAGGGGGAGCTGCAGCAGGAGAGGGAGAAACAGGCTCCCCACTGAGCAGGGAGACCAACACAGGACTCCATCTCAGGACCCTGGGATAATGACCTGAGCCAAAGGCAGCCACGTAACTAACTGAGCCACCCAGGTGCCCTCATAGCAACTTTATTTGTAATAGACAAAAACTAGAAACAACCCGAATGTCCATCAACAGGTGCATGGATGAAGAAATTGTGGTGTATAAATACAATGAAATACTACTCAGCACTAAAAGGAATGAATTATTGACACACGCAACCTCAAGGATGAATCTCAAACTATGCTGAGTGAAAGAAGGCAGGCAAAAAAGAAGAAAACATATTATGTGATTCCATTTATATGGAATCTAGGAAATGCAAATGGATAGGTTAGTAAACTTTAAGATGGATTGGATGTGGGGTATGAAAGAAAGAGGAGTGAAGAAGAACTCTAAAAATGTGGCCTGAACAACCAGAAGGATGAAGTTGCCAACACAATAAGAGAAAGTCTGGAAGAGGAGCCAGTTTTAGGGGCAAGGTCAGGAGTTCATTGTTGGTTGTGTTGAGTTTGAGAATGCCTATTAGACATTCAAGTGGAGATGTTGAGTGGAAAGTTGGATATGAGAGTCTAGAGATCAAAAGAGAACTGGGCTGGATAAAATTTGGAAGACTGATTCCAAGACTTTCACTCTTAACCACAAATATGTCTCCTAGCCTCCTGCTCTTCCCCTCCAGTCCATCATTCCTGCCACAGCCGGAGGGACCTTTCTAAACTGCAAAACCGTCCATATGATGCCCCCGTTGTAAAAATAAGGGGACAGGGACGCTTGGGTGGCTCAGTGGCTGAGCATCTGCCTTTAGCTCAGGGTGTGATCCCGGGATCCGGGATCGAGTCCTACATTGGGCTCCCTGCGTGGAGCCTGCTTCTCTCTCTGTCTGTATTCTTTCATGAATAAGTAAATAAAATCTTAAAAAAATAAGTGGACAAAAACAAATGAGGAGAGAAAACAATCTTTCAGTAGCATTCCAATTCCCTAAGGGATAATGTCTCATTTTTTATTCTGGCACCCGAGGACTTTTGTGACACATCCTTTGCCTTACCAACCGACCCTGCAACCTCAGCTTTCCCCTCCACCTCTAAATGCAGCTCCCTCTGACTCAGCCTTCCCAAAATGCTAGCAGTTCCCCGATCTTCACCATGCCCTCCCTCTGCCGGGAAGCTCCCTGTCTCTTTCTGTCTGTCTCTCTCTATATATCTTCTTAGAGAGATCCTATATTCTCATCCTTCAAAACTTACCTTCAACATCTCAAAGTCCATTTATCCATAACTCCACATGTATAGCCCTCATGGAGAGCTTGTTCTGCAACTCTGCCTCATTTGTCTGTCTCACCTATGAGGCTGTGATCTTCAGGTTATTTTTCTTTCATTTACAGGCTATATATATACAACTCAAGTTCCCAACAATGCCAGTGGAACCAGTTTTTTAAATTGTGGTATATTTATACAATGGGATGCTATTCAACAATAAGAATGTTGAGACCTTCTTCATTCTTCAGACAGCAGAGTGGATAAATCTCACAAACATAAGTAAAAGAAACACATACTCCATTAGCTTTACACTTATATAAAGAGCAAAAATAAACCATGCTCTTAGAAGTCAGACTACTGGCTACCCTAAAGTAGAGAGTGACCGGTTGCGGGGGGTGGGGAGTTGAACACAGTTGGGGCTTCTTGAGTACTGGTCATGATCTGTTTCTTGACTTGGATATGTTCACTTTGTGAAAACTTATCAAGTTGTCCATAATTTTTGTGTGCTTTTGTGCGTGTTACCCTTGAATAAAGGCAAAACTAAACTAAGGTGGTTAACCATAAAGACAAGCAAAGAAATTGCCAGTTGTACTTCAACAACAACAGCAACAAAAAGAAAGAAAGAAAGAAAGAAAGAAAGAAAGAAAGAAAGAAAGAAAGAAAATAAGAAAGAAAAAAAGAAAGAAAAAAGAAAAGCAAGGAAATAAATACCATAACATTCAGGATGAGAAGAGAGGGAACCATGACTGACAGAAGTCACCCAGAGGACTTCTAGGGTGCTGACAATGTCTATTTCTTAAACTGCATGGTGGTTATATAATTAGTCTTTAAAAATGAATGTATGTAAAAAAAATGAATGTATGTTTTATGTACTTTTCTGTATTATATTTTACCACTAAAGTGTTTTTATAAGTATATACATTCTCAGGATGTATTTGTAAAACAAATAGTAGAAAAAAGAGCAGAGTGCAAAATGTATAGTATGCTATATTCCGTGTAAGAAGTAGAAATGAAAAATATATATTGTTTATTTGTGCAAAAAGAAACACAGTAAGGGTAAATCAGAAACTAGTGGGATTTATTATCCACAAAAGGTGAGTGGGAATGGGTTGGAAAGGATTGGTGGTTGGGAATGGGTACAGAGAATGGGAATTATACCCACTTCTTGGGTTATTTTTTTTTTTATAGATTTGACTTTTTAAATTATGTTCACGTTTTACACAATCACCCAGTCAACAATGGGGGGAAAATGAAATGGAATATGAACAGATACAAATAAGCTTAATTCAAAAGAATAACATAACTACACTGAAGAGGAAAACCAGAAAGAACTGTAAACAAATATTAAACCCTAGTTAATAGCTTTATTTTTCATGGTGATGTGGGTTGGCAGTTCTGAAAGTACTAAATGTGTATCTTAGAATTGAACAAGTGAGTGTATTGTGGATAATGAGAACCAAGTTTCTCACTGTTAGATAAAGGAATTAGAAATATAGAAAGGGAGAAGGCTACAATGAACCTCATGATTTGAGATTGGAATTGAAGTACCAAGATGAATTGATGATTTTTAAGACAAAGAGATTGCATAGATAGATAGATAGATAGATAGATAGATAGATAGATGATAGACAGACATAGGCAGTGTGTATGTACATGTATATATTCCTATACTAGCTCTGCCCGCTGAAATGGCCTAGAAGAAACGAGTACACTAGATACCCATATCTTGGTATCTCTACCAAAAGGAACCAAGGCTGAATTCTTGGAGAAATAGCTGATTCCAGAGCTAGGGCAGGAACAGTACAAGATGAGCCTGGAACATCTTACTGTTCCAGAAAATAAGGAAGTGTTCAAGGAATGATGGGCATATCAAAAGGACACAAAAACAAGCTTGAAAAGATGCCCCTTGTCAAATTCTCGGGCAGTCTGTGCATCAAAATAAATAATGAATGCTGCAATGTCTAACCCATTCAAAAAAAATAAATGAGAGCCCACAAATCCCTATGACAAAACTAAACAAACAAACAAATAAATAAATAACGAGGAGAAGAAAAAGCTCTTCCTTAGTGTAGAACGTGAACTAATAAATGTAGAAGGAATAATGGAGTTAGAAAATCACCATTTGGCAACCACTATCGGAATAATTATTTCAGTCGAGTGTGGTGGGATTGGATGAGAGTGAAGGCAGACAATGGCTTCTTATCCTATACACTTCTGTGTTGTTCAAGCGTCTCACAATGTGCATGTTCTCATGCATAACTTGTGTAATTAAAAATATGTTTACTCTTTTGACATGTTGAGGGACAAGTGTTTGTCACTGTCAGTGCTTACTGCAAGATAGTAAGAGATAAATAAATCACACTGAGGTGGCACCCAGGAGCACTTTCTCCTGAGGGACAGAGATAACAGCAGCAGCCTAATTAACTCTAATACCGAAAAATGCGCTAGAACATGGTGATAAGTGGGATTGTTCTTGCCTGAGTTGCTCAGCCCAGTGCTGGAAATATAATAACCACTCAGTAGATGCTTGCAGAAGGCGTAAAGAAGTATATCCAGTCTTCTGCCTTTAGCTTAAGAAAGGAGAGGTATGCAAAGTGTGAGTGTTATATATATTCCAGGTCTGGAGCAGGAAATGCCCAATATGAGTCCCAGACTCTTTCCATACTAGACACCAAGAAAACTATCAGAAACTACCAGTGTTATGTCAAAAAAGCACAGCAGCAAACTTGAAGGGGTTCCCCACTGGCTGAATGAGGGATAATTGAAACACCAAACAGAATAATGATTACAATGGATTGAAACACACCACATATGTACTTTTAAAAACCCATAAGTTCCAAGTGACATTGAAAACAAGAAGGTATGGGGGGCCTGGGTGGCTCAGTGGGTTGGGCATCTGCCTTCAGGTCCAGATCTCAAAGTCCTGGGATTAAACTCAGAGTCTGGCTCCTTCCTCAGCAGGGAGTTGGCTTCTTCCTCTCCCTCTCTCCTTCTGTCCCTCCTCCCCACCCCCACTGCTCAAGCTCTTGCTCTCTCTCCCTGTCTCTCTCTCTCTCAAATGAATAAAAATATTTTAAAAATAAAAAAATAAAACCAAGAAGGAGCAAAAAACAAAGAAATAGTCTAAACAAAACCTCATTTGAACCATCAGAACCATAAAACATCAATTACTCTAAAATGGGCATTTGTGGACAGCCCAGGTGGCTCAGCAATTTAGCGCTGCCTTCAGCCCAGCGCGTGATCCTGGAGACCTGGAATCGAGTCCCACATCAGGCTCCCTGCATGGAGCCTGCTTCTCCCTCTGCCTGTGTCTCTGCCTCTCTCTGTGTGTGTCTCTCATGAATAAATAAATAAAATCTTTAAAAAAATAAGTAAAAGTAGTATAATAAAAAAAATAAAATGGGCATTTGTAATGAGAGAATTACATCTCTATCTTGTCTTAACTGTATTTTTGGTAACACAATAGCCCAAGTTGATGAAGGAAAGTTTTTACTTACATAAGAATGTAGAAAATTAATAGAATTTTAGAAAAGTTTTCAAAACATTACTGATTCAGGCAACAATCATCAACAGATGAGATCATTAGATAAATGGATGATGGGGAAATTTTCCACCATCCATTTATGGGATCAGGCTATTACCACCTTAACCCACTGATGAACCTTAACAGCATTAAAAGTAGGACCTGCCAGATATCGTATGCCTCCTGGTGTGATGAAATAGGAACCTCACTGATGAAGTGTTTTTGCAAGACTAATAATAATAATAATAAATAATCTGAGTGCAATAGAGGCCTCAGGGCGAATTTCCATCTCCAGGAAAAATGGAGAGTAAAAAACATCGTAAATGACACCACCAGGAAGCAAACATACAAAATCAGAATATGAGTCCATCTATAGCACAACTGCAACAAGTCAAGAACATGACACACAATAAAGCAGGAAGAGAGGACATGCTCTAGATTAAGGGACCCTCAAGAGACACATCAGACTGTGCAGTGTATTCTGATTAGAACAAGCCCACTGAAAAAAGACATTTCATTATGAAGACAATTTGACTGTGGACTTGCTTAATACTAGACATTAACAAGGAATTGTTGTTATGCTTAGGTATAATAACGGCCTAGGATTTTTTTTTTTTGCCTAGGAGTTTTTAAATTATGTCCCTTATTAGAAATGTATACTAAGGTATATCAGAATGTGATGTGACATCTGGGATTTGCTTTGAAATACTTCAAAAAAAGAGAAAAATGGAAAAGATGGAAAAATATGACAGAATCTTATTCATTGTCCAGTCTTCATGGTGTACTGTGTGTGTGCGTGTCTGTGTGTTCATGCTAACTCTCCACTTTATATGTTTGAAACGTTCATAAAAAATTAAAGTTTGTTAA
The DNA here is from genome assembly GCF_048418805.1 of Vulpes vulpes. Taxonomy (NCBI): domain Eukaryota; kingdom Metazoa; phylum Chordata; class Mammalia; order Carnivora; family Canidae; genus Vulpes; species Vulpes vulpes. The sequence goes on from NC_132796.1 coordinate 42,590,767, forward strand.
GAGAATGAACGAGAGCCCTAAGAAAATTGTCCAAAAAATTGGAAAGAAGCATTTTTATTCAAGCCTGGAGTAAAAGCCTCATTTAGATCCAGTAACTATGACAGTAGTAGATACCAGGTAGAACATTCCTTATGATAGGAATGTGGTTTTTTTCTTCTTTAAAATAAAAGAATCATTCATGCTAGGGGCTTGGATACCATTAACGTTCTATTTCATGAGCTGAGCCGTGGTTACATGGGTCTTCACTATATGACTATTTGTTCATCTGCATGCATAAATCTTATATACATTTCTATCTGTATATTGCATTTCACACTTTAAAATGTTTAACTTTTGAAAGCATAACTGCATGGTACAACATGGCACTCTTTCTCCCAATTTGATAGAGACTAGACCCATTAAGCAGAACACAGCAGCCCTTCTAAGGTGTTTTTGCCCACCTGGTGGTGGAGTACTGTCATTCAGAGAAAGGAACAACAGGGAAAAAGGAACTTCTACAATCCTCTAAAAATGTGCTTACCTGCTCAGGGAGTAAACAGAGGGGCATAAGCAGAAGAAAGGCAGGGGTCTCCTATTCCTAGAATGTTGAAGTTGGCTCAAGATGGGAGACTAGCTATAAGTGAATGACTCAGTTTTCCCCGTCTTTTCCCCCTACAGCTCTGCCTGTTGGTTCCTATGTGCTTATCTCATAGGCAGGCCTTTTGAGAGAACCCTTTCCTCCCCCTGCCAAGGGAAGAAGGGTGCTTCAGGGCAGAGGATAGGGTTGGGGGGCCTGAATTCAGCTGGCCTCTTCTATGCCCCCCTCCTTCCTCATCGCTGTTCCTCACCATCTCCAGTGACCTCACCAGAACAATCCTTTCTCCTGAGGGCCTTAGAAGGACATGGGTTGGAAGCTAACTGAGGGGAAACCAAGATAGCAGAAGTCAAGGTCAGTATCTCTGTCTTCAAGAGAAAGTCTGAGATCCTCAGCCTGGCATTCAGGGTATGGCCCATGCCAGAGTAACATCCCTCATCCAGGCCATAGCAAATTGCTTTCTCCATGCTCCAAGCACATCTTGCCTTTTGGGATCCCCAAAATTCTGCATAGGATGTTCTGCTTACCTAGACAACCACTTTTTTATTTAATCAAGATGTGCATGGTACTAATTATATGTCTTGGTGTTATTTTTAAAAATATTTTATTTATTTATTAATAAGAGACACACACAGGGAGAGGTAGAGGGAGAAGCAGGCTCCCTATAGGGAGCCTGATGGCGGGACTCGATTTTAGGAGCCCAGGATCACAACCTGAGCCAAAGGCAGATGCTCAACCACTGATCCACCCAGGTGCCCCTCTCTTGGCATTATTATATTGGTTTTTTTAAAAAGACTTTATTTGTTTATTCATGAGAGATACAGAGATAGATATATAGAGAGAGGCAGAGACACAGGCAGAGGGAGAAGCAGGCTCCATGCAGGGAGCCCAACATGGGACTCGATCCCGGGTCTCCACGATCACACCCTGGGCTGAAGGCGGCACTAAACCGCCGAGCCACCTAGGCTGCCCTCTTGGCGTTATTATAAACATGTTACAAATATTACCTCATTTATCCTCACAACCCTATGCTGTAAGCACTATTATGACCCCAAGTTAACAGATAAGGAACTTGAGGTGAAAGGAGGGTGAGAGGCAGGGATTCCTAACTTCGAGGAGCCTGGAGCTAGAGTAAATGCTATTAGGCATACACTATTGACTCTTAAACTCCTTTCAACTCACTTTCACTTCTTCTACACTTATCTTGGGTATCAATACCTCTCCCCAACTGCCCCCAACATCCTTGAGCTCCCACAACTCCCAATTCACACCTTTACCTCCCATTAGGATGAAACAATCTGACTGCTTATTTTACTCCTTCATTTTTAAAAACTTTTTTTGATTGAAGTATGACACACATAAAGTACAAGGAGGCATAAATACACAACTCTCAATGAATTGTTACTAAGTAACCACCCCTGAAATCAGAGTGGAAATCAATAAACACAACGTTCTAGCATTCCAGAAGTCTCCTTAGGCCTCCTACTCAGTCCTTAAAGGCAATCACGAATCTGACTTCTATCACCATAGATTAGTTTCACCTGTTTCAGAACTTTCTCTACATGGAATCATACAGCAGGTGCTCTTTTGTATGTTGGTAATTCTGCTCAGCATAATGTTTGTAGAATTCATCCATAATATATGTAGATATGGGGCAATTCTTCTCGTTGTGTAGTATTCCAGTGTGAGAATATACCACAATTAATTTCTCATTTTTCTGTTGGCATTTGACTCATTTCTAGTTTGGACTATTACAAATAGTGTTTTTAAGAGCATTGATGCGTATGTCTTTTGGTAAACATATATAAGCATTTCTGTTGGGCATATATCTAGAACAACTGCTGGGTTATGGGGTGGACATATGGTCACCTTTAGTTGATATTGCTAAGCAGTTTCCAAACTATTACGTCAATCTATACTCTCATCACCATTGTATGAGAATTCCAGTCACTCCACATTCTCAGCAATTTTCAGTATTGTCTTTTTCTTTTAGTCTCTTTAGGGTGTTGACTTATTGCATATTTTCTTGACTAATGTTGTATGTTCACATCTTCCTTTCTAATCCTTATGTCTTTTATTTATTTTTCTTTCATTAGTGGACTCCATTACAATTTGAATAAAAGTAGTTATGATGGGCATCCTTACAGAAAGCATTCAACATCTCTCATTAGGTATGATATTTGCTATAGGTTTCAGATAGATAACACGTATTAAATTAAGAAATTTCCCTTATACTCTTTTTAAATTTTTTTATTTATTTACTCATGAGAAACACACAGAGGGAGGCAGAGACATAGGAAAAGGGAGAAGCAGGCTCCCTGTGGGGAGCCTGATGCAGAACTCGATCCCAGAACCCCGGGATCACGACCTGAGCCAAAGGCAGACGCTCAATCATTGAGCCACCCAGGTGCCCCTCCCTTATATTCTTAGTAAACTTTGTTGTGATGCTTTTTGGCATATATATATTTTTTTTTAAAGATTTTATTTATTTATTCATGAGAGAGAGAGAGAGAGAGAGAGAGAGAAAGAGGCAGAGACACAGGCAGAGGGAGAAGCAGGCTCCATGCAGGGAGCCCGACATGGGACTTGATCCCAGGGACTCTGGGCAGGCGCTAAACCGCTCCATGCAGGGAGCCCGACATGGGACTTGATCCCTGGGACTTAGGGCAGGCGCTAAACCGCTGAGCCACCCAGGCGTCCCTTTTGTTGCATATATTGAAGTGATCATACAATTTTTCTTCAATTCCTTGGAAGAATTTGTGCAAGGTTAGAAAATTGCCAAATTTCCTTCTTTAAATATCTTATAGAATTCACCATTGACAGTCTCTGAATCTGGAGGACTGCAGAAAGCCTTTTAATTATAAGTTCAATTATTTAATAGTTATAGGTTTATTTATATTTAAATTATTTTCTTGTGTGAGTTTTAGTGTATTGTATTTTTCCAGGAATTTTCCCATTTATCAAAATTTTCAAATTTGTTGGTATAAAGTTCTTCATAATATTGTCTTATATTTTAACACCCATGAACGGTGTTGTGCTTCCTTCTTTTGTTCCTGATACTAGTTATGTGCCTCCTACATATTTTTTCTGGATCAGTTTTGGTGATTTATCATTTTCCTAGATTTTTAAAAGAACCAACCTTTAGCTTTGTTGATCCTCTCTGTAATAGTTCTATTTTCTATTTTGTTGATTTCTACCCTCATCTGTTATTTCTCTCCTTCTACTTCCTTTAAGTGTAGTTTACTTTTCTAACTTTTTGAGATGGATTTGCTGCTTCTTAAAAAATAATATATAATTTAAGGCTATACATTGCTAAGCATAGCCTTAGCAGCACCCCACAGGATTTCAAATGTAATATTTTCATGATCAGTCAGTTCAAAATATTTTCTAATTTCCACTATGAATTTATCTTTGACTCATGGGTTTTTCCTCCCTCTCCAGAACATGGTGTCCAAACTTCAGTAGGCATAAAAGTAACCACCTGAAGGCCTTGTCAAAATACAGATTTTGGAGCCTTATCTCAAACCTCCTAGATTAGAATTTCTGGGAAGTAGGTCTGGAGATCCACACTTCACAGGCTCTGCAGGGTATTTGGATGCAGGTGGGGTGCAGGACTACAGTCTGGTAGCACAGCAAGGCTTTCCTAAGGGCAGAGAGCAAGTCTGATTCCCCTGTTTCTCCAGTGCCCACCACTGGGCTTAGCATAAAGTCAGGTTAAAGAGTAAGCCAATAGGTGAGAGAAGGAAACAAATATAAGAAAATTGTTTCTATTGAGAGACTTGGAGTTTTTGAGTGATGTGAATTAGCGAAGAACAAATGATGAGGGCATCATTTGGTCCCAATGTAATCCATTCAGGACAGAAATATTTTTTTACTTGTCTTCAAATCTCTGCGTACTAAGCTTCTTCCTCACCTGTCCCAGTTGGTCTGCGGTCTTGGAACGTGGCCTTAGGTATGAGTATGTGCCTGTATATCGGCACAGAGAAAGTAGGGTGGCACAAGAGGCGTCCTGAGAGCAGCTGTTCAGAGCTAAGCAGCGCTCTTTGACCCTCTCCACCGCCGCACCCCGCCCCTTCCAGACCAGCCCACGGGCCTTGGGGGGAAAATCCCCACAGAACCCATTCTCAATGAGGTTATCTATCCTACCTCGCGGAGCTCTAAGCATCCCTCCATTCCAAAGCTTTTGAGAAACTTCCACAGGACCTTTCAGCCCCGACCCGACCCCAGACCCCTATCCTTGCCTCCTCTGCTCTTGTGGCCTAGGTGAGTTGCGCTCTCAGCAGCCCCCTGGCCACCTCTCCCCACCTCCACGCGTGCCTCCCTCAAGTGTCCCAGAAAGGCGTCTGGGAGTCTGACTTCCCCAGCCAGCTATTGTCCTGGCCACACGGCCCCACGCCAGCCGGTTGCGCCCCAGCCCCCGCCCGGCCCCGCCCCGCCCCGCCCCGCCCCAGGGAGGACCAAGCAGTCGGCTAGGAGTCTGCCTGCTCAGCCTCGCTCTTTCCCTCCCTCTCCCTCCCTGCCTGCCTCCCTCCCCCGCCCGCCCCTGAGGCAGGGACCGTGCAAATCGAGGAGAGGGGGGACTGGCAGCCCGGATGGGGTCCAGCTTAAAGCCCTGGGCTCCCCACTGATGTCCCATCTAGGCTGGGTGTCCCCAACATCTTGGGACCTGGATCTGCGTGAGCCGGGGTGGTTCCCAGGCCAGGAGCATGCCTGTGGCAGACCCACACTACCCCCGTTTTGCATCTGGACCCCCCCCCCCTCGGATGCTCTGAGCCACCCTCCTCAACCCGGATCTAAAACCCGGGACACAGCTATCAGGCCAGCCTCTCTCTCTACCCCACCCCCTCTTTCTGGCGTCCATCCCCTCCCCAACACCACCTCTGCTGCTGCCTCTGGCTGTAGACCTGCACCTTTTCCCCATCCCCATCAGGCCCAGGGAGCGGGGTGAGCCTGGATGAGAGCCCCCCAGCCTGGGGCTCTCCCAGGCCATGGCCAGAGTGCTCCCAGAGAGGAGCCTTGGCCCCTGAGCATCTGCTAGAGGCTTGGCAGAGGCCCCGCGGGGACCGTGTCTTCTGAGGACAAAAGGCGGCGGCCAGCAGGCAGACGGGGCGGGGGAGGGGGGACCGGCAGCCAGGCGGGCAGACGGGTGGCAGGGGCCAGCGCTGGCCCCCCTCCCAGCTTGGCGGTGGCATGAAGATGGGGGTGGGAGTGTGTAGTGGGGGAAGCACCTGCCTGGACCCTCACCTGCCAGCTAGCTGGGCACCCCAATGCTATGTGCTGCCCCCCTGGTGTTCCCCAACACCCCCAATCCTGCCTGGTGCACCCCTTCGGTGCCTGCTTCCCCTGATGTCTGCGTTTTAGACCCGCCGGCTGCTATATCCACGCAACAGAAGCAGGAGTGCCACTGGCCGCCAGATCACTGAGGGTCCCACAATGTGGCCTGGGCAGTGTTTTATCGTGGGTGAGACAGCCTGAACCCCCTCCCTGGATTCCAACACAGCCCTGCTGCGAGAACCCAGGTAAGTAGTCAGCATCTCTCCACCAAGGATGGGAGGCCGAGACTTCTCATCTGTCTCCCCACATATATTTCAGAGTCTCCATCACTGCCGTGCTCTCTCTCTCTCCTTTTCTCTTTCTCTCTCTGTGTTACTTACTGTGTCCCCCACCCCCCATTCCCGCTTTACCACAAGGACTACTTGGGCACCCAAGCCTGGAGAGTCCTCCAGCCATCTCCATCTTCCCCAATCCAAATGTCCCATGAGAGAGGAACTGCCACCTGTTTCCCCACACCCCACACAGGGTCTGTTTTGATCATTATGGTCGCTTTGGGGTGAGAAGCTGTGTTAATATTCCCTAGTGTGCTGACTCTGGAAGGCATGCCTGGGAACCTTGCAGTGCTCTCCTCAATGCCTGCACCCCAGGCAGGCTCAGCCTCCTGCAGCTGCCTCTTCTCCCTCTCCCTCTCCCTCCTCCTCCACTCTTCTCCAGGTTCTTTGGCCTGCTTGCAGGGTGTATGTGCTTCTGTCTCTGTGTGTGAGCAGGCAGGTAGGTAGACAATGACAGAGAAGCTGATTCCAGCCCAGACCACCACCCACTCCTCTTTCCCTTCTCCCCACCCTCCCTGCTTTCCTTTCTTTCTACTTTCCCCTGTATCTCCCTACAGGTAGCACAGATTTGTGCTCGCTCCCCATTGAGGATATTGCTATGATTCTCAGCTAAAGGGAGGAAGCCACTGCTGGGAAAGTGAGGTGCGCGTGGAAGGCACTTTTAGGCCCTAGGCTGCTTGATGGCTCTGGGGAGGCCAGGACCATGCCACACAACCTGCAAGGGGCCACAGTGGGGGCCCCAGCCTCTATCTAAGGCTGTCTATCTCTGTTGCTGATGCCATGTTGTATCTGGGAACCTCAGGTCTTATGGCCTTGTGCACAGTGGCCAGCAGTCTTTATGTCTGGAGGAGTAGGAAAGCCTGATATGTGGAGAACATGGATTCTGGGACACTTCCCTCAAGTACCCCCTAACTTTAGTGAGTGTGCCACTTATTGGACCTCAGTTTTTCCATCTGTCAGAGAGACCGGTAACCCTCCTTTCATGGGTGTGTGGGGTGACTGAGTTGGTGCATGCAAATAAAGGAGGTGCATGGTAGTGGCCCTGAAACAACAACAAAGCTCACAGTCAATATTGCTGATTATTCATGATTAATATTGTTATTGATTATTTGGAGGAGGGACTGGTCCCTCTTTTCCAGGGTCTTGGCAGAGATCTAGGGAGGATAGCAGGTAGGCAAATGGGGGTTGGGGAGTGGAAGGGAGGCAGGAGGGGCTCAATGTTGTCACTCTTCCTTTGTAGGGGGTGATGAGTGGTGGCTATAGGCAGAGCCTCCCACCGCCACTCCACTCCAATCTCCTTTCCCTGCACTTGCCCCTGTGTGTGTGTGTGTGTGTGCACGCACACACACACACACACACACACACACAGGCTTGAACTCCCATGAGCTAGCAGAGGCCTGGCTTACAGCCTGCAGCATTCCTGGCCCTGGTGATGTAGGCATCTCTCTGTTGAGGGGAAACTTGGCAAGAGTTGGGCCTGTGGTCAGTGGTTGGCAGTGCCTGGAGACAAGGCTGAAGCTTCTGAGATCACAGGGCTTTTGGGTAGAGCTGGGGTGTGGCCCATGCAGCAGCCAGACCCTTGGGGGATGGGTCCCAGGGATTTGCTAACCTAGAGCCTGAACTGGGGCGGGGGGCAGTGGGGTCTGCTGGCTGGTTTCCGGATGTGGAGATGTGGTGAAACATTGAGTGAGGGGTGGGTGGCTGGAGGAAGGTCCTTAAGGCCAGGGGAGGAAGAGGGGAAAGTCTGAGACCAAGAAGACCCCATGGTGAGGGTAAGAAGGGGTGGGGCTTCTGGGTATAGAGTAGACTTTTCTGAAGAAGCATTTGATAAGGAAGGGAGAGAACCCAGCCTGTGGTTTGGATGCATCTGGGCCTAAGAATGGGTATATATGTGTAACTGTGAATGTGTGCAGTCTGTGAGTATTTGTGTCTGTCCATGGGCATTGTGGGTGTGTATGAATCTGTGTGTGAGCCAGACCACACGATGGTGTGTGCAAGTGTGTGAGTGTCTGGGTAGGCTTGTGTGTGTGTACAGTGGAGTAGGTATGACTTTGCATGTCTGACTGTGTAAGCAAATGGGCATGTTTGATTCTGAGACTGAGTGAAACTGTGTTTCTGTGAGCCAACAGGCCTGTTGAATGTCTAGTTGTATATGTGTGTGATATCCATTTGTCTTTGAGTGTATATGTCTGATTATATGCATATAAGTATGAGGGTTTCAGAATGCTGGGGTATGCACGCCCAGTTAGGTGAATGCCTAGCTTTATCTGCGTAAGTTCTGTGTGCCTATGTGTGCACATGAGTGTAGGATTATCTGAATGGTGTGTTTGGGAGTGTCAGGGTGTGTGTGTGTGTGTCCATGCATATATGGGAGGGTATGTGTGTGTCAATATGCTTCTGTGTGGGTGTGTCTGTCATATATGCGGATGAGTATGGCCTGTGTGTTAATGTCCGTGTGGATTGTCCAGCATTTTGAATTGTGTGTATGCCTGAGTACATATTATCTATAGATGGACCTACAGGTCCACGTCTAATTAGGGAAATGTTAGTGTAGATGATCACCCTTATATAAAGAGAACTAATTGTGTGTGGGGGGGAGTGTGTGAACACACATTTTGTGCATGAAAACATATTTTGTGGGTGTGCCCATGTGTACACATTTGATTATGTATACGGGTATGGCTGTAGAGGGGGGTCTATGCCTGTGTATATATGCACAAGAGGCTGTGTGCATAAGTGAAAGAATGCATTTATATACATGTCTGATTGTGTTTGTGTGAGTGCAAGTCTGGTTGTGGTATGCATGAGTGAATACATTTCAAAATATTTAGTGTGCATAACTCAGTATGTGTTTTGTTTGAATTTCTGAGCTCAAGTGTGAATGTGTGAGTATGGACATGCCTGTGAGTGACCATGAGTGTATATGTGTGTGTGTATGCTAGGATGTGTGAACATCTGGCTGTGTATGCATTTGAGTGAACATGTCTTTATATTTGTCCATGTGTTCATGCACATCTGAGTGTGTGTGTGTGTGTGTGTGTGTGTGAATATGCCTGCCTATATTTGTCTGAGTGTACAGGTGTGTGAATGTACCAGTTTGTGTAGTTCTAATTATTTGTATATGCATGTTTATATTTATTCTGGAGCATATGTTGTAGAAAAGTGTGAGTGAATGTATATGCATGCCATATGTATGTTTGTGTGTGTGGATGCCTTTGCATGTGTATGTGATAAGTGTTATCAATTCTTCCTATGAAGACGTACAAGTATCTGAGAATATTTGAGCATTCTTCCATGTGTGCATGTGTGTGTCCAAGTCTATCTGAGAATGTGGGTATAAATGGATCTTTGTTTGCATAGCTTCTTATATGAGTATGAACATATGTGAACATACATAGTGTGCATTCTCATTATGATTGTGTGAGTGTGTTTTGTCAGTAAATTAGTGTCTCCGTGTCTGGTTGTGTGTGCATATAAGAATGAGTGATGTGCATATCTATGTGCATATGAATATGCTTATAGGCATGCATGCCCAGTTGTGTATAAACGTCTACCTGTGCTTCAATGTCTGTATGTGAATACATCATCTCATTGACAAGCATGTACCCATCTGGGTGTTTATGTATGTGGGCACACCCACACGTGAGCATGTGTGAAAATGCTTATGTGGTCATGTCTGGGAATGTGTGTGTCTACATTTGGGAGCTCACCTCTCTGTGTCATATTTGTTCATTGTCTCATTGGGTGTGATGTAGAGTCTGCCTGTCTGTGGACATGTGGAAATATACCTGTATGTATACCTGTGTTTGTGAGTGAATGTATGTCATTTGTGGGCATTATGTCACATGTATGTATGCCTGTGTTTGAGAGTAAATGGATGTGCACATGTGGGACCAAGTGCAGGTGAATGTGCATTGCTATGAGTGTGTTGATATGTAGGGATAAGTGTAGGCATTTATGCTTGTGCCTGTCTGACGGTATATGTGTGTGAGTGAGAGAGATTTGGCCTTGGGCTTATGCAGATAGCCCTAATCCCTGAGGAAGTGATAAAGGAGGGTACTTATGAGTCTGTGTGATGCTATGTGTACTGCATATACTGATGTGCATGTCTAAGAGTCAGTGGCACCCTGCTAGACCATATCTGGCTCTGTGTAGACATCCTACAGGATGGCAAGCTATAACACCTGAGCAATACATGACCCTTTTCTGGGACCTCCCTGGCCTCAACCATGTGCTGGGCTTTTGCAGGGCAGTGAGGGAGGGGGTGTCTCAGGATAATTCTTGTCATCATTCACACTCAAGAAGTAGGGACCAATCATCACTGATGTCCTCCTAGGCAAGGGGGCCTGTGACCTTAGAAATGGATTTCTTGAAACACAAAGACCTCCCTTCCCATCCCCCCCCCCATTGAGAGGCCAGGACAAAATGGCATTGTATAGTGTCTAAGGTTGGTAAATGGTTTTCACAGAGAGCACCCAAATTATGCCATCCAGGCAGAAATCTAGATGTCAATATATATGTATAAGTAACGGTATATCTGGGCAGAGTGTGGGCTATGTGTGTGTATAGAAAGTGGTATATTTGGTAAAAGAATGAGAGAGAGGGAGAGGGAGAGAAAGGATCTGGGTTGCGTGTATGTAAGAGACAGTCTGGGTGTTTCTGGGTAAGATATGTATGTGAGACATTTGGCTGTATTTGGGAGGGGTGAGTGTGAATGTGGGAGTATGGAAATGGTACATTTGTGAGGTGCTATGAGAACATCAGCCTATTTGGGTGGAGGACGGTGTGAGTGAGAGTTTGGGTATGGTTGGGTGGGAATATGTGTGAAGATGTGTGTTTTCGAGGAGTATGTGGGTATGGGTGTATCTGGATGGTGCAAGAGAGAGTGGTGTAGTGTCTGGATAGTGTATGTGTTATATAGTGTAGATGTATCTGTGTTGTGTTAAGAGAGAGTATGGGTGTTTCTGGGTAGAGTGTGCATGAGGGAGTATGACTGTAATGATGAGGTGGGAGCATTTAAGTATGGGTAAATCTGGATGGTGTGTAAGTGGGTGAGCATATAAGTCTATTAGGCAATGGAAATGTATGATAGAATGTATCTAGATGGTGTGTGTGTGTAAAAGAGAATTTGGGCACACCTGGGTGATTATGGGGGTATATGTGAGTGTGTATATAATTGGAGTATCTATGGATGGTACGTGGGTGTGTATGTGGATGAGATGTGTGTGTAATGTGTGTGAGAGATTATAGGTGTATGTGCATCGTGTGTGTGGAGTGTGAGTATTCTAGATGATGGTGATTAAGAGAGGGGGACAGTCTAGATTTTGTGTATGTGTAAAAGAGAGTGCAGGAGTTTCTGAGTTTGGTTAGGCTTGTGACAGCATGGATATATCTGGTGGGAGGAATGTGTAGGTGTATTTGGATGGTTGTAAGTGGGATTTGCTAGGTTGGAGGGTGTGAGTGGATGTATCTGGATGTCATGTGTGTGAGGTGTGGATATACCTGGATGGCATGTGAGAGAGAGTGTAATGGTATGTGTGGGCTGTGTGTGAGACAGTGTTGTATGGGTATAGTTTGGGTAGAGTGTGTTTGAATATGAATGTATCTAAATGGTGGGTGGGTGAAAGCACAGGTGTATTTGGGTGGTGGAATGTGTAATAAACTATATCTGGATGGTGTGTTGTAAGAGCTTTTGGTGGTGTATCTGGGTGTGTATGTACTTGGATATGTGTGTGAGTGTGTTTATAACTGGATGGGGTGTGTGAGAGAGTTTGGGGGACATTTCTGGGTGGAAAGTGTGTGTTCAGAATACGAGTGTATCTGAGTGGCATGGAGGGGATGAGAGCATGGATATATCTGGGATGCGTCTGGGGAAATATAAATGGAAGGCATGTGTTAGAATTGGATATATCGGGATCCCTGGGTGGCGCAGCGGTTTGGCGCCTGCCTTTGGCCCAGGGCGCGATCCCGGAGACCCGGGATCGAATCCCACATCGGGCTCCCGGTGCATGGAGCCTGCTTCTCCCTCTGCCTGTGTCTCTGCTTCTCTCTCTCTCTGTGTGTGACTATCATAAATAAATTTAAAAAAAAATTAAAAAAAAAAGAATTGGATATATCTGAGTGGGATGTGTGTGTGTTAATGGAAATGTATCTAGAGGGTAGTGAATTGTATCTAGTTGATGTGTGTGTGTATCAGCGGTCCATTTGGAATGAATCTAGATAGTGTATATAAGTTTTAGAGAGTAGACGTGTCTTGTCTGGGTTGGGCTGTGTGAGTGGTTCTGTGTTTGGGGTATGTGAGTGTGTGAGCGAGAGAAAATATGAGTATATATGGATAGGATTTGTGTGTTAACAGGTGTCTCTGGATAATGTGTAGGTATCTGTGTGTGTGAATATACTTGGTTGGGAATTTGTGAGTGTGCTCTGTGTAGGTGTCTTTGAATGGTGTGTGTGTCATGGTACCATGTGTGAGATTGTAAGTGCACCTGGGTCAAATATGAAGGCTCTAGGTTAGGGATGTCTGTGGGTTTGAGTATACCTAATATTGCATATAAGAGTGTGAGTGTAACTGGGTGTAGTGAATGTGGTTGTATTTGTATTAGAGATGTGTGTGTATGAGGATAGTGTGTTCAGATGGGATGTATGTGAGAGTGTGGCTGTATCAGTATTGGGTATGTATGAAAGTGGGTGTGTCTTAATGATGTATAAGAAGGATAATGTGCACCTATCTGGGTGTGAGTGTGGGTGTATCTAAGTAAGAAGCTTCTCTGGCTGGTGTATGAGAGACAGATAGTGTAGATCTGGGTAGTGTGTGAAAGCGAGTATATAGGTCAATCTGTGTGGGGTGTGTGAGTGTATCTGGGTGAGGGTGTGTGCATGTGAGTATATCTGGATAGTGTGTGTGAGAGAGTGTTTGGGTGTATTTGAGTGGGGAATGTTTCTGAGAATGTGGGTGTATCTGCATGTGAGTGTGGATTCATCCAGATGGTGCGTAGGTGGTATATCTTGGGTGTTTTGTGTGTTTGATAGTGTGGGTGTATCTAGGTGGGGTGTGTGATTGTGGGTGTGTGTAGGAATGTGTATATCTTTCCTAGGGCATATATGCCTCTGCTAGAGTGTCTGTAAATGTGACCATATCCATGTTTGTGTATGTGCTTACATGTGTGTGGCTATTGGTATCCAAGTATGTTGGTACATGGCTTATGTGTACATGGGTTTATGCTAGAATGGTGTGTATTTGTGTGTGTGTGTGTGTGTGTGTGTGTGAGAGAGAGAGAGAGAGAGAGAGAGAGAGAGAGAGAGGTGTGTTTCTCCATGTGAGTAAGTTCAGTGGGCAAGCTGTCTGGAGCCAGGCTTTGGGTTTGCATCCTAGTTCTGCCATTTATTAGCTGTGGGGCTTTGGGCAAGTCAGCTTCTTACTTGTAAGAAATTAAGCCAGTTTCTTACTTGTAAAGTAAGGGTAGTAATAGTATGTATCTCATAGGGTGAAGATCAGATAAGTTAATATTTGAAAAGTGCTTAGGACAGTGCCTGGCACATAATAACTCCTCTGTGCCATATCAAGTGTTACCTAGTACTACAATTATTGCATGTGCCTGGTGTATAAGTAATAGTATGTGTCCATCTTCAAGTGCAACGGAATAGTTTCTATGTGCATATTTGCCACATCTGTATCCATGTGTATGTGTAAGAAAGTGAGCAGATTCTGTGTATATGTGTTATTGTATATAAAACTGGCTTTATACTTATATGTATCCCAGTGTGTGTATAAACCCATGAGTGTATGAGAAAGGAAGTGTGTGTCTAGGAGGTCAATGGAGGGGGTTTGGCCATGCATGTGTATTTCCCAGTGTACACCTGGGTGTATGAATGTACACATCTGTATCTATGGTGATGTGTGTCCCTGTGAGTGCAGATGTTACCTGTGTGCTGGTATGCTGCACATAGGGGTGCACATGTGTGTGTGTGTGTGTTGTACACGTGCACACACACATCACTGTGTTTTTATCTGAATATGTAAATAGGTTTGTAGTAGTCAGGCTGAAACAGTATACATGTGAATTTCTGTTGAGTCTATACACATAAGAAGGTTAGTATCCAGGTTTATATATGATGGTGTGTGTGTATAAAGGATTTGTGCTTATATGGCCATGTATCAGGATGTATGTTTTTGTGTTGTGTAAGTGAATGCATAGGTGTGAATGGGTGTGTGCATCTAAGGGTTTGTGTCTGTGTATAAGCATTGGTGGCTATGTGGCTATGTATATGTGAGTCTGCATTGCTCTATATTTGCCTGCCTGCCTCTGCGTGTATAGCAGTGAACCTGAGCGATATGCCAATAAGTGTGAGCATGTCTGTACTATGTGTATAATGTTTGTGTACCAGGGCAAAGTTTGTATAAAAGACTGGATTTTAATCTCTTAATATAAGAGCCTGGGGTGGAGGAAGGACTGGATCTACAGGATGTGAATCGACTTACCCTGTGCCTGAATGTCAGTTCTTATGTCTATGCATGCATGATTGTATGTGAAAGCATGTAGGTCCATACAATTTGGTTATTTTTCTTAAGAGAGAGAGAGAGAGCACGCAAGGGGGGACAGAAAGAGACAAAATCTTAAGCAGGTTCCACGCCCAGCTTGGACCCCAGTGGGACTTGGTCTTATGACCCTGAGATCATGACCTGAGCCGAAATCAAGAGTTAGATGCTTAACTGACTGAGACACCCAGGCACCCCAGGTCCATATGATTTGGTATGTATGTGTCTGCATGTGTCCATGTGTACGGGGAGTTTTTCTCTGCCTAGGCCCCTATATTTCTATTTAAGGATGGTTATCTGTGTGTGTGCATGTGTGTGCGTGTTTTGTATATCTTTGCATGATTTGCTGGTAGGTGGGTGCCTACACACATGCCTAACTTTCTGTGTAGAAGAGGAGATGTGTGTGTGTGTGTGTGTGTACATATACGCATATACCTGATTGTGCTTATAAGCTGGCGTAAGTCTGGATGTGAGTGCAAATTTGAATCTCAATGTACATGTGTGCTTGTATGCATATATCTGTCCATGTGTGCTAGTGTGTTTATGCAATGTGACTAGATGTGAATGTCTTAGGGCATTCCCAACTTGGCACATGGAAAAGGTGAAATATCTATATAGCACATTAGAGTAAACTGAAGAAGATTTAGGGGTACTAGGGTGAAAAGAAATTCCTTACATTTTCTTTATTTTTATTTATTTATTTGAGAGACAGAAAGCGAAAGAGAGCACGAGCAGGGAGGAGAGGGAGAAGCAGGCTCCCTGAGAGCAAGGAGCCTGATGCGGGGCTTGATCCCAGGACCCTGAAATCATGACCTGAGCTGAAGACAGATGCTTAACTGACTGAGTCACCCAGGTGCCCCATATTTTCTTTATATTATATGAATTATGATGAGAAATACAAAAATGCAAAGTTTGAGGGGAGTTACTAAATACTGAATTTGTATACAACTTTCAAGTGAAATCTTTTCAGGATTTTTTTCATAGCACAGTTAAAGTCACTTCTGGAAACATAACTTTTATTCACACTCATGCAAATTTGTAGTGGTCAACATTCATGCCCACTTCTGAGCCTTCAGTTGTGACTGCCTTAATTTATTTTATGGTAATTTGACTCATTTATGAACATTTCCATCATGACTTGGTAATGTAGTTTGTGCTGGGCATAGATCTTCTACATCAAGTTACTGTGTTTCTTGGTAAAAATTCAAACAGAACAAATGAAAAAAATAACCGTTAGTACTTTTGACACAGATATAAGCTTATATTGTGACCTGCTACTTCTTGATCTTGGAAAGCCTGGTGTTGAAGGTAAGATTTAGTCCATGGTGGTCGTGCAGGCACAGTTAGCCCTAATGTCCTCAGTAATTAGCTTGAATGTATGAAACATAGCTGCATGATTCTGCAGGTTAGCAAAGCTCACCTGAAAAGCATTAGCTTTGAGGACATTGGGTGCCATTTTGGTTTCTCTGAAGCTTTCACACCGTACCAACCTTTCTTAAGAAACACAACAGCTAACTGCTTATTAGTCCCTCTCTCTTTCACCTCCCTTTCATAACTCACTTGTTTCTACCATGGCCAGGTAGATACCCAGGTTTGTTTTTTTTTTAAGATTTTATTTATTTATTCATGAGCTACACAGAGAGAGGCAGAGACATAGGCAGAGGGAGAAGCAAGCTCCCCGTGGGGAGCCCGATGCGAGACTCAATCCCAGGACCCCGGAATCACAACCTGAGCCAAAGGCAGACACTCAACCACTGAGCCACCCAGGTGCCCCAAGACCCAGGTTTTATACTCGAAATAGCTAATGATCTCTGCTCTCTCTTAGTGGTCACCATCAACAGGAAACTTATTGCATGAGTGGGTGGCAGCAAATGGTCAAAGATTTTTTTGTTTTGTTTTAGTAGTTAAAACTCCTTTCTCTACAATAATCAGAACTTGGATAATTGATGAAACCTTTGTCCTAAGTAGACACAGACAAATAAGTCTTTTTTTTAGTATTCAACTTAAAAACACCAACTAAATATCGCCCAGGGAATCATATATAACCTCGCTTCTAAGTTTTAATTTTGCTTTGAATCCATAAACCTTGACAGTATACATTCATATATTTTTGACTGTCTTAAAATTTTTTTTTTAGATTTTATTAATTTATTCATGAGAGACACAGAGAGGCAGAGACAGGCGGAGGGAGAAGCAGACTCCCTGCGCTAAGCCTGATGCGGGACTCATTCAAGGACCATGGGATCACAACTTGAGCCAAAGGCAGGTGCTCAACCACTGAGCCACCCAGATGCCCCAGGTGTCTTAAAAATTTTTTGTTATAACTTTATTCATATGCTCAAAGAGCCATTTGTTGAAAGGAGTAAGCATCAAATCTGCAAATGCGAATCTTTCACAAAAAATGCTGAAAATTTTCTTTTAGCTCATAAATCTTTTACAAAATCCTTAAACACTTGGGTTTAAAACAGTAGAGAAAAGTGTACTGACCCCAAAGCTTCGCAGAAATCCAACACACCGGTGGGTGGTAGCTCGGATTTAATCAAATTCACTTAGCATCATTTATTGTGGAAATTAGACCTACAGGCAAACTTTTATACATGAATGCTCCTTAGTGCATGAATCTCGGCATTTTCAGAACAAATTCCAGAATGTAAACTTCATGCCATCTCAACAGCAGCAGCAGTGCATGGACTAATACAGAGTTTCCATGATATTAGAAAATATTCATGTATCACTTTGAATATTTCAACCTTAGTTTATTTTGGTGCTTCTTGCATTTCTCTTCAGGCTTTCTTACTATGAACCGAGCACTTCCTTACTATGAGCTGAGCACAATTAATCAACATCTAGAGGGATCCCTGGGTGGCGCAGCAGTTTGGCACCTGCCTTTGGCCCAGGGCGTGATCCTGGAGACCCGGGATCGAATCCCACGTCGGGCTCCCGGTGTATGGAGCCTGCTTCTCCCTCTGCCTGTGTCTCTGCCTCTCTCTCTCTCTCTCTCTGTGACTATCATAAATAAATAAATAAAAATTTATTTAAAAAAATCAACATCTAGAGATGCATCAATATAAAATGAAAACCCTTTTGATTCAATAATCTTCTTAGTGACATTTCAGTGTCCTTTGACCCGTCATCACTGTGTCTCCTAGTAGCAATAATTGAGTGATCCCTTTCTTATTCTTTTTACTCCATTGGTCCCAAATATGATATGGACAATTTCCTGGCAGACTGCTAGAATGTTCCTGGCAGAACGTTGAGATTCTACTGGGAGGGACATCTTAGCTTTACTTGTGAATCATGCAACCCTGTCACTAGTTGGTTGAGCTCCATCTAAGAATGTTCTAACCTGAATAAAAAAGAAAAAAGAATACTCTAAGCCATCTCATAAAAGAGCCAGGTTTCTTAATTTGCATTTTGAGATGCCTTTTTTTAATTTTTAAAAAAATTTTTAGGGGATCCCTGGGTGGCTCAGTGGTTTAGCGCCTGCCTTAGGCCCAGGGCGTGATCCTGGAGTCCTGGGATCAAGTCCCACATCGGGCTCCCTGCATGGAGCCTGCTTCTCCCTCTGCCTGTGTCTCTGCCTCTCTCTCTCTCTCAGTCTGTGTCTCTCATTAATAAATAAATAAAATATTTTTAAAAATTTTAAGATTTAATTTATTTATCTGAGAGAGAGCACACAAGCAGCGGGGAGGGGCAATGGGAAAGGGAGAAGCAGACTCCCTGCTGAGCAGGGAGCTGGATGCAGGGCTCTATCCCAGGACCCTGGGACCATGACCCTGGTGGAAGGCAGACAGATGCTTAACCCACTGAGCCACCCAGGTACCCCTTTGAGATGCTTTTAAAAGTCCAAATATTTCTCTTTGTGAGAGTGTTTGTTTCATGAACAGTTGATCAACATAGCCTACTGGGAAATGAAGTTTCTTTTGATAACTTTTCCACACAAATTGGACATTTAGGGTGAGGATGAGAGGGCTTATTTGGCAACTGAATCCAAATTTGGGACAATCCTCATTAAATTGCTTAAATTAGGGACAGCCTGGATTATTTTGGAAGGGAATATGTCTTATGAGTCTCTGAGTCTCCTGATTTTCCAGCTTTAATCAAAAAGCCCATTTTGATGGGAAAAGAAATATCTTAAAAATTCATTCATACAGGGAATATAAAAAATAGTGAAAGGGATTATAGGGGAAAGGAGAGAAAATGAGTGGGAAATATCAGAGAGGGTGACACAACATGAGAGACTCCTAACTCTGGGAAACGAACAAGGGGTAGTGGAAGGGGAGGTGGGCAGGGTGATGGGGTGACTGGGTGATGGGCACTGAGGGAGGCACTTGATGGGATGAGCACTGGGTGTCACACTATATATTGGCAAATCGAACTCCAATTAAAAAAATATACAAAAAATTTTAAATCTACTTGAATGTGAAGTATTGAAGGGGGCCAGCAGATCTTCAAAAACTGATTTAAAAAAAAAAACAAATTTGAGGTCTTCTGCATTCTTAAGAGAGTAGTGCTCTGGAAGCAAAGCCTTAAAGGCCTATCTTTCCTGGGACGCCTGGGTGGCTCAGTGGTGCCTGCCTTTGGTCCAAGGGCGTGATCCTGGGGTTCCAGGATCGAGTCCCACATTGGGCTCCCTGAGTGTAGCCTGCTTCTCCCTCTACTTGTGTCTCTGCCTCTCTCTGTGTGTCTCTCATGAATAAATAAACAAATTTTTTTAAAAAAAGGCCTAGCTTTCCCTTTAATGAATCAATTCAATTACAGTCAGGTTTTATTCTTTTACTGATGAATATTTTTACCTAAAAACAAAAGGTAATAATTAATTATGAAATAAATTATGAAATCCCACCAAGAATCAGATTTGGCTAATTTTTAACATTAAAAGCCAGTCACAAAAAAAATAAAATAAATAAAAGCCAGTCACAAAGCAAATCAGCAAATAAACCAAGAAATAATAAAAATTATATTGTAACATTTTTAAGAGTCCTTTCAGAAATACTGTGAAATACTTATAGATGAATGATATAATAGATATGCTTCAGAATACTTGGAAAGTGGGGGAAGTAAGTGAGGTTATAGGCAAAACAAGACCATAAGGGTTGATCATTGGTGAATCTGGGCGATGAGTGCACTGAAGTTTATTACTGGATTCTTTACAGTTTATACTTTTTTATATCTGAAATGTTTTAGAAGGAAAAAAAGTTTTTTCTAAAGAAGCAGAAATCAAGGCAATTAAATTAAATTAGGGCACCTTGGTGGCTCAGTGGTCGAGCGTCTGCCTTTGGCTCAGGGCATGATCCTGGAGCCCCAGGATCGAGTTCCACATCGGGCTCCCTGCATGGAGCCTTCTTCTCCCTCTGCCTATGTCGCTGCCTCTCTCTGTGTGTGTCTCTCATGAATAAATAAAATCTTACAAAAATAAAAATAAAAATAAATAATAATAGACGATCTGGGATGTTTCAATAGAAAGTGATCCAAGCATTTACAATCTCCCTTTGACCCCCTAGAATCTTTCTTGGTCTGACTCCCTGCTATGGTATGTGCCCACCAGCCAAGCAACTCTGCTGTTTCCACCTGTGCCTGAAGGAATTGGCTGGTATGTGCACATATGTGGGTTTGTCTCTGGGTGTATACCTGTTTCAGGGTGTGTATATCAAGTAATGTGAGCAAGTTTGTGTATGTACACGTGTCTGTGCAATAGTATGTTTGTATACATGGGAAGTTTTTCTCCTTGTGGTTGGTTGTGTTATATATTGCATGTTTTCTCTTTGTGTCTGTTGGAGCTGGTATACTTTCCTGTATAAGTGAGTGTGTGCATGAATGGGTATCTGTGTGTACATGTGCCAGAATGTATATGTCTGTTTTGGCAAGTATGGCTAATGTATGTGAAAGAGTTTGGATCACTTGGCCTCTGTGTGTTAGAGTACATCATGTGTGCATATGTGAGCAGCTATTTGCTTGTCTGTTTTTTTCTCCATGCAGATATATTTGTGGATATCTGAGGAGGATTCTGTCTGTGTGTACATACATGTGTGTGTTTGTGTGTATGCATGTGGCAGAGTTCAAATGCATGTGAGTATGGTGGTATATGTAAGTGACTTTGAGTGTTAATTTGTGTAACAGTGTATGTGATGATATAGGTGTGCCACTGTGTACGTGCCTGTGTCTGACTATGTGAGATTTGAAAAATCGAGTAATTGTATATATGAATCTATGTGTGAGTAGGTTTGAGTATGTGTATCTGTCAGGATTTGAGTGTTCATCCGTGTGTGTGTGCATGTGTGTGTTAGGGGGGTTAGAATTGTGGGTTTATGAGCCATTGCACATAGGTGTGTCTGAGTGTGTCTGTGTATATGAGCAATTCCCATCCCTCTCATACCTAACACCCTCTTTTATGTAACATATTTTGTAACACCCCTTTACTATACGGAAATGAAGTTCTTAGGTAATATAGTCTCTCTGCACACATAATTTCAAAAGAAAATCCTTATAGTACTTCATGCAATCTGCATGTTATATTAATTCTAAAATAAATAAATAAATGGAAAGTGATTTATAAGGAAGTAATTTGTATTTTGATATGTGAATGTGTTAGACATGGAAATCCCCAGGAAATTCAATAAGATAGTTAGAGGCTTGTAACATCTTATGAGTAAATGTGGGTTTGGAAGGGGAAAAATCAGAAGCTACCCCTTGCTCAAAGTGCAGGAAAATGACAGGCAGAAGCCTAAGGGTGAGATTTTCCAAAATAGTTAACTCAAAAAAAGTGCTCCCCCAAACAAAGTGCAGTCTTCTCTGGACTTACTTGTCAGCTGTATTCCTGGGTAATGCAGGGTATATTGAACTAGGGGGAAATTTGTATTTATATGCGAAATAGACTTATTATTCAAGGTTCAGTTCATTACTAGGCCAAAGTACTACGGATTCAAGACATGTGTTGGCTGTGTGGGACTGCCCCACACCTCATTGGATGGCCAGCATCCTTGCCCTGGACCCCTTCGCGTTAGAAGGACATCCTATGCGCTCCATTGTGGCACCCCAAACTGCTCCTACAACTTTCCGAAATGTCCCCTAGGGGGCAGTAACGCCTTTGTTGAAGACAATGCACTGTTCAGACCGAATGCTGTGCCTGCAGAAGGCCCCCTAGACCAAGTACATGCTTGCAAGGCGATGTCCCTGTGAGTGAGCTGGTTACTGTTCATAGGTCTCCACAGCAGTAGCCTAGGTGTCTGTGACCGTCTGCCTATCTTTCTGAGGGGGTCTGGGCACGAGCAGGTGTGTATATGTTGTGTGCATGCGCTCACAGTTTTAGACCAGGCCATGGCCGCCCGTGTGCTTAAAAGAACTTTCTCCTCCCTTCTAGAGCTACCCCAGCTTTCCAGGCAACATCAGGATTTTGTTCGTTTGCTGCTATTGTTTTGTGTTGTTTTGTTTCATTTTAGTGTCTGGTTTTGTTTTCACCGAAGCTCGGGGCTATGAATTATCCACCTTCTTGATCTTAGTGTGTTTCTCTGTGTCTCCCACTCTCTCCATCTTTATTTCTGCTTCTCCCTGTCTCTATCTCTCCCTCTGTTCCAACCCGTCTCTATATATCTCTATATTGTTCTCCTTTCTTTCCTGGCATTATCCCTCTCCTTGTCTCTCTCTCCCTCCCTCCTTCCTTCTCTCTTGTGCTCTGTTTCTCTGTGTGTCTCTGTCTCTTTTTCTCACTCTTCTTCCCTTTTCTGTCTCTATTTCTATCTCTTCCTGTTTGTGGGTAAGGCCTGCTCTCCTTTCTCTGTTTATTTCCCCCCTATGTCTCTGTCTCTCTCTCTCTCACAAACCTCTTTTCTCGAACACTGTGTATCTCTCTGATTCTCTTTTATATCCAATCTCTCTCTGTCTGTAATGCTTTCCCCCTTCTTCTCCTCAAGGCTAAGGTGTGTGTGT
Source organism: Vulpes vulpes (assembly GCF_048418805.1). NCBI lineage: Eukaryota > Metazoa > Chordata > Mammalia > Carnivora > Canidae > Vulpes > Vulpes vulpes. The sequence goes on from NC_132796.1 coordinate 42,613,409, forward strand.
GTGTGTGTGTGTGTGTGTGTGTGTGTGTGTGTGTACACATTTACACATACCCAGCTGTCAGCTGGTGCAGTTCTGTGGGAGCTATCAGGCCTTGAGGACCTAAAAAGGGCGTCTACCAACCCCAGTTCTCCCAAGCCCCTGCCCTGGCACCTTCTCATGGTCTATTGGCATTGCATTTGAGACTTCGGAGTGTCATCAAAAAAGCTTGGCCCCAGATGGCTGTGGCAGGCCAGGCTGGATTGAGCTGGGAAACAGTATTGAGGGGTGACTTTTTTTTTTCCTGGGAGGGAGAGGGTAGAAAGGCTCCACTCAGCCCTTTGTCCTTCAACCTCAAGGCCATCTCAGCCCCAACAGTAGTTCTGAGCTTCTCCAGCTTCCCTCTGGGACCTACAATGTTACATTATCACACTCCCCTCCCCTGCCTCCAGCTCACACACAACAGGAAGGCTTTGCCTGTGTTCTCCCACTCCTTTACTTCCTAGGCTGCTTTTTCAGCAAATCCTCCTTGGATGCCTCCAGGCCTCCTTCCCTGAGCCACCAGCCCATTTAGTCCCTCAACCAATTGTTTTGACAGCTTTTGTCCAAGGGCCTACTATGCGTTGCGCACTGCTCCTCTAGAGGACAATGTCTGAATCTATAATCCCTGCCCTTGTGGAGCTTTCATTCAAATAGGGAGAGGCAGACAATAAACTGAATTTTAAGTAAATTATATAGTGCATTAGAAGAAATAAATTTTATGAAGAAAAATAAAGCAGGGTAAGGGACACAGAGTGTCCCTTATTTCTCACCTGAATTACTGCAGGAGCCTCCTGTGTAGTTTTCCCTACTTCCACCTTTGCCCCACCTGGCCTGTGCTCCTCACAGCAAGGGGGATCCTTTTCAATCCTGGGTCATATCACATCTCACCTCTGCCCCCGTGGCTCTCATCTCACTCAGAGTAAAAGTCACAATCCTTACCGTGGCCTACGTGATCTGGCCTCACCACCTTTCTGACCTCACCTCCCACCACTTTATGATCACTCATTCCGTTGCATGCATAGTGGCCTCCTTGCCTTCCCCAAATACACCACATGTGCTCCCACCTCAGGGCCTTTGCACTGGTTGTTCCCTCTGCCTGGACTTCTCTTCCCTCCAGTATCCACATGGCTCACTCTCACCACCTTTAAGACTTTGCTTAGATGACACCTCCTCCATGAAGCCTTCCCTGTCCATTTCATCTAAAAGTATACCTCCCCCACCCCTAGCACTTCATAGCCTCTTTCCCTCATTTACTTTTCTTTTTATTTTTATTATTTTAAAGACTTTATTTATTTATTCATGAGAAACACAGAGAGAGAGGAAGAGACACAGGCAGAGGGAGAAGCAGGCTCCATGCAAGGAGCCCGACGTGGGACTCCATCCCGGGTCTCCAGGATCATGCCCTGGGCCGAAGGTGGCGCTAAACCGCTGAGCCACCTGGGCTGCCCTACTTTTCTTTTTAGAAGCTTATCATCATCTGACCTACTGTACCTCACCTGTATATATTCTTTATTATCTAGAATATCAGCTCCATAAGGGCCAGGATCCTTTTCTATCTGGTTCACAGCTGTGTCCCCAACACCTGGCACACAGTAGCTGCTCAATAAATCATTTTTCAATGAATGAGTGCACACAAGCATACACATATTCATGGTACTCCCTGCCCCATTCAACATACAAACCAAAGTCCTTGTCATGGCCCAGCCCTTATACAGTCTGGCTCCAGACATCTCTGTGATTTCACTTTCTACCACTGTTTTTGTGCCTAGCCTTTTCCACCACACTAGTCTTCCTACTCTTTCCTGAGCATCCTAAGCACACTGCAGATCATAAATAATAATAATAATATAAAAACCTATTTAACCTATTTAGTGGCCAGCATTAATGAAAACAAATCATGAAATAGAATAGAACTAATGGGGTACATCACACATAAGATCAGTGCTGTTTTGTGAAACTTTTGGTTCAGTTATGTGTGCATGCATGTGTATATGTATGGGGTTGTGATGTAAAATGTATGGCTTACTATGGGCAGAAATCAAAATGGTCTGAAGAACATAACCTTGGGGCTTTGCAAAGGGGGAGAAGAGCTGCACCAACATCCCCACCACACAGACCTACCAATGGAGGAAACAGGTAACAGAGGACATCCAGAGAGGTGAAGTACCCTCCTTCACCCAGCAAGGAAAGGGTAGGAGAGCAATGGGCCAGGGGCAGGGCATGACACCAGCCGGGGAGTAAGTGCAGAGGCCACTAACACTGCCCTTTCTGTTTCTTCCTCACCTTTCCTTTCCATCTGTTTCTCACTGTTTCTTTTTCTTGTGTTTCTCTCTCTCTCCATCTCTATCTCCGTATTCCCTCTCCCTCTTTCCCTGTCTCTCTGGTTCCATTTCTTCTTATCTCTTCTCACGCTCATCCTCCCATTTCCATCTCAATTTGTATCCATTTATATCTTTGTCACCGTTTTCTCTTTGTTCTCTCCTTTCTCATGCTGTGCCTCTGTCTGTGTTTTTGTCTCTGGCTCTCTCCTGCCTTCATCTCTCTATCTCTCTGTGTCTGTGTCTCCCTCATTATCCCCATTTACAGGTGCAGCCAAGCAGGACAACTGATGGAGTCCCCCAGGGCCCATCGAATAATACTGGACTGGCTGATCCCGTAGGGTTGGGAGCAGTCCCCGCCCCTCAGTATGGCCAACACTACTGGAGAGCCCGAAGAGGTGAGCGGCGCACTGTCCCCACCATCGGCATCAGCTTACGTGAAACTGGTGCTGCTAGGACTGATCATGTGCGTAAGCCTGGCAGGCAATGCCATCCTGTCCCTGCTGGTGCTCAAGGAGCGTGCCCTGCACAAGGCTCCTTATTACTTTCTACTGGACCTGTGCCTGGCTGACGGCATACGATCTGCTGTCTGCTTCCCCTTTGTGCTGGCTTCTGTGCGCCATGGCTCCTCATGGACCTTCAGTGCACTCAGCTGCAAGATTGTCGCCTTTATGGCCGTGCTCTTTTGCTTCCATGCGGCCTTCATGCTATTCTGCATCAGTGTCACCCGCTACATGGCCATCGCCCACCACCGCTTCTACGCCAAGCGCATGACACTCTGGACATGCGCAGCTGTCATCTGCATGGCCTGGACCCTGTCTGTGGCCATGGCCTTCCCACCCGTCTTTGATGTGGGCACCTACAAGTTTATCCGTGAGGAGGACCAGTGCATCTTTGAGCATCGCTACTTCAAGGCCAATGACACGCTGGGCTTCATGCTTATGTTGGCTGTGCTCATGGCAGCCACACATGCTGTCTATGGCAAGCTCCTCCTCTTCGAGTATCGTCACCGCAAGATGAAGCCAGTGCAGATGGTGCCAGCCATCAGCCAGAACTGGACATTCCATGGCCCTGGGGCCACCGGCCAGGCTGCTGCCAACTGGATCGCTGGCTTTGGCCGTGGGCCCATGCCACCAACCCTGCTGGGTATTAGGCAGAATGGGCACGCAGCCAGCCGACGGCTCCTGGGCATGGACGAGGTCAAGGGTGAAAAGCAGCTGGGCCGTATGTTCTACGCAATCACACTGCTCTTCTTGCTCCTCTGGTCACCATACATTGTGGCCTGCTACTGGCGAGTGTTTGTGAAAGCCTGTGCCGTGCCCCACCGTTACCTGGCAATCGCTGTTTGGATGAGTTTCGCCCAGGCTGCTGTCAACCCGATCGTCTGCTTCCTGCTCAACAAGGACCTCAAGAAGTGCCTGAGGACTCACGCCCCCTGCTGGGGCACAGGAGGTGCCCCGGCCCCCAGAGAACCCTACTGTGTCATGTGAAGCAAGCTGGTAGGCAGACAGGCAGGGAGAAGGTCATGGCTACCGTGATGGGGCCAGCAGTAAGGGAAGGGTGGGCCCCACACAGGAGCCTTTCTTTCTGAGCTCCAGCCCTAGCCCCTCGAACCACCTGGAATCTAGGCACCTTTGCCAACACCTCCCCAGGGTTGGAGCCTGGAGTAGGAGACTGGGAAAGAGGTGTTTCTAATTCTGTGGGGCCTGTCTTCCCCTGCCTCCTTCTCCACTTCTACAATCTCTCTCCTTTCTTATCTCTCTCTCTCTCTTTCTCTCTCTCTCTCTCTCTCTTTCTTCCTCTTTCTCTCAGAAGTGACAATTCAGAAAAAGAAAACAAGACTGAAAATGCAGGTTTTTCTACTAACAGCTGAGGAGACAGGCTTTCTTGCTTTAATGTCTCTCCTTCTGACATTGTCCAGAAGGCGGAAATTTGTCCTGTAAAATAGACTTCCAGAGCTCTTATTGCCCCCTCTGCTCCCATGTACCCTCCCCTCCTGGGTCCTTTAGCAAGGCCTGGATGTTTAGGGAGAAATTCATCTGCTTACAACAGGGACCAAAGGGGGTGCTGGGTCCCCAGGGAGCAGAGATGTTTAATTGCTATGTTGTGTGCAATGTTGTTTTAAGCTAACCCTGGTCCCAAGCCTGGTTTCTTCTCCCTTACTACCATGTCCAGACCTCCTAAATGTTTCTTGAGCAGCTGTTCAAGAAGCCAGAAGCGGAGGGAGAAGGACCCCTAGGATGGGCCCAGGCTAGGACCTGGGATGTGAGCTGCACGCCTCAAGCTGAAGAGACCCAAGCTTGGCTGCATTCTTTCGAGCTGCCTCCTGGATCCCCAGCCCCCAACTCCTCTTCCTGAGGATGGAAATCCACTCCAGCCCCACTAGGGCTGATGTGGGTGCCATACAGGCAGGAGCATTCCCCCAGGGAAGTGTAGGGAGAAAGCCAAACTCCCCAGAGTAACTGGATCCCAGTGCCTGGGGTCAGAGCAGAACTCAACCCCAGAATTGTCTCCTGGGTTCACACTATTCTACGGAAGATGAAAAGTTAGGGGGTGGCCTTGGTGTAACACATAGTGGTATAAGCTCCAAGGCACTGTGGACTTGAGTCCATTCCTATCTGACCTCTTTTTGTCCCCTTCAAGCCTCAGGGGCCTCAAGCCCCTCTCGGTAGCCCTTGGCCTCCTGGGCCCTCAGCCCACAACTTCCTTCCCTTGAGCAGCCTTCTCCCCCTTCCTCCCTCCACCCAAAGTGGAGCAGACTGCAGCCAGATTCTCCAGGTGGGAGAGCCCAAGCCTCCCTTCCAGGGCAGAGTCCACTCTGGGCTTACATCACTGCCAGTTCTTATGGACTGGTGAGCTAAGCTGGCATTCCTTTGCCTGGCCTTGCCCAGATTCTTTGTCCCCCTATCATTTCCTGGGGGAGTGGGAGATCTGTATTTATCTACGCCCTTTCCCTTCCTGATAGAAGCTGTTGTCCTAAGCTCCCTCCCCATCCCCAAGACAGCCCCAGAACTGGGGAAGCCTTGACCCAAGAGGAATGGGGAGGGCACTATAGGCAGGAGAGACGTTAATGAGCCTGGCTGTGGGGTGGCCCTGGAAAGGCAGGCCAGAGTGGCTGAGAGGCTGGGGTGAGGGTACCTGTTCTCTCAGTGATAGTGATGGGAGTGCCTTTCCCAGGGAGTGGGGTGGGGGGACCACAGGTGGGGGAGTAGATAGGGTACATTCTGGAGGGTTTTCCTCCATTTCTTTTTTCTAACTGCCTGGATTCACCATTGGATTTTGTAAATGGAAAACTGACAAGAACAATGCTATATTGGATGTTTTCTCTTTCTGACTCTGTGTGTGTGTGTGTGTGTGTGTGTGTGTGTGTGTGTCCTGTTTGCATGACCGCATGTGGGGAGGTATGATTGAATGGGACTGTTTCTGTGTGACTTTGTGTGGGAAGGCACCACTGCCTGGTGCACACATGTGAGCAAATGTCTGTATGTGGAGACGTATAGCACATACACACACACACACACGTATGTACCTAATTAAAAGAAGACAAAGGAAAGTATGTGCCTGCAGTAGGAAGTAGAGTGGTCAGAGCATAGAATTTTTAAAATGTACGTATGTATGCAGCAAGAGGGTGGGCTTCCATCTCGTAAAATCTTCCTCCTGTGGCCCAGGCTCTGAACACGGGGGACAGGATACTTGAGAACCCCACCTCTTCCCAAAGCCTGGAGCCCCCAGGTACCATTCCAACTTCTGTATCAATCTCCTCTCCAAAACGCACACAAGGTGTTCCTAAAAGTGAACCACTTTGGAGAATGGAGACTGGGATTTGGGGATCACAGTTGAGGGGGAACTAATGAGGTTAGAAAATGCCCCCTACAAAGTAATGGCTTCTGGAGGGGCTATTCAGTCTGGGATGAGAGCCCTTCTGAAGAGGGCTCCCACTGTATACAGCTGGAACTTCGGTATAAGCTTTGACTAAATTCGGAGGAGGCATGTTACAGGGTGGGGGAAAGCCAAGCCGGGGAGTCTACCCAGCTAGCTTGCTCCCTGGGCACTCACTTTACTATTTATTTACCTATTCTCTCAGGTGCACAGAATTGAGTTGACCATACTCCTCAGTTCTTGGCACACTACATCATCGTTGGTCCATGCGAGTCCCCTTTATTCTTTGTTTTGTTTCATACCCTCCATCACCCATCCCTGATCCAATCCCGTCTCCCACATAGGCACTCACTCTCGTGTATTTAATGTATGTCCTTCCAATTCACCGTTCATGTGTTTATTTGCATATCTGTGTATCTGTGAAAAATATATGGTATTGTTATGTGTTTTAATTTACATAAACAGTATTGTACTATAAATCTTGTTGTTTCTTTTTTCACTCAACATTGTTTTTGAGAGATCCAGCCTTGTTGCTGCACGTAGATCTAATTCATTCTAGTGGTCCATCTTCTACATATATCACATTTTTCTTATCCATTCCCCTGGTGATGGGTCTCTAAGCTGCCTCCAATTTTATGCTACCACAGAAAGGCTACAATGGGCAGTTTCCTACATGTCTTAAGGATGCCTAATTTAGAGGAAAGGAAACTGAAGCTCAGAGAGAGTCAATGATGTGGTTAGGGTTACAAAGTAAGGAGCAGACCCGTGGTGTGAATCCCAGACCTAAAGCCAGAACCCTACCACCATGGCTCAGGAAAGACCATCCATCTGGCCCCCCGAAATTTAAAATACAATTAAAAACAGCATACACTGGGGAAAAGGTGAGGAAAAGATTGGAAGGAGACCAAGTATTCAGTGGATGAAGAGATATAAAGTCCTAGAAAAATGTAGCAGATGAACGGAATCGCAATCATTTTAATGACGCAGAGAAAGTTACTTTTTGTGTGCGATTATTTCTAGAGCCATTTTGCAGAGATGAAAACGCCACGTCAAAACCTGGCCCCAAACCATAGGTCCTAGCCTTCTAAATTCCAGGCTCCTTTAGGGCAACCCTATCTCCGGGGGCCACATCACGGTTCGCCACATGGGCTAACGCCAGGGCTAGGGGAAAGGGCAGATTTAAGAAGTGCGTAGTTGCTGAGGGGAGGGCAGAGAAGGGGGAAGACGACAGCGAGGCTCTCCCAATTTTGTTTGAGCACATTATGCTCAGAGCCTGCGTTTGTTTTTTTGTTCTGTCTTTTGGTCTTAAGAGCCACTGGTACTTTTCCCATTGGGTGAGGGAGAGGGGCTCCTTTCCCTTGGCTTTCCTCGCAGCCAATCGCCCAGCAGTTTCCCTTTAGTCGCTGGGGCAGTCAGCCCGATGATTGACAGGCCCAAGTGAAGCCAATCGGAAAGCGATGAGGTGTGGTGTTGGCAAGCGGATTGCGTGAGAGCGGGCAGAGGTCGAGGGAGCGCGAGCGACCGGCGGCAGCTGGCAGCCAATGGAGAGACAAAACGGTCCCTTACATCAGGGAGGGGGCGGGTCCTGGACCCTTGGCGCGGAGGGAGTAGGGCAGGCGCTGTGGGAGGGAACGCCAGAGCGAGGCTGTGAGCTGAGCTGGTTGCGTGAGGTCTTGCGGCTCGGCTTCAGGTGTGACAGGCAGCGGCGGCCTGGCTGAGAACGAAGAAGCCAGTGCGATCCCCTGAGCTGTGAGCGCGGTCACCATGGACCGCCAGGATGAGGGGCCTCCAGCCAAGGCCCGCCGCCTGAGTAGCTCAGAGCCCACTCAGCTCGACCAGCCGCCGCCGCCGCCGCCGCCGCCGCCGCCTCCGCCTCCGCTCCTGCGACTGCCCCTGCCTCCACCGGAGCAGCGCCCGAGGCTCCGGGAGGAAACCGAGGCAGCACAGGTGCTGGCTGACATGAGGGGGGTGGGACTGGGCCCCACTCTGCCCCCGCCGCCGCCCTATGTCATTCTGGAGGAGGGAGGGATCCGCGCATACTTCACCCTGGGTGCTGGGGGTCCCGGCTGGGAGCCAGCGATGGAGTCAGGGTACGGGGAGACGCCCCCTCCCACGGAGAGCCTAGAAACATTCTCTCCTTCGGAGGCTTCTGGGGGAAGTCTGGAGATTGACTTTCAGGTTATGGAGCCCAGCAGTTTTGCTGGAGAGAAGGCCCTAGAAACCTGTAGCGCAGAGGAGTGGGGGTACCAGGGGTTAGCTGGTCCGAGGGGGAGGGAAGAGGCTATCATCTTAGTGGAAGATGACGACGAGGATGAAAAGGAAAGTGTGAGGAAGAGGAGGAGGAGGAGGAAGAGGAAGCAGAGGAAGGTGAAGAAGGAGAGCAAGGAGAGAAATGCCGAGAAGATAGAGTGCATCCTGCAGGCACTGGAAAACATTCAACTGGACCTGGAGGCGGTGAACATCAAAGCAGGCAAGGCCTTCCTCCGTCTGAAGCGCAAGTTCATCCAGATGCGAAGACCCTTCCTGGAGCGCAGAGACCTCATCATCCAACATATCCCAGGCTTCTGGGTCAAAGCAGTATCCTTGTCATCTGTATTCATGGGCCAAGAGCCCATGACAAAAAAGGGGGGAGGTGGGAAGGGGAGGGGAAAGAAAAAGTGTGGGAGTGGGCCCCTTTTGGAAAAATGACTAGATTTGGTTGGAGGAGGAATGGAAGGAGAGGGGCAAAACATCAGAGAAGCTGGACTAGAGGTAATGAAGGGGGGAGAGGGTCACATAGCATAAAAACTGGACTACAGATGGGAAGGAGGGGAGAAGAGAAGCATAATATTAAAAAAAAAATGAATCGCAGGCAGTGAAATGGGGACGGTATTAGAGGGTCACACAGCAGAAAAATTAGACCAGAGATGGTGAAAGGAGGAGGGGAGGGGCACAGAGAAGATAAACTGATTCAGAGATGGTGAAGAGAGAGGGGAAGGGCACATAACAGAAAAATTGCCCAGAAAGGGTGCCTAAGTCACACATGGCTCTGCAAGGCTAGATCTCTGCTTAGATATTAGGGAGATCCCAGTCTTAGCTGGAGAGAAAGGGGCCGGAGTCCCTAAAAGGCTCAGGCGAAGGGGTACCTAGAATTGAAGATCAAGGAGTTAAATTAAGGGAAGAAGAGAGTAAGAAGAATCTCATTCACTGTTGGTGAAAAGCTTATCTCTGGGGCACATACATACGTACATGCAACACGTTAGGAACATGTGAGCTTAACTTCCTGGTGGAATTACATAGATATAGACCCTTGGCATTCTCCTATGAAGTATCACATGATCACAGGCTGTCGGAACTCACGCACACACAGTATTATGTGGCCACAGATCCTCAGCATGCAGACACAGCATCGTGTGACTATTGGTCTTCAGCACCTAGACACAGCATCACTTGGACACAAACCCTCAGACCCAGATACACAGTATCATGTGGACACAGACATGTAACACCAAAATGACCAACATCATGTGACTACAGGCCCTAAGCAACTAGGTGTAACATCACTTGGGTATGGGCCTTTAGCTCCCAGGCACACAATGTTTCCTGAATACAAATTTTCAGCACCCAGGGACACAATGTCACAGAGACAGAGACCCTTAGCGCCCAGACATACAGCAAATATGAGCCAAGGCAAGGCAACCTAATACAGAGGTTTGACGTTGCATAAACACAGGCTCACCACATGGGAAGAAAAGTGTGGGTAATGTCCCATGGCCATTTGCTCCACACACATCTCATGAACACAGAAGAAATTCTGCTCCAGCCTCTCTTTTGCTCTTCCCTGCCTGGCCTTCCCTCCCTCCTTCTCTCATTGAACAGTCACTCCTTGACCTAAACTGCTCCCTCCATCAGTTCCTCAACCACCCCAAAATTTCAATCTTGATCAACCAACGAGATGAAGACATTTTCCGCTACTTGACCAATCTGCAGGTCAGGCCAAAGATATATTTCTTACTAGGATCGGGCAAGGACTCTGGCCTTTGGAGGTGAGGGGGGCTTGGGTGGGAGGGGCCTTGGTGTGGTGGGGATTCCAATGTTAACCTGTACCCTGAGCAGGTACAGGATCTCAGACATATCTCCATGGGCTACAAGATGAAGCTGTACTTCCAGACAAACCCCTACTTCACAAACATGGTGATTGTCAAGGAGTTCCAGCGCAACCGCTCGGGTAAGAGGCAATCCTAGGGAAAATCCATACCCCACCCCCATCTGTCCTTGTCCACAGCCTTCTCCATAGCTTCCTTTTCCCCCAGGCCGGCTGGTGTCTCACTCTACCCCAATCCGCTGGCACCGGGGCCAGGAGCCCCAGGCCCGCAGGCACAGGAACCAGGACACCAACCACAGCTTCTTCAGCTGGTTCTCAAATCATAGCCTCCCAGAGGCTGACAGGATTGCTGAGGTAGGGCCCCTCCTGGCATTGCCAGAGGAAGCCTTGCTAGGCTTGCCTCTGGATACTGGGGAATTGGGAGTAGGCCTTGTGGCTTGTACTCGTAACTCTGTTCCCCTCCCCCACTTTTCTTTCCACAGATTATCAAAAATGACCTGTGGGTTAACCCTCTGCGCTACTACATGATGGGAGAAGGGGGCTACAGGGCAAACAGAAAGAAGCAAGAAAAGGAAGAAAGGTGAGTGGGGTTGGTTGGCTGAGAGGTGCTTTGTTAGAGATGGGAAGAAGATTAGGCTAGTGTCACATAGGTTATAGAGCCAAAGGGACCTTTGAGAGAATTCGGTCCAATACATTTTGCAAGTGGGGAATGATGCCCCTAAATGGGGTGTAATTGGCTTGAGTCAATGGGGTGTAATTGGCTTTCCCCACCCTAACCTCGATCCCTGGGATTCCTCATAGCCTACTGCCTCCCCAGTTACTTACTACCTTTGTGTCTGCCCTGCCTCCCACCAACCCTCAATCCCAGGCTTCTCCACAGTAAAAACAGGGACAAGTGTGAGGTAGTGATCCTGGAAGACTCTGATGACTATCATGTAATGGAAGACATTATCAGCGTGACCTCAGACAGTGATGATATCACCGACAATGAGACCATTCATGACATCAAGATCTCTGACTTCATGGAGACCACCGACTGCTTTGAGACTACTGACAATGAGATAACTGACATTAGCGAGAGCCTCTGTGACAGTGAGAGCCCTGACCACAATGAGACCACTGACAACGAGAGTCCTGATGACAGTGAGACCACTGATAATAATGAGAGCTCTGATGACAATGAGAACACTGACAACAGTCAGTCATCAGAGAATCCTGATGACAACAATGAGAACCCTGAAGACAACACTGATGACAATGAAGAGAATACTGATGACAATGATGAGAACCCTGATGGTGATGATGAGAACCCCAAAGGTGACAACCATGGCAGCAACGGCAACAACCAGGACAGCAGCGACAGTGACAATGAAGGAGACAATGAGGGCAGTGATGATGAAGATAATGACGGCAATGAAGGCGATAACGAAGGCAGTGATGATGATGGCAATGAAGGTGACAATGAAGGCAGTGACGATGACGACAGAGACATTGAAGATTACAAGAATAACATTGATGACCCTGACAAGGATCAAGATAACAGCAACAAACAGGATGACTATGAGGATGAGGTAGAGAACATCTCTGAAGAATCATCAGTGGAGGAAGAGGAAGAGGGCAGTGAGGAAGGTGAGCCTAGAGCCCCTCTTATTTTCCCTCCTTAGTCTTCTCAGACAGAGAAAAGCTGGCCAGGGTCAGGGTATCAAGGCATGAATACAGTCTGCTCTTGAGAAAAGAAAAAGCATTTTGTGCAACTTGTTAAACAAAGCAAGGCTAGGGAACCTTTAACTGACAAATATAACAGAACCAAAGAAACAAATATCATTTGTAGGTGGTGGGTAGATACTTGTAACAGAGCAAAAGATACATGAAAACTGAAGAGATAAGGAGAAGGTGGGTAGAAAAGGAGGACAAGTTCACACACAGGGGAAAAATGGCAAACACATTATAACTTAGCACACTCTACACCCAGCCCAGGGCTTCAGGGAACTCCCAGGCTTGTTTTGTCTTCTGAGGATCCTTCACCAGTCCTAAAAGCTGCTTCTCACAAAAAGGTCCAGTAGTCAGATATGTTGGGAACATACTGCATACATTAATATAGTCAGGTAGGGTGACGTGTATATTGGTACCTTAAAGGCTCTGAAAAGTCCTACTATGAGAAACCTATTTAAATATTGTGGATCTCAGCATTTCCCTAACTTCTTGACCACAGAAGCCATTGTTCACTATTCACTGAAGCATGCATTTTAGGAAATGCTAAGAAAGGTTTGCATATGGGGTTTGAGGGAAAAGGCAGTATTTAAGGTGACTACCAGGTTTGGTCTGGCCTGGATGACTGGACTGGCAAGCAGAGGTGCCATTTCTTAGGATGGGAAATGACATGGTGGCAGGAACATGGAGTTGGAAAGGCTTGTTGGACATAAGATATAGGTAGCCCAGGCAGGTGATTGATTATATGTCTGGGAAGTCAGAAGAGGTAAATAAAGGGGTAAAGCCAGAGCAGAATCCTAGTGTTTACTATATGCCAGGCACTATTCTAAGTGATTTACTTAATGAACTCATTTAATCCTCACAGCAGCTCTTATGAGGTAGGTACTATTATAGATGAGGAAACTGAGGCTCTGAGAGGGTAGAATTAGGAAAATACCTGGGTCATGGAGCGTTCTCAGAAGGAGGGGATTGTCAGCAGTATTCAGTGCTGCTGAAAAACTAGCTAAATGAGGACTGGGATGTGTCCGTTGGATTTGGAACTAAACAGATTATCTGTGACCTTGGCAAGATTAGTTTCAATGGATTAGTGGGGTCAGAGTCAGACCACAGTGGGGTAGGGGGAGGTAATGAGCAAGGGGCAAGGCAATGGAGTCAAACCTTAGCTAGGAAGGGGACGATGGAGTGTGGGCAAGAAGATGTTTGAGCCAGACTGTGGGCAGGCTGACTTTGGAGAGGCAGGCTCCTGGGGGAGATAGAAGGAGCTGGAAGGCCAACCATTCCTGGGGGTTTTGGCCATGGGTTCTCTGGCAAATTTCCATTGAGGGCAAGGGCAAGGAAGGAGGCACTGAATAAGAGTAGATTCAATCTAGACATGTATTCAGTTAGAGTAGAGAAACTGAGGGAATTGCCCCCAGATGGCATCTTTGAGAGAAGGGGAGGAAGAGCTATCTGCCCAGCTCCAGAGTGGGAATGGGAGTGGGGGTGGGGAATTGGACTAAAGAAGACAGACTGGGGTCTGTTTGGATCAGACTACGGAGAAGAAGCGGGGGAGCTGCCTTGAAATGAACAGTAGGTTTATTCAGCTGAGGTCAGAGCTCAGGAAAACACACACATTGACACATTACATGGAGAGAAAAAGCTACTTTCAGAGATGTATCAATTTTGATAGGCCAGAGGCAGGGAGCCCACCCTGCTTTTCTGCTTCCCTCCTACTCCTCCCTCACCCCCTACTTGCTTGAGTATACACACACACACACACACACACACACACACACACACACGCAGATGCACACAGTGGTGTTTGTTCCAAACGGTGCTTGGCTAGTGTTCCAGGTCCCCAAAGCCCTGGCTATGGGCTCTGTTCCCCGTGAAGAGTGGTATCTTCCAGCTTCCAGAACTGTGAGAAAATAAATTTCTGTTGTCTAGACAAATAAAGAAAGAATGACATCTACCTGCTCATCTAATCACCCTCCTTGCTTGCCTCTCTCCCCCTGTGCAGACAGCGAACAAGAAGGTGAGGAGAGTGATAATGAGGAAGGAAGTGATGAGGAGGAGGGGATTGAAGAAGACTCAGAAGGAGGGGAAGACTCTGAAGGTTCCGACATGGAGGAGGTGCTTCAGGTCCAGAATGTTTGGGCCAACCCGGGGAAGAGGGGCAAAACTGGATAAACATTTTACCTTTGCAGGGGCTGCCTCTCTGTATCCCTCTCCCCCCTCCCCATTTGCCCTCCCCCTCAGCTAGGGCCGTGCGGCCCCACATTGCACTTCTGGGGGGTGACCGACTTCGTACACGGGTTTAAAGTTTATTTTTATGGTTTAGTAATTGCAGAATTCTTATTTCGGGGGGAGGGAAAGGGGGATTTCCCCCTTCCTTTTGGCCCTCCTCCCCTGCAGGCTTCTGTGTGCTGCTACACGTATTTATTGTGATGCCTTGGTCAGGGCCCCTCTATCCCCCTCCTCGTGCTGTGTGGAGTGGACACCCTTGATCCCGAAGCGGGGAGGGCCGCTGTGGCCTTGGGGGGCTCTGCTGCCACCCTGTTCTCCCAAGCCTCTCTTTCCCTCCGTCCCTCGCCCCCTCCCCCACGCTGTGCCAGCAAGCCCGCCAGCCAGCCTTGGTGGTGTCTATGCAAGGCCGCTTGTCAATGCGGTATTCCTGTCCCCCTCCCCCAGAAGCCCCTCCTTGTTCCTTGTGAACCTGATCCTAATAAAATTCTGAGCAAATTGAAAGTGCTGCTTCCAGTCTTTTGTCCCGCTTGGCGAGCCATCCCGAGGACCAGTTTCCCTTCCACAGACCCTCAAATCGCTGTCTCTTCTACGTGCTGGGCTGGAAGATGGTGGTGTGCTTGGGGCGGGGCGGGGGGGGGGGCGTGTTTAGCTTTCTAGGGGAGAACTCTGCAGGCCGCAGAGGTGTTGCGTCAGACCAATGCGGACCATCCTGGCCAATGGCAGAGCGAGGCTGAGAAAGCCCCACCCCCTACCAGTGGCTGCAGTGGACCCCCGCAGGTAGCAAACAGCTTCCCACGCCTTCCCTTCTCGCGCAGGCGCACAGAAATACCCTGCGCCCTAGAATACCCATTTGTTCAGTGATTCATCTTTTTATTTATCGTGCGTCAAACCTTTCCTCAGGCCTAGTGTGAGCTGGGCGTGAGAAGGCATTGGAATCCATTTTTCTTGTTTGCATGTAGTATTTAAAAAATGATAATCTGGGGATCCCTGGGTGGCGCAGCGGTTTGGCGCCTGCCTTTGGCCCAGGGCGCGATCCTGGAGACCCGGGATCGAATCCCACATCGGGCTCCCGGTGCATGGAGCCTGCTTCTCCCTCTGCCTGTGTCTCTGCCGCTCTCTCTGTGACTATCATAAATAAATAAATAAATAAAAATTTAAAAAATGATAATCTGTTGAGACGTTTACATCCTAATAATGCAGGAATACTCTCGTTTTAGAGACAGGGTGCAGGATCCCAGGAACTGGGCTTAGAAGAGAAGGCAAAAAAAAAAAGATGGCTCGAGCCAAAGAGTGCATAGAGAGGGAAAAGCAAAGGGAAATTACTATGTAGCTGTGTGATTGGGGAGGGGGTGGTTGGGGTCAGGAGGTGGGTGTCTGAAAGCCGACCTTGGAAAGGCCAAGTTTTAGATTATGGATACAGTACCTTTATTTCGGCAGACACCAGAAATACCTACAGATTCTTTGTAGCTCATAAAAATAATTTATACAAATACCCAGATTAGCCTTCTGCAATATGCCTTCCGAATTTTCCATCCAACGCCCATGTTTTAATGGAAGACTTCAGACAAGGTCAGATTTCAGTTTTAGAGAATGCCCTCTGCTGGATGCCAGAAGAATGGATTGGAGGGAGGGAGAGCAATGAGGAAGTTGACGCTATTCCTCAGGTGAGAGAGGTATAATGGGTGGATTTGGGAGTTTTTTAAAATACATTTTTCATTTTAAAAGTTTTAGATTTATAGAGTTATTGTGAAGGTAATACAGAGAGTACCCATATACCCCACAGCCAGTTTCCCCCATTGTTAACATCTTGCATTAGTATATAGTACAGTTGTCACAATTAATGAACCGATATTAATACATTATTATTATTATTAAAGATTTTATTTATTTATTCATGATAAACACACAGAGGCAGAGACATAGGCAGAGGCTCCATGTAGGGAGCTCAACGTAGGACTCCATCCCAGGACCCCGGGACCATGCCCTGAGTGGAAGACAGATGCTCAACCACTGAGCCCCCCAGGTGTCCCTCAATACATTATTATTAACTAAACTCCGTACTTTATTCAGATTTCCTTAATTTTTAATGTAATTTTTCTGTTACTGGATGCCATCCAGAATATCATGTTACATTTAGTTGTCATGTCTCCATAGTCTCCTCTTGGCTCTAACTGACTGTTTCTCATACTTCCCTGGAATCATCAACATTTGAGCAATGCTTGTCAGATATTTTGTAGAATGCCCCTGAATTGGGATTTGTCTCATGTTTATTTTCTCATGATTAGATTGAGGTTATGGGTTTGGGGAAGGAAGACCACAGAAGGAAATTGCCATTCTCATATCAAGGGTACATGCTATCAATATGCCTTATCACTGTTGATGTTAACTCTGATCACCTGACTGAGGTAATAGTCTATGTCAGGCTTTTCCACTGTAAAGTTACTCCTCCCCACCCCCAACCCCCTTTCCATACCCTACTCTTTGGAAGGAAGCCACTAAATGTAGCCCATGCTTAGGGAGTGGGGTGTTAAGCTCCATCTCCTTGAGGGGGGAGGAATCTACCTAAATTAATTGTAATTCTGCATGAGAAACCTGTCTATGAAAGCTTTTTAGATGCTGGAACCAATGGGCTTTAGATATGGGAAAAGAGGGGACTGAGAAGCATCAGGGATGACTGCCAGGTTGTTGTGGGACCTTTGGCAAGGCCCCTTCCCTATCTGGGCTACCTCTATGAAATAGTTGGAATACCAGATCTTGGATATACTCTCATGATTCTGATAAATGTTTTGGGGGAGATCCTGATGCATCTGGTTCTGACCTGGGACTGCACTGTCAGAGGTGGATAGAGGAGACTCTGGCCTGGAAAGGAAAACATGTTGCTTCAGGGCCAGAGCTCAGAGTGCAGGATCCTGAATCAAAGGCATCTTGTGCAGAGGGAGGACATACCTACATGCAGTATCAGGAGCCAGTCCCAATGAGCAGGTGGTGACATCGTGGGGAAAACAGCAGGGGCGAAGGGCCTTGAGTTGGCCAGGAGAAGAGGTCACCCTAGCAAGAGGATCCCAGCCAACCTGAGAGACAGATGGCCTGGGTATCCTTCCTTCAGTGTGCTCTGCCTCACAATGATTCCATCACCCTCACTAGAGGGCCTGAGTTTTCCCATCTTCAGACTTAGGTTAATCTTACAGGAGGACCAGCCTGGGAGAAGCAACCTGCCTAGGATTCCAAGATGGAGACTAGTCTTGAAGCAGACCTCTGAAGCCTGGCCCTCATCATGCTCTTCCCTGATTCCTCTCTGCTCCCTAATCAAATCCCCAGCCCCTCATCCTGGCATTTGAGGCTCCTTTTCCCTCACCCTATCAGAGACCCACCCTCTGGCTTCAGGAACACTGTTAGGAGCCCATTTTAGGATTCTAATGTAGTTTGCTAGGGTGCTCATGTTTTGTGTTAAGGCACGGGAGGAGATGTTCTTTACCTAGAGTGACATCTTTTCCCTGTGTCCTCACTTCTCACTGTGTGGTGTGGTTTCAGGTCCTGCCCAGTCTTGGCCTCCAAAAGGAAGAGCTGTTCTCAAAGGTCTTTAAGGTCACATCCAACTCCAAAATATAGTCTTTGCAGAAGACCAGAGAAGACAGGCCCCCTTTGCTGGGATCCTAAACAGAAACCAGGAGGACCAGGTGGAAGATGAGGAGTCAAGGGTACAAAGAGCCGCAGGGCCTGTTCCCATGGTGAAGCTATTTGTCTTTGTGTCCTTCACAACTTATCCCACTCCTCTGCAGCAGAGGGCCCTGCTCCCGGAGGTGAGGTTCCCAGGGACCAGGTTCTCCTGGGACCACACTTTTAAAGTTCCACCCACTTCTGTGAACAAAGGCATATTGGCAGGGACAAACCAGATTCGGCAAAATCCCTCCTTCCCAGGTGACCAAGAGTGCCAGCACTGGCTCTCTTGGTTGATTGGAGGGTGGTTGGGGAGGAATTCCACTCATTCAGTAAACATTTATTGAACACCTACTGTGTATCTAATACTAAACTGGGTGATAGGGGTTCAATAAAGAAACATGATAAACCAGGTCTATCTTCCTTCCCAGAGTTTAAGACAATTTGTGCCATGGACCTGTTTGATGATCTGGTGAAGCCTATGGACCTTTCTTTAGAAAACAATGTCTTTTAAATACATAAAATACCTAGAGTTACAAAAGAAACTGATTATATTGAAATATAGTTATTAAAATATGGAAAAAGCAAATATGTGCTATGATAATATATGTGCTCCTCACTAATCCCTTAAATCATAAGATTTAGTGGAGGGTCTAATGACTATCATAATATTAAAATAGAGGTGAGATACATGATATTTCAGCAGATCTACAACATCTATAATGCGATATGAAAATCTGTGATTTCCAAGACGCCTGGGTGGTTCAGCGGCTGAGCGTCTACCTTTGGCTCAGGATGTGATCCCAGGATCCAGGATTGAGTCCTGCATCGGGCTCCTTGCAGGAAACCTGTGTCTCTGCCTCTCATGAATAAATTAATAAAATCTTATAAAAAAGAAAAGAAAATCTGTGATTTCTATTGGTGACAGAATCACAAGTACTACTACTATGTTACATTCTTTACTGAAAAAAAATGCTAAATTTCAATCAGTAAATAAAGATGTGTATATTTTTCCCATCCAAATTCATGCACCCCTCCAAACCCTGTCCCTGGACTGGATTGGAAATCCATCAACCCAAATTAAGAACCCCTGATAATAGAAATGTCCTTCCTGGGTCGCCTGAGTGGCTCAGTCTGTTAAGTGGCTGCCTTTGGCTCAGGTCATGATCACAGGGTCCTGGTATCAAGCCCTGCATCAGGCTCCCTGCTCAGGGGGACCCTGCTTCTCCCTCTGCCCCTTCCCCTGCTCATGTTTGTGCCCATGCTCTCTCTCTCAAATAAATAAATAAACATCTTTTTAAAAAGAGAAATATTCTTCCTCTCTTTCTTTCCTTCTTAAATAGCTTTCTTTTGGAGGACAGAACTTGGGTTTTATTCAGGGTCTTATTGTTGAGTGACCTCAAGCCAATCAGTTTGCTTCTTTGAGCCATAGTTCCCTCATTCTGAAACAATGGGAAAGGCAAGAATTAAGAGGAGAGACCTTGACTATATATGCTCCAGGCAATTATTTTGTGTATTCTCAATCCTCACAACGGCCTTGTTAGGAAAGATTTTAAAAGTATCTTCCCATGTCACAGATGGTTAAACAGAGGCTCCTAGCAAGGTTGTCACTTGACCAATGTCTTAGCAGCAGGGGCTGGTGGGTGACTGGCCAGCCCCCCATTACCACCTCATTCTCCAGGGATGAAATTAAGAACTACGCTTATTTTGAGCAAAAGAAATCTGGCTCAGAAATCCCTACAGGTGGCGGATAAAGTGTCTCTTAGCAGAGCTTTGTCTTACACGAGGTGGCTTGCAGAGAGTAAGACGTCAAGAAGCCGAGGATCAACGATTGTTCAGTGAGTGACTCGCGCCCAGCCTACTTTGGGCTTCGCGTCTGCGTGTTCCCAACTAATTCCCGAAGCCCTGTCAAACAGACTGGCAAAAGGCACTGACAAGTCCTCCTCTCCTGGCCAATCCTATAAAAGGGTGGGCTTGGCTCATAAACCAATCAGAGACCCCCAAGGGGGCGGAGTTTTCTTTGGCCTGGATCTCTGCCTGAGG
Organism: Vulpes vulpes; assembly: GCF_048418805.1. NCBI lineage: Eukaryota > Metazoa > Chordata > Mammalia > Carnivora > Canidae > Vulpes > Vulpes vulpes. The sequence goes on from NC_132796.1 coordinate 42,633,344, forward strand.
GGTAAAACTAAAATGTTTCCACCTCCAGCCAATCCCAGAGAAGGCAGGAGGGCACTCCTCCAATGGGAGCCCGAGAGCGGTCAGTGGCTGTGGAGGCCTGCTACCCCCGCTAGCTCTCCAGCCCGCTGGAGGGACGCGTCCAGGGTATTCGCTAGATCCAGCCGCCGGCCCCTTGAATCTGCTCCCCCTCGGCAGCGGTGGCGCGGAGGGCAGGAGGTGTCTGGTGAGACGCTATAAAGATGGGGGTTGGGGATGTGAGGGAAAGAGGCCGGGCTGGATCGCATGAGGGGTGGGGCCTGGGCGAGCTTTTACCTGGGCGGCCTCTTAAACCTAGGTCAGCGGGTATCGGAGGATCGTGCGGGTAGCAAAGGGATGGCGAGTGCCCCTGCAGCCCCAGACAACAACCAGGTGAGTACCCCCGCGGAGCTCATTACCCATGCCCACCCCTGTCTCTTGGGAAAGGGTTCTGTGCAGGTCTGCAGCTCACGTGATCATCTGCATGCCTGTAAGTCTCCATCTCTCTGCCGCTCCTCTCCCACTCCATCTTTCTGTGTGTCTCTATATTTCTCCCTGTTACCTTCTCTGAGACATACTAGACAGCTCAGACCTAGAAGGCTGAACCCTGACCCTGCCAATTAAAACAAGCCATGAGACCTTGAGCCATCTGCATCACCTGTATGGGCCTCAGTTTCTTCATCTGTCAAATGGGAGTCTAATAATCTCCACCTGAGAGAATATATGTGCATCACTTTGCCCTGTGCCTGAAAATGTTCCCCTAGAACATTTTCAATAAATCATGACTGTCGTGACTGAAAAAAAATCTCTCTTGGTCTTTTTGGCTTTGTTTTCTCCCTGTCTCTGACCCACTCTCATTGATTCTTCTTTCTGAATGCTTCTTTTTTCTGTTCCTGTTTTTCATCTTTCTGTTTCGTTCCCATTTCTAAGCAGATTAGAGGTGCATTGTTTATAGCAATGAGTTAGGCCTTAGAGCTTAGCCTGGGGCTCTAGACTGTTCTGTGGTGTGTGTGTGTGGGGGGGGGGGGTGGAATGGAGCCTGGCCTTGGTCTGCTTCTGGCCTCACTGTAGAGAGAACCTTCTTTGTTCCTCACCTTACTGTGTTAAACAGGCAGAGACCTCCAGACTGGGAAGCAACTTAGATGAAAAAGTGAACCAGGCCCTTTATCCTTTATAATTTTTTTTCACCACCAGAAGACCAGGATTCTCCTAGTTACATCTCCACACAGCCCTGAATTCCCTCTTTTCTGTCTCCATCCTGAAATTCTTTAACCAGGCCTTCTGGAACTCACCGTCAGGTGTCAGCGAAATCTTCATCCTCACTCTGGCTTCTGAACAATTTCTTTGTTGTCTTGTCATGCCTTAGTGGTTCTCATACCTATTGGACCCAACATTCCATTTTTATAATTTATATTTTGAAATTCTTTCACTATTCTGAAATGAAGTACATAGAGAACAGAATCTGCCTACACACATAATCCCTCCCCAACCAATGTAATGTCCTAATTGTAATATAAGAAGGAAGCAAGGGAAGAGTAATTTCTAATAAAACAATATGTATTTCAATATGTAAAGACTAAAATATAATTTTACTAGAAGACATAACGAATGCTCTTGCATGTAATGATACTTGTATCTGGGAAGGTGACACATATGTGTTGATTGCTGACTTAGAAACCATGATGATGTGATTTTCCATGTCATGATTAATTCTTCATAAAATTTTAAACAAAGTGAAATCCTCCTTCAATTTGTTGAATTTCTGGAAAAGTCAGTACATATTAAAATCCATGATCCGGCCTCCATAACTTCTCTGACCTTCTCTCCTACCATTCTCCCCATTTGTTCCCTCTATTCTACCCATACTAGCCTCCTTTATGATACTTGAACATTGTAGGCACACTTCCACCTCAGGTGTTTGTACTGGGCCATCCCCTGGACCTAGAATGCTTTCCCCCCAAATATGTACAAGGCTCATGATCTCACTTCCTTCAGGTCTCTATTAAGATGTCACTTTCTCAATGAGGCCTACCCTGACCATACTGTTTAAAATTACCACTCTCCCCTAAGATATACCCCAACCTATTTTTTCCATACTACTCCTCACCCTCTTCAATAATGTATCATCAACACCTTCATTGTGTTTGCTGTTTATTGTTTGACTCTCCTACTGGACTGTAAGCTCCAGAAGGGCAGAGATTTTTGTCTTTTCTGTGCTTGATGTACCTCTATTACCTAAAAACAGTGCTTAGCCTATAGTAGGCACTCTTGATAGATGTTTGTTGAATGAATAAATGAGTGAAATGAACAGGTTTTTCACTGAGATTATTGTCTGGTGGGACATTCTAAAGTTGTATGGGGGATCCCTGGGTGGCGCAGTGGTTTAGCGCCTGCCTTTGGCCCAGGGCGCGATCCTGGAGACCCAGGATCGAATCCCACGTCGGGCTCCCGGTGCATGGAGCCTGCTTCTCCCTCTGCCTCTCTCTCTCTCTCTCTCTCTCTCTCTCTGTGACTATCATAAATAAATTAATTTAAAAAAATTAAAAAAAAAATAAAGTTGTATGGGATGCAGTACAATTTTTTGCTGTGTGGTGCTGTCTTATGCACTGTGGGATACTGAGCACTCCTGGTCCATGGCCACTAAATGTCACTAGTGATCTCCAATTACTGTGATAATCAAAAATGCCCCCAAACATTCCTTGACTGTCTATGCCCCTGCTGAGAACCATTGCTCGAATAGAAATTGGCTTTCCCCTGAGCACGGTGCTCACCAGGAGCCCCCTCATATCCCTCTTGCCAGGAGGCCAAGAGGTGAAGGTAGGTGTCCTCAGTCTAATTCACCTTCCCAGACACTTTCTCTCTTCCCTCCTCAAACAACTTTCCTTTTAGAATTAAAAAAAGGGGGGGGGGATCCCTGGGTGGCTCAGCGGTTTGACGCCTGCCTTTGGCACAGGGCGTGATCCTGGAGTCCCGGGATCAAGTCCCACGTCAGGCTCCCGGCATGGAGCCTGCTTCTCCCTCCTCCTGTGTCTCTGCCTCCCTCTCTCTCTCTCTCTATCTATCTCTCTCTCTCTCTCTCTCTGTCTATCATAAATAAATGAATAAAAATAATTTAAAAAATAAAAAAAGAATTTAAAAAATTGTTTTAAAGTAATTTCAGATTTAAAAAGTTGTAGAAATAAGACAAAGAATTCTCATATCTCCCTTCACTCAGATTCTTTGTTAATAAATTATTCAACTCTTGTTCAATTCTCAAAATTAGAGAGTTTATCTTGATAAAATACTATTAATGAAAGTATAAAACTTATTCAGATTTCATCAGTTATCCCACAAATATAATTTTTCTCTTCTAGGATCTAATTCAGGATTCCACAGTGCATTTAGTTGTCATGTCTCCTTAGGCTCTTCCAATCTGGGACAGTTCTTTAGTCTTTCTTTGTCTCTCATGACTTTGATACTTTTTTTTTTTACTTTGATACTTTTGAAGCATTCTGCCCAACTATTTTACAGAATTTGGGTTTGTCTGATGTTTCTTTGTGATTATAGTTAAGTTATGTTATTTTGGCAAGAATACCACAGAAGAGATGTGTCTTCAGTGCTTTATATAAAAACGCACACGTTATCAGTTTGTCTTGATACTAGTTTTATTCACTTTGACTATTTATTTATTAAGGTGATGCCTGCCAGGTTTCTCCAGTATGGTTACTCTTTTATCCTTTGCTTTTTTATTTTTTATTTTTTATTTATTCCTTTGCTTTTTTAAAATATTTTTTATTTTTTTATTCATCAGAGATAGAGAGAGAGGCAGAGACACAGGCAGGGGGAGAAGCAGGCTCCATGCAGGGACCCTGACGTGGAACTCGATCCTGGGACTCCAAGACCACGCCCTGGGCCGAAGGCAGATGCCAAACCGCTGAGCCACCCAGGGATCCCCCTCTTTTTTCCTTTGTAATAAGTAATTTGTGGGGGATACTTTAAGATTATGTAAATATCAACCACCTTGTTTTGGGGGGGTTTTTTTGAGAGAGAGAGGGAGTGGGGGAGGGGCAGAGAGAAAGAGAGAGAGCGAGAACTCTAAGCAAGCTCCACACCCAGGGTGGAGCCCAACCTGGGACTGTATCTGACCCTGAGGTCATGACCTGAGCCAAAATTGCGAGGCAGACACTCAACCGACTGAGCCACCCAGGCGTCCCACAACCACCTTGTTTTAAATCTCAGATCATGGGATCCCTGGGTGGCGCAGCGGTTTAGCGCCTGCCTTTGGCCCAGGGCGCGATCCTGGAGACCCGTAATCGAATCCCACATCGGGCTCCCGGTGCATGGAGCCTGCTTCTCCCTCTGCCTGTCTCTCTCTCTCTCTCTCTCTCTCTCTCTCTCTCTCTATCATAAATAAAAATAAAAAAAATAAATCTCAGATCATCACACTATGCCATTACCCACCCATCTGTGTTATAGTCAGGTACAGACATACACACATACCTGCCCCAGTCATACTTCATTCCTAGAATTTAGCTGTCAGCTCACTGACACTCTTGAACACTACCCCAGTCCCACTTCTTGGGTAGTTTAATATCCTCATAGATGATCCTTCCAATGTTCCTGTTTCTCAGTTCTGTGATCTGCTTTCCTTTAACGCTTTTGCCTTTCGACCCTCCCACAGCCACCCTCTACAACAGTCTTAACCCCTCTTATCAGTACCTATGACTGCATCACCTCCATACTCTGCTTCAGGCATCCTGCCATCCAGCCAGTGCTTCTTATCCTCTAGTGTACTCTGTACTCTGACCCCTCAACTCCAATGATCCCTCAACACCACCAAGATGGAAAATTTTCACTACCCTTTACTTCCTCCCTGTTCATGTGTCCTTCCTTTAGCTAGCCTCGATTCCAAGGTCCATCATGGCAATCATTCCCTTGCATACATCCTCACTTCCTTGGCCCTCTGTACCTCAGCCCATCTATAGGGCAGAACCCCAGTCCTGGTTAAATCCAACTCTCTGCCGGCTCCACTGCTCTTCCCTGGCTATTCACTCTCCTACCTTCCTGGTTGACTATTTTGTTATCTTCTTTGTCTTCAAATCTCCTGCTACCACTTCTTCCATCCTTTGCTCAAGCTGCCTACTTGACTGAGGGATTAAAACCATCAGAAGAAAACCTGCATAGATTCCCATCATCACATCTCACCACCAAACAGCATCTGTATTCACAGATACTGCCTTCTTCTCTGTTATTACGGATAAATTGGCCCTGCTGTCACAAAAATCCAGTCCCTCTACTTTGGCACTAGATTCCACCCTCTTATACCTACTTGAAGACATTGCTTCATCAATTTCCCCCTCTCTATGAGATTGTTCCCATTAGCACGCAGACATTCTGCTCTTGTTCCCATCTTTTTGTTATACAGCCTTATTGAGATATATTTAATATCACAAAATTCACCCTTTTAAAGGATACTGTTCAGTGTTCTTTGTATATTCGCAGAATTGCTGCACCCATCACTACAATTAATTTTAGAACATTTTATGCCCCCCAAAAAGAAGCTTCCTACTCATTAGCAGACACACCACATTCCTTTGATCCCCGCATAGATAACCACTAATCTTCTTTCTGTCCCTATCTATTGATTTGTCTAGTCTAGATGTTTATTTTTTAAAAGATTTTATTTATTTATTCATGAGAGACACACACACAGAGAGAGAGAGGCAGAGACACAGGCGTAGGGAAAAGAAGGCTCCATGCAGGGAGCCTGACGCGGAACTTGATCCCGGGATTCCAAGACCATGCCCTGGGCCGAAGGCAGATGCTCAACCTCTGAGCCACCCATACGTCCCATAGTCTAGACATTTTATATAAATGAGATCATATAATATATCGGTCTTTATGACTGACTTCTCTTAGCATAATATTTTTGAGGTTCATCCATGTTATGTAGTGTTCCTTTTTACTGCCAAATAATATTCCATTATATGGATATGTTGCATTTTGTTTATCCTATCCATTTATCAGCTGATGGACATTTCAGTTGTTTCCATGTTTGGCATTACGAATAATATTGCTCTGAACATTTCTGCACAAGTCTTTTTTTTTGTGGACGTGTGTTTTCTTTTCCCTTTGGTGGACACCTAGGAAGTGGAATTGCTTGGTCCTATGGTAAATCTATGTTTAACTTTTTGGGGAACTGTTTGCAGAAGTGCCTGCACCATTTTGAATTCCCATCAGCAATGTATGAGGGTTCCAATTTCTTCATATCCTCACCAACACTTTTTACCGTCTGTCTTTTTCATTATAGCCATCCTAGCGAGTATGAAGGGGTACTTCATTGTTTTTGATTTGCACTTCCCTAATAACTAATAATGTTGAACATCTTTTCATGTGTTTATTGACTATTTGAGTATTTTCTTTGGAGAAATGTCTATTCAAATCATTAGCCCTTGTAAAATTAGATTGTCCTATTGTTGAGTTGTAAGTGTTCTTTATATGTCCTGGACACAGGTCTCTTGTCAGATATGAGGGTTACATATATTTTCTCCTATTCCGTGAGTTATCTTTTGACTTTCTTGATGGTGTCCTTTGATGCACAAAAGTTTTTAATTTGAAGAAAGTCCAATTTGTCAATTTTTTGTCACTTGAGTATTTTACATCATAGCCCAAGAAAGCACTCCCTAACCCAAGGTCACAAAGGTTTCTTCCTGCTTTATCTTCTAGCAATTGTAAGGTTTTAGCTCTTATATTTAGATCAATTATCCGTTTGGAGTTCGTTTTTGTGTATGGTGTGAGGCAGAGGTCCACATTTCATTTTTCTGCATATGGGCGTCTGGTTGTCCCAGTACCTTTTGTTGAAAAGAGTATTTTTACCCCTTTTGAATTGTCTTGGAAACCCTTGTCAAAGGTCAACTGACCATAAATCTTAAATGTAAAGGTTAATTTTCTGGATTCTCAGTTCTACTCCATTGATCTGTAGGTCTGTCACTATGCCAGACCATACTGTCTTGATTACTATAGCTATGTCATAACTTTTGAAATCAGGAAATGGGAGTCCTCTAACTTTTTCTTTTGAAGACCGTTTTGACTATTCTAAGTCCCTTGCATTTCCCTGTGAATTTTAGGATCAGCTTGTCAATTCCTGCAGAAAAACAGCTGGGATTTTTATAGGGATTATATTAAATCTATATATCCATTTAGGAAGTATTGCCTTTGGGACACCTGGGTGGCTCAGTAGTTGAGCATCTGCCTTCAGCTCAGGGCGTGATCCTGGAGTTCTGTGATCAAGTCCCACATCGGGCTCCCTGCATGCAGCCTGCTTCTAACCTCTGCCTGTGACTCTACCTCTCTCTGTGTGTCTCTCATGAATAAATAAATAAATAATTTTTAAAAGGGAAGTATTGCCTTTGACAATATTAAGCCTTCCAATCCATGAACATGATCTAAATAATTTTTTTCAGAAGTGTTTTTGTAGTTTTTAGTGTACACATCTTGCACTTCTTTTGTTAAATTTATTCCTAGGTGTTTTATTCTTTTTGCTACTATTATAAATGGAATTATTTTTCTAATTTCACTTCCAGAGTGTTCATTGCTAGTTCATAAAAATATATTTGATTTTTGTTTCTTGATCTTAGGTCCTGTCACATTGCTAAACTTATTAGTTCAAATAGTTTTTTAGTGGATTCCTTAGGGTTTTCTATATATAAGATCATGTCATCTGCAAATACAGTTTTACTTTTCTTAATCTGGATACCTTTTCTTTTTCTTGATTATTTGCCCTGACTAGATCTATCTAGTACAGTGATGCCTAGAAGTGATAAGAGTGCACATTCTTATCTTGCTTCTGATCTTAGAAGGTATTGAGTCTTTCTCCATTAAGTGTGATGTTAGTTGTGGGTGTTATATAGATATCCTTTATCAAATTGAGGAAGTTTCCTTCACCTCCTAGTTTTCTGTTGTCTTTTTGCTATGAATGGATGTTGGATTTTTTTCAAATACTTTTTCTGTGTCTACTGAGATGATCATCTGTTATTTATACTTTATTAATATACTATATTACATTGGTTAGTTTTCAGATGATAAACCAATGTTGCATTCCTTAAATAAATCACCCTTGGTTGTGTTACATAATACTTTTAAAAAAAGGTTTTATTTATTTATTCATGAAAGACAGAGAGAGAAAGAGAGAGAGAGAGAGGCAGTGGGAGAAGCAGGCTCCATGCAGGGAGCCTGATGTGGGACTTGATCCCGGAACTCCGGGATCATACCCTGGTCCAAAGGCAGGCGCTAAACTGATGCACCACCTGGGCATCCCCTACATGATACTTTCTATGCACTGCTGGACTTCGTTTGCTAGTATTTTGTTGAGGATTTTTACATCTATATTCATATAGTATATAGGTCTATAGTTTCCTTGTGATGTCTTTGTCTGGTTTTAGTATCAGGGTAATACTGGCTGCATAGAATGAGTTGAGAAGTGTTTCTTCCTCTATTTTTGGAAGAGTTTGTGAAGAATTAATATATGCTTTGTTTGTCATTTGTCTTTTCTGTTCCTTTGTTCTTCAGTTCCTTTCTTCTTTTGTGTTAAGTATTTTTTACCTTAACTTTTAAATTTTCTTGTTAATTATATTTTTTTAGATTTTTAATGGTTGCCCTGGGGATTACAATTAAGATCTTAACTGGATATTTGGGCAGCCCTGGTGGCTCAGCGGTTTAGCGCCGCCTTCAGCCCAGGGTGTGATCCTGGAGACCTGGGATCAAGTCCCACTTCTCACTCTGCCTGTGTCTTTGCCTCTCTGTCTCTGTGTCCCTCATAAATAAATAAGTAAAATCTTTATTAAAAAAAAAAGATCTTAACCGGAAACAATCTATTTCAAATTAATTCTGATTTCAAAAGTAACTTTGTTCTAATATGCCTCTGTTCCCTCTTTCCTTCTTTGTAGTGTTATTATCATATGAATTCCTTCTTACATTATAAGCCCATCAACACAGTTTTATTATTATTGCTTTATACAGTTGTATTTTAAAACAGATAGGAAAATAAGAGTCAAAAACAAAAATACTTTCTTTCATAATACCTATTTCAAGTTACCATTTAGTGTCCCTTAATTTAAGCCTAAAAGTAGTGTTTCTTGTAGGATAAGTCTGCTAGCAACAAATTATTTCAGTTTTTGTTTATCTTATCTTTTATGTTTGAAGAACCAGTTTGGCTAGATACAGAGATTCTGAATTGATAGTCTTTTTCTGTAAATATTTTGAAGATGCCATCACACTATCTTCTGATCTCCATGGTTTCTGATGAGAAGTCAGCTGTTAATCTTATTGAGGGTCCCATATATGTGATAAGTCATTTTTCTCTTGCTGTAGTCAAGATTTTCTTTTTGTCTTTGCTTTCATCAGTTGCACTATGATGTGTCTAGTTGTGGATCTCTGAGCGTATTCTACTTGCATTTACTTCTTACGTATACAGATTAATATTTTTGTTTTTTAAAAAAAATATTTTATTTATTCATGAAAGACACAGAGAGGCAGAGACACAGGCAGAGGGAGAAACAGCCTCCCTGTGGGGAGTACAATGTGGAACTCAATCCCAGGACCCCGGGATGATGACCTGAGCCAAAGGCAGATGCTCAACCACTGAGCCACCAGGTGCCCCTAGATTAATGTTTTTCATCAATTTTGCAATGTTTTGGCCCTTTCTCTTCCTCTTGCTCTTTTGGTACTCCCATTATGCATATGTTGGTTATACTTTTTTTAAAGATTTTATTTATTTATTCAAGAAACAGAGAGAGAGGCAGAGACACAGGCAGAGGGAGAAGCAGACTCCATGCTGGAAGCCTGATGTGGGACTCGATCCCTGGTCTCCAGGATCATGCCCCGGGCTGAAGGCAGCGCTAAACTGCTGAGCCACCCAGGCTGCTCAGTTATTATACTTTTCAACTCCAGATTTTCTATTTGATTCTTTTTGTGATTTCTGTGTCTTCATTGATATTCTCTCTTTGGTGAGACATTGTTCTCAAACTTTTCCTTAATTCTTATAGATATACTTTCTTTTATTTCTTTGAAAATATAGTAATAATTTAAAGTCTTTGTCTATTAAGTTCCAAACATGGACTCCCTCAGGGAAAAGTTCTTTTGGCTGCCTTTTTTATGTGTACATGTAACATATTTTGCTATTTCTTTGTATATCTCATCATTTTTTGTCAAAAACTGAGCATTTTAAAAAATCTTTTATTTGTTTAGGTAATCTTTACACGCAACATGAGGCTTGAACACATGACCCTGAGATCAAGAGTCACTTGCTCTTCCAACTGAGCCAGCCAGCTGCCCCCAAAACTGGGCATTTTAGATACTCTATTCTAACAACTCTGGTATAAACCTCTTCTACCCTCAAGGTTTGTTTTTCTGGGAATATGTGAATGTGTGTGTGTGTATGTGTGGTTATCCTTGTTATTTTCCTTATTGCTGTTTAGTTGTTCAGTTACTTTTCTCAACTAATTCAGTGGATTCTATATTCCTTGCACTATGTGGTCTGAGTTCTCTGCTAGCTTATTTTTAAAAACTTCTTGTTTTTATTTTTAAGCCTGGATTGCTAGGAGGTCACACCTGTGTAAATATACTTTGGTGGTCAGCCAGTGATTGGTTGGATTTCCTTTAAATGTCTTGTCCACATGTCTTCCACCCTTTGCCAAGGGGATCTGTGCAAGAAAGCATGCCTTCAAACTTTAGCCAGTTTAAAAGGCAGCCTTAACTTTCATACTCTGCTTACAGTCAGCCAGAAGTGAGTGACTTGGGGCCTTTCCTTTTCCAGCTCTTTTTTGGGCATGTGCATAGCTTTGAATATGTGCACAGCCCTTTAGATACCTGGGAATGTATCAGAGCTTTTCAAAATTTCTTATGGTTGTCTCATTCTCTGGGATTTCCTTTTAAATTACTGGCCAAAGGGACACCTGGGTGGCTCCGTGGTTGAGGATCTACCTTTGGCTCTGGTCATAATCCTGGGGTCCTGGGATTGAGTCCCGCATCAGGCCCCCTACGAGGAGCCTGCTTCTCCCTCTGCCTGTGTCTCTGCCTCTCTCTGTGTGTCTCTCATGAATAAATAAATAAAATCTTTTTTAAAAAAATTCCTGGCCAAAGCAGTCAGGCCTCTCTGCTGTCTGCAATATAGTCAGCCTTTGCCTACTATATACTACTGAGCTAGAGAGCGAAGGAGGATGGAATTAGCTACAAGTTAAAATGTCACAGAACCCATTGTCATACCAAGATTCTGTAGATTCTCTTAGATGATTTCCAAGTCATTCTGTGTCTTTCATTAATTGCAGGTTTTGAGATCGTTGATTTTACTTGGTTTGCCCATATTTTTATTGTGTTAAAAGGAAAGCCAGTTCACCAAAGCTCTTATTCTGTCATTCCATTAATATCCTATTGCTGCCATCTTTAAAAACATTTAAAACCATATTCATCATACATCCCCATGCAACTAACTTTCCCTATTCCCCTAACAGCAAAACTCTCTAAAAGAGCTGTCATTCCTCACTTCCTCCTACTCTTCAATTCTCTGTTCATGAAAAATATATTAGATATATAATAAAAAATTATATACATGAGTTATAAAGGAATAATATGATGAAAATTGAAGAAGTCACAACCCCACCCAAAAGCAACATTAATGATAGTGTCTATTCCTATGTCATTTTCTGTCCTAGTCTCCCCTATCCCCCACCATAAAGTCCCATTCTCTTAAGTCTTATGTTTAACGTTCCCTTGCTCATTTTGACACATTTTTTTCATATTTGTGGAAATGTTTAATGAATACATTATTTATTTGGCTTTGTAAAATAGCATCATATTGTATGCACTCTTCTGTGACTTCTTTCACTCGTTATTGTTTCAAAGATTCACCTGTGTTTTTGCGTGTCACTCTAGCTTATTCATTCTCAATGCTGTATTATTATATTATAATATATATATTATATTTCATTGGGTGACCATAAAACAAATTATTCATCTGTTTATCTGATGATAGACATTTGGATTGTTTCCAGATTTTTGCTCTTAGGAAGAGTGCTACTATGAATATTCTTGTGCATTGTCTCCTACATGTCTCCTACTACACATGCACACCCATCTTTCTAATGTATACACTTAGGAATAGAATTAAGTTAGTAGCAATGTAAACATTCAGCTTGACAGTATTATGCCAAAATGTATTCCTATCTGAAGACTGCCAATTTATATACCTTTCAGCAATTTATAAGAGATCCCATTGGTCCACACCCTAATTAGTACTTGATATTGTCCCACTTTTTAATTTCTGTCATTATAGTGAGTGATGAGATCTCGATGTGGACTTAATTAGCATTTTTCCGATCACTAATGTGGCTGAAGATTTTTTTCATGTTTATTGGTCATTCATGTTTCTTATTTTGTGAAGTGACTGCTAATGTCTTTTGCCTATTTTTAAAATTGGGATTTTTATCATTTTTATTGGTTTGTAGGAGTCGATCATTTAGATACTCATTATTTGCCAATTATATGTGTTGAATATCTTTTCTCAGTTTGTGGCTTTTTTTTCTTTTATGATGTCTTTGCATGAGCAGGAATTCCTATTTTTAGTTGAGTTGAAAAATTCAATCTTTTCTGTATAGCCAGCACAGTTTTTTGTGTTGTCCTACCTAACCTGTGATCATAAAGACATTCTTTATTTTCTTCAAATAAAAGTTTAAAAGCATTTTTTCCCTATTTAAGTCCTTAATCCAAATGGAATTGATTTTTGTGTGGTATAAAGATATAAGGTAGGGAGCCAGTTTCTTTTTTTTTAAGATTTTATTTCATTTGGAAAGCCTGGGTGGCTCAGCAGTTGAGCGTCTGCCTTTGGCTTAGGGCATGATCCTGGAATTTCAGGATCAAGTCCCATATCGGGCTCTCTGCATGGAGCCTGCTTCTCCCTCTGCCTATGTCTCTGCCTCTCTCTCTCTGTGTCTCTCATGAATAAATAAATAAATAAATAAATAAATAAATAAATAAATAAAATCTTAAAAAAAATAAAAAATAAATAAAAAATTTAAAAGATTTTATTTTATTATTTGAGAGAGAGAGAGAACACGAGCAGGGGGGCGGGGTAGAGGGAGAGGTAGAGGTAGACTCCCCACTGAGCAGGGAGCCTGACAAGGGGCTTGATCCCAGGATCCCAAGATCATGACCTGGGTTGAAGGCAGACACTTAACCAAATGAGTCACCTAGGTGCCCCAAGGGAGCCAGTTTCATTACTTCCACACTGATAACCTAATGATCTGAAGTGCCATCTCTGTCACACACCAAAGTCCCATATCTATATTGTTCCATTTCTGAGATCTCTGCTATTGGCCAACTTTTTGTTTCCTGAACCGGTATCACACTATCTTAATTACACTACCTTAATTACTTTGGTTTCATAAAGGATCTCGACATTTAGTACAGCAGAGTCTACCCATCTTATTCTTCTTCAGGAATATCATATGTTCCTGGCCCTTTGTTATTCCAAACGCATGTTACAATCATCTTGTCATGTCCTACAAGAATATTGGAATTGCAATGAATCTAGATCAGTTTGAAGAGAATTGATATGTTTATGATGCTGAGTCTTCCTAGCTATGAACATGATATACCTTTCATTTTAAATAAATTCTTGAATGTCTCTTGGTATAGTTTTCTAATTCTCTACATAAGGACTTGCATATCTTGTGTTAGGCTTATTCCCTGGTATCTATGGTTTTGTTGTTACTATAAAGGAGATCTTGTTACTTAACATGTTTTATCTCATTTGCAGGTGTATAGAAATGAAGTTGATTTTTATATTAATATTACAACCATTCACCTTGCTAACCTTTAACTTTTTAATCAAACTTTTTATTTTTAACTAATTTTACAGCAGAAAAGTAAGTAAAGAGATAGTACAGAGAGCTCCTGTGTATTCCTCACTATGGTATATTTGTCAAAACTAAGAAAGCCATATTGGTATATTACGATTAACTAAACTTCAGACTTTATATGGATTTATCAGTTTTCCCACTAATGTCTTTTTTTCTGTTCTAGGATCCAGTTCAAAACACCACATTGCATTTAGTTGTCACCTCTGTTGTCCTCTGGTCTATGACAGTTTCTTAGTCTTTCCATGCTTTTCATGCCCTTGACAGTTTTGAAGTGTACTGTAGAATGTCCCTCAGTTTGGATGTCTGAAGTTTTCCTCATAATTAGACTGGGGTTGTTTTTGGAAAGAATACCATAGAGTTGAAGTGGCCTTTTCATCACATTATATCAGAGGTATGTGATATCCCTATGACATCACCAATGTTGGCCTTAATCACCGGTTAAAGCAGTGTTCACCAAGTTTCTCCACTGTGAAGTTGTTATTTTTCCCTTTTTATTTTCTGTTCTTTAGAAGAATCTAGCCTACCTTCAAGGAGAGGGAGAGGATTTAAGCCCCACCTCTGAAAGGGGGTGCATTTACATGTAGTATTTGGAATTCTTCTGTAAAAACTATTTATTTCTTTTCATTTGTTTATTTACCTGCCCATTTGCTTTTGTACCCAGTTGCCTGTTTGTATCCGTATGAACGCTTGCATATTTATTTAAGAATTTGACTTATAAGTCCAATCCTTTGTCATTTGTCTTATTGCTCAAATTGTTCTAACTTTGGCCATTGGGGGCTCTTTCAGGTTGGCTACAGTGTCCCTTTGACATGCTTCCATCTTTTGTTTTTTTAGCACTGTCTTCCTTGCTTTGGCACTACAAGATCCTCCCTACTCATCTTATTTTCCTGCTCCATCCCTAGAATTGACCATTTCTCGAGGAGCCCTTGTTTCTTCTAAGTTGTCTGTATATTCTTTTGTGTATTCTATGTTGACAACAATATCAGCTATAAATAATGACCATTTTGTTTTTTCCTTTCCATTCTTTATGCCCTTAATTTATTCTTCTTGTGTTACTGAGATGGACAGGACCTCCAGTACAGTGTTCAAGAGAAAAGACAGTAGTGGTCATCCGTTTCTTGTTGGGTATTTTCAAGGAAACACCACTAACTTTTTTCCCTATTAAGAATGATATTTGCTGTGGATTTCTCTGGGTTTTATCAGATTCAAGCAAGTGCCCACCTGTCACTATGCTAAGAAGTTTCTATTTTTGTTTTTAAATCACAAAACGGTGTTGAATTTTTTTTTTCAGTTACCTTTTCTATTTCTTAGGATGATCATGGGGTTTTCCCCCCCAGGAATGTAATAATGTGGTAAATGATGTTTATGGATTTTCCTCATGGAAGACTACTTTTGCATTTCTGGTATAAACACAACCTGGTCATGATCTTTTCCTTTTTATAGAGTACCAGATTTAGTTTGTTAATATTTGTTTAGGGTTTTTGTATCTGTGTCAATGAGTAAAATCAGTCTTTAATTTTCCTTTCTCATGCTATCGTAATTTGCTTTTGGCCTCAAGTTCTGCTGGTATCATAGAATGAGTTAGTGTTCCCTTTTTTCAATATTCTGGAAGATGCTAAATGACTTTGGAATGACTTGTTTGGTAGCATTCTCCTGTAAAACCATCTTGCCCTGGTGTTTTGCTTTTTAACATTGACTTAATATTAAACTTCTAAATAAAATATTTCCAAAAATTTAAATGAGAAACTTGACATCTGCTTCCATAACATGCTTATTTTTATGTCAGGTTTTATGCTTGAAGTGACTACACACAAATCCCAATCAAGACTTTTTAATGATGTGTTCTTCAAATCCTTAACAGAGATTTGAATCCTCAACAAAAATCTTCCTTTGTACAATTAAGCAATAAAGTATTTAAAGCCAATTTTAAAACCTGTTAAAAAATGTTTAACAGTTGAAATGGTATCAGACCTTTTTGTTTCACTGACCAAGTGTATTGTTAAAATTTCTTGAGACAGTGTAATTAGATTTAGAATCCAATTGAACTCTTTCATCCTAATTATTTTGAAATAATGATGAAGCTCTTATTTGCAGAACATGCATCACTGTTAGAACCATCACCCTGCAGCTAGCTTGGACACCATTAAAAGGGCTCATCAGCTACAAACGGATAGAAGTGTCTGGTATTCGTGAAGACAGAGTTTCAGGGCTACCACCTGGAGCTACACCCTCCAGCAACCCCTGCTTGGCCTCCCTACACCCAGCCCTGCACCAGCCAGTCACAACTTGGGCTGTGTGTGGTGTTTCTTGGCAACTGGGACACAGACTCCTCCAGCAGCTCCACAGCCCCTCTTGTCCTCAGTGATCAGAAGACTACAGAAGCTGGCTACTGAAGAGGCTGTCCAAGTGATAGAGCTCCTCCTTGACTCTGCTTAGCACATTTACCACAGAGCAGTAGCTGAGTGCTGGATGTTACTCATTCGTGCTCACTACCTACGGGAACTGTAGAGGGGTTTGTCAGGCCTTGTCTCACAAAGGGCCACCCTGTAAAGATCTCCACAGGAGGCTGCCATAGAGAGCGAGCCTGCCTAGGTTCTCCACTGCCTTACGTCCTACGTGGATGCCTCCAGGGCTGAGGGGATCCAATACTTTTTCACCTACCCGTGATCCACACATCGACTGGAAAATTCAGCCTCCTGTTTTTTGTTCTTGTGTTTGTTTTAGGCTAGGAAGAGTTTTACCTACTTCTTTAATTCCTTTAGTAGCCAGAGGGCTAGTCAGGATTGTTTTTTCTTCTTGAGTCAATTTTGGTAAGTTATCAATTTCTAGGAATTGGTCCATTTTATCTGCACTTTCAGAGTTTTTGGCATAAAGGCCCCCCTTTTAAAGTCCTCTGCTGTGTATAATCTGTAACTATGTCTCCTTTTTCATTGCTGATACTGGTTATTTGTGCCTTCTCACTTTTTTTCTTGATCAATCTCACCAGAGGGTTGTCCATTTTATTAGTCTTTTCAAAGAACCAACTTTTGGCCCTGTTACTCCTCTCTATTGTGTCTTTGTTTTCTATTTCTTTAATTTCTGCTCTCATCTTTTTTGACCTACTTCCGTCCACATTTTTTGGATTTATTCTGTTGTTCTTTTTCTAATTGCTTATGTTGGACATGGAGCTCATTATTTTTCAGCCTCTCTTGTTTCATGGTGTGTGCATTTAAGGATGTAGATTCCAAATACTACTTTTCTACACATTCAAACATGTCCCATTTCATTATTGTTCAGTTCCGAGTACTTCAGCATTTCCACCATGGTTACTTCTTTGGTGAGTTATATAGAGGTGTGTGTTTCTAAATTTCTAGATGTGCGGGCAATTTTTAATGTATCTCTCTGTGATTGAAATCTATCGTAATTGAATTGTGGTCTGAGTATGCAGTCTGTGTGGTAGCAACTCT
This sequence comes from Vulpes vulpes, assembly GCF_048418805.1. Lineage (NCBI taxonomy): Eukaryota > Metazoa > Chordata > Mammalia > Carnivora > Canidae > Vulpes > Vulpes vulpes. The sequence goes on from NC_132796.1 coordinate 42,650,697, forward strand.
AAAATTTATGAGACTTGTATTGTGGCTAAGTACATGATAAATATTTTTGAATGTTTCCTATGTGCTTTATAAGATGTGTGTTCTCTAATTGTTGAACACAGAGTTCCACCTATGTTTAGTATCAAGTTTGTTAATTGTATTATTCAAATTTTCTACACTGATTTTTTGGTTGTGCTATGCCAATAATTGTAATAGGTGTGCTAATTTTCAACTATGATGGTGGATTTGTCTGTTTCTCCTTAGAGTTCTTTTTAACAATTTTTATATATTTTGAGGATATTTTATTAGGAATATTCAAATGAAGAATTGTTATACGTTCCTGGTAAATATGTAATGACCCTCTCTATTCTCAATAACACATTTTTGAAGTCTATCTAATCTTACAACACAAGCTTTTCTTCTTATTTGGATTTGTGTGATGAAGAATTTTCCATCCTTTCATTTTTCAATATTCTCATACCCTTTTCCTTGAATATCTCTTAAAAATGACATATAGCTGGACCCTTTTTAAAAAATCTAATCTGATGATCCCTTTTAATGGGTGAGTTTAGTCTGTTTACATTTTCTATGATATATTTGGGGTAGTTTCTACCATCATACTTTTTTTATTTCTATTTCCTACCACCACCTTTTCTATGCTTCATTTTTCTTTTTCTGGCCTGTTTTTTAGTTTGGAGATTTGTTTATTTGCTTTCTTATTCACTTTTTTCCTCTGTACTGTTTGAAATTTATTTACGCATTCTTTTTTTAAAAAATTCTTTCTGTGGTTATCCTTGAACTTTTACCATGCATGCATAACTTACAAGGTCTAAAGGAAATTGTATTTTAACCTCCCTCTTGAAGAATGCAGGAAACTTCATCTCTGATCATTCCTCTCTTTGCCACATGCTATTGTCTTGAGTATGTTAGTTTGTTCCTTTTTTTCTAACCTCACAGATTCTGCATCATCATTAGTATTATTTTATATAGACAGTATTTTTTTGGATTTACATGCATACATTCTTGCATCTCAGACTATCATTCTGGGATCATTTTCTTTTATCATAAATACAATGTTTAGATGTTCTTTTATTTATTTTTTTTTTTAGATGTTCTTTTAGACCAGGTCTCTTGGTGTTAAATTCTCCCAGTTGTTGTGATAGGTATTTAGAAGTCTGCTGTCTAATGGCTATTTTTGGTAGGTGTTTTTATTTTCTTATACTTAAGCTACTTTTAAGAAATTATCTCTCTCTCACTCTCTCTCAGAAGGGGATCTGCAGGGGGTATGCAGTTTCATTCTAACATGTTTAGGCATGTATTTCTTTTTTATTCTACTTTAAAAATGTGCTTCATGCTTTTGAATTCATGTTTTTCATAATTTCTAGAAAATTCTCAGCCATTATCTTTTCAAATATTGCCTTTCTTCCATCCTTCCTATATTTTCTTTCTCAGAATCCAGTTAGTCATATTTTGAGCCTCATTGTATCTTCCATATCTCATAATGTCTTGTTGATATTATCTATTTCCTTGTCTTCCTACATTTCATTCTAAGCAATTTCTTCAGATATATCTTTCAGTTTACGGATTCTCTCTTCAGCTCTGTCAACTCTGTCTGCTTAATCTGACTACTGAGTTTTTTATTTCAGTAAGTATATTTTTCACGTGTACAAGCTGCATATTTTTCGCTTTCTAATCTGCCTTGTCATCCTTCATAGTCTCTTGTTGCTTGCTCATCTTTGTGGTTGCATCTTTCATTTAAAAAAAATTTATACTATTTTGTTCAACCAATAATCATTGTTTGCATAAGTATGACATTATAATTATTGTTCACGTCTAAACCACACATTACACTCTAATTATAGATCCTTTGTTGTATGCCTTTTTGTTTTCCTAGTAATCATCTTTTTTTCTTTTGCTTATTATTACTAATTCTTTGAAATTCCTTTTAAAATCTGTATCAGTTCATGTCTCTTTTCTGCTCGAAATTCTTCCTGGCTCCCAGCTCCCCCAGAATAAAAGTCAAAGCCCTCATCATGGCCCAAAAGCCTGCACAGTCTGGTCCCCATGCTTTTTCTGACCTCCTATCCTGTTACTCTTCCCATTTCTCACTTTTTTCCGGCCACCCCAGCTTCCTTGATATTCCTCAAACATGTCAGGTGCCCTCCCCCCTTCAGAGCTTTTGTACTTGCTCTTCTCACTGCCTGCAACACTCTTCTTTCCAGATAATCTCATGAGTTTCCCACCCACTTCCCGTATGCTCAAATGTCACCTCCCTAGAGAAGCATTCCCTGACCAAACTAGTTCCATTCACCAGTGTTTTCTAACCCCATTATCCTACTTGATGTCTTATGTTTTTGTACGAAGTGATGATCACTCCCTGATATATTTTGTATTTATTTATTGTGATTGGTGTTTGTTGTTTCCCAGTAGACTGTAAGCTCCACAAAGCAGGGACTTTGTTTTGTTCACAACTGTATCCCCAGTGCCAAGAAGAACAGTGCATAGTAATATTTAGTAGACATTCAATAAATATTTATGGAATAAACTGAATTAATTAACTAATTAAATAATTAATGTGGATGATTGGGAAATGCATTGAGAATGAGGCTAGTCATGAAGGCCTTTCATACCATGCTAAGGAGCATGGATGTCATTGTTTGGAAGGGTGAGGGTTGTGAAGAAGCAGTAAGGATAGCTCCTGGGTTCTTTGGAGAAGCAAGCTCCTGGTTGGTAGGGTGGTGACAAAGACCCATGTTCTCTATGACTGGCTCTCTGCCCTGAGGGCCTTGAAGGTGGACCTCTTTCTCAAACAGCCCTCAAACCACCGCACTGTCATGCCTGCCTATTACTTGGTGAAAACCAAAACCCCAGCTCTCACTGAGCCGTCTGAGCCCAGCTAGGATCCCCCTCTCCCTGCTCTGTAAGGAACTGTTTCTTGGTCCCAGGTCAAGCCAATCACCCCCATTAGACTTTTTCTGTTACTGGGCTGTAAGTGGTGGTGGTACAGAGGCTGGTACAAAGCCTGGAACATAGTAAGTACTGTTATAATGCTGGACAACATGGGGAGCTAAGTTTCAGCTCCAAAACTCCTTTTCTTCCATTGTCAAGGTTGCAATAGGTTGTGAGGTTTCAGTCCTGACTTTTCCCCTAAACTCGTTGGTCCTGGGACCAATGTGGCTCCAGTGTATCTACTTGCCCATGACTGTTGGGATACTAATTCTGTTGTCTAATATGTAACATGCTCCCTTAGTTTTTTTTGGTCACCCACTGATTTCATCAGAATGCTATCAGTATACACAAGGCCCTGTAGCATGCCACCGGAGATTTCCCTCTCCAGGCCAACATGAATTCATTAGTCACTACCAATGTAACCATCCAACTAGTTATAAGTCTAATTGAGCAAAATCAACTGACCACCTACTACATGTCAGGCCTCCTGCTCTACACTGAGGACCCAGAAATGAACAGGATATGTCCCCAGACACAGAACCACAATTCAGTGTGGCCAGTGCAGTAACAGTGGGCACAATAGATGTGAGAGTCTCTGAGGAATATAGGACCCAGGTCAGGGGACCAGGGAAGATTTCTTAGAAGGGATGGCATATGAACTGAGCTTTAAAGAGATGAGTAATAATCTACTGGATGACTAACAAGAGGAGAGGAGGGCAGTCCAGGCAAATGGTACAGCATGGGCAAAGGCTCAAAGATAGGAAGCAGCATGATATCCACTAACCTGCCTAACTACACTTACTGTTCACCTGTCCATGAGATCATCTAAGATACTCTAACACTAAAACCCGGATATAAGGAGTTTGTGGCCCTCCTGACATACTGTGTTCAAACTCTTCATGAAAAGTAATGAAAGTAATGAAAAGTTGGTTAAACATGACTTCCCATGAGCTTGTCCATACTAGCTTCCAATGTCCCTGGCTTCCGTATCTAGACCATACTGCTAATGTGAACTGCTTCCTTTCGACCTCCCTGGGTTTGGAGTCATTCTCACTCTCCTGGAGATTAGGGTCTCCCTCAGCTCTATGGGTAGAGAGATCTCTGTGGAGAGGAGTTTTTCTGACTCCTAACACTAACCGTGATGTAGAGACCCTCATCTCTCAAGGAGTGAAGAGGGCCTGCCTATCTTGACTTCAAACATTGAGATTCATCTCCACTTGGGTTTCATTCACACCTTGTAACAATCTAGGACAAGTGGGCTGTGGAGTCTGGCAAGCCCAGTTTCCAAGCCAGGAACCCCCACGTCTTGATTGTGTGACCTTACACTTACCCTCTCAAGTATCAGTTTTCTCATCAGTAAAATGAGTTTAATGCCTTGGACAGTTTTTTTTTTTTTAAAGTAGGCTCCATGTCCAACAAGGAGCCCAACACGGGCCTTGAACTCACAACCCTGAGATCAAAACCTGACCTGAGATACAGTCAGATGCTTAACCAACTGAGCCACCCAGGTGCCCCTACCTTGGACAGTTTTTGTGGCTGTTAGAACATATGTCAAGTACCTGGCACATGGCCACCATTTATTGAATGTCTACTACAGTCAACAGTAAAGGAAAAACAGCATAGTGGTGGAGAACATGAGCCATAGATCCAGATCAACCTCTATTTGGATTGCTGCTCGACTACTTAGTAGCATTGTGACCTTGGTCAAGTTTTTTAACCTCATTTAGCCTTACTTTTTACATTTTTAAAAGGAGGTTAGTGCCTCTACTTCAGAGTTGCCATGTGTATATATTATTATAGCAGTGTATATGTTCTCACAGGCTCCAGGCCCCTCCCCAGCCTGTCCTCTTCAGAGACCCCCTCCCCAGGAAACCTGTCCCCTTCTCAGCTACCCCTCTCCCTAGGGCTGACAAAGAGGACTGAGCTTCTCCCTCAGAGTCACGGGGACACTTTGTTAATGGGACTTTCTAATGATAAACTGCTCTTGCATTTCTGGAATTAGACCCAACACTGTCATGTTAGAGTAAATCTTTTTTAATTTTATTTATTTATTTATTTATTTGACTCACCCTGGATTTGGTTTGCTAATAAATTGTTTAGGATTTTTGCACCTTTGGTCACTTAATGTATTTGTCTGGTTAAGGGTAGAGTGGGCTCATCCAATAAATAAATGAATTTTCCTGGAAATTGGTCCAATTCATCTAAGTTATAAAATTAATTGTATTCTCTTATTTTTTTTATTTCGGCCATATCTTTTACATTGTCCACATTACTTATTTGTGCCTTTTCTCTTTTTCCTTGATTGGTCCTTCCAAAGATTTTTTAGTGGTTTGTCTTAAAATTTTACCATATGTATTTAATCTAAAATCAGTTAAACAGTATTGTAATCTCCCACCCAAACAATACAAGGACTTCATGAAACACTGTCTCCCAATTTACATGTTATTGTTGTTCACTATTTTAGTGCTTTCTTTCCTAAGGAAGCTATTAACATACTGAAAGAATAGACGTTAATAATATTATTTTATGCACACAGTGCTCGTTTACATTTGAATACTTGTTTACTATTTTATTTGCTCAGCTTCCTTTTTATACCTTAGTCTTCCTTTTTTGGGATGATTTCCACCTTCTTGAAATATATAATTTAGTAGATCCTTTAGTGCAAATCTCTTCACAGTAAACTGTCTCAAACTGTATTTATCTGTAAATGTGTAAATGCCTTTATTTTTTTTTCTTCTCGAAAGATAGGTTTGCTGAGTACTCAATTCTAAATTATATTTTTCCCTCTAAACCCTTAGAAGGTATTATGACATTGTCTTCTGATTTCCATTATTGCTGTTGAGAAGTCTGCTGTTGTCTGATTGATCTTTTTTTTTTTTTTTTGTAGGTGTCCTTTTTCTCTGGATGCTTTGAAGATCCTTCTTAGATTATTGCTTGATGCTAAAAGCTTTTTGTTGTCATTCTCTATATGTTCCTTTATTTATGAATGGAAAAAGTTCCCCCATTGCTTTTCTAGGAAATTATTAAAATAGATAATGGTTATTGACTTCTATACATTTAACTTATAAGCCACCTCATGAGTATATTCATTTTAATGCATTTTTCTCATCAGAACCTTTTGGGCTTCCTGGGCATAAAATAATATCAGCAACAAATAGGTTTTTTTTATCTCTGCTTTTCTAGTGTTATACCAGTCACCTCGTTTTTTTGCCCTACTGTTCCTTTATAGCTTCCAAGACAAGGTTGAGTATTATGGTAGTAGCAGGTAGTCCTGTTTTCTTCCTGATAATTTTGATCATCTGATAAATGTTCTGGTGAATATTTGTTGAGAGGCCATGTTCTAGGGCCTGAGAATACCGAGGGGATGAACCTTTCTTTTTAGAGCTTCCTGATCTTGCTTCATGAATGCAGTATTTTTTCATGTCACTCTGAGGACATTAAATCCTCAGTCTTCAGTCCAAGTCTTTGTTTCCAAATATGTATATTTGGGTGTCAGCAGCAGTGGGAAACTCCCTGATGTCAGATTTGACCTGAGGCACCAGAGATTCCAAAGACACGATATATTCTGAAGTCTTAGAATCTGTATAAATAGTGGGGGTGGGAAGGGGCCCCTCTCCTAGTGTGCAAGTACAGAACAGTGCCATACTTCTGTCACTCGAGACCTTAGTAGTGCGGTGGATTCTGGTGCAGACTGCCTGGAATCAAATTCCAGATCTGTCATTTCATTGGGGGGGCAGGGGACTTCTTTATTTGTAGTTTCACCTGTAAAAATGAGGGTAATAACAGTACTTATTTCGTAGGGTGGTTGAGGGTATTAAATGAGTTAATTTAGAATATTGTCTGACACACAGTGAGTCCAAGTCTAGCTATATGTTTGCTATTATTACCATCATTACTTTTGCGCTTGAAGGGAGTAGAATTTCTTTTTTTCTTTTTTAAAGATTTTATTATTTATTCATGAGAGACACACAGAGAGAGAGGCAGAGACATAGGCAGAAGAAGAAGCAGGCTCCATGCAAGGAGCCCGACGTGGGACTCAATCCTGGGACTGCGGGATCACACCCTGAGCCGAAGGCAGACGCTTAACCGCTGAGCCAATCCAGGCATCCCGAAGTAGAATTTCTTTAGTGCAATGAGAAAAGCAGAGAGTGTATCCTGTCCTGTGTGTTCTCCCAGTGTCTTGGAGACAAAGGTCATTCACAAAAACCACAAAGTCAGGAATTTGAAGCAGTGTTTTGGGCACCTGAGGGTGTGGGATATCAAATTCATTAGGTAGAATGGGATAGGATTCCTCAGTGGGAAGACAGGAAGTAGTGTATTTAAGGGTGGACCCCTCTTGAGAAGATGACCTATATTCGCTGATTCCTTAGTGCAGAGCAATACCAAGTGAGGGAACAGTGACAGTGAGGCGTTATTTCAGGGCAAGGGATTTCTTAAGCGGTTTTTTTTTAAATAAATTAATTTTTATTGGTGTTCAATTTACCAACATACAGAAAAACACCCAGTGCTCATCCCGTCAAGTGTCCCCCTCAGTGCCCGTCACCCATTCCCCTCCACCCTCCGCCCTCCTCCCCTTCCACCACCCCTAGTTCGTTTCCCAGAGTTAGGAGTCTTTATTGTCTGTCTCCCTTCCTGATATTTCCCGCACATTTCTTCTCCCTTCCCTTATATTCCCTTTCACTATTATTTATATTCCCCAAATGAATGAGAACATACAATGTTTGTCCTTCTCCGATTGACTTACTGCACTCAGCATAATACCCTCCAGTTCCATCCATGTTGAAGCAAATGGTGGGTATTTGTCGTTTCTAATGGCTGAGTAATATTCCATTGTATACATAGACCACATCTTCTTTATCCATTCATCTTTCGATGGACACCGAGGCTCCTTCCACAGTTTGGCTATTGTGGACATTGCTGCTAGAAACATCGGGGTGCAGGTGTCCCGGCGTTTCATTGCATCTGAATCTTTGGAGTAAATCCCCAACAGTGCAATTGCTGGGTCGTAGGGCAGGTCTATTTTTAACTCTTTGAGGAACCTCCACACAGTTTTCCAGAGTGGCTGCACCAGTTCACATTCCCACCAACAGTGTAAGAGGGTTCCCTTTTCTCCGCATCCTCTCCAACATTTGTTGTTTCCTGCCTTGTTAATTTTCCCCATTCTCACTGGTGTGAGGTGGTATCTCATTGTGGTTTTGATTTGTATTTCCCTGATGGCAAGTGATGCAGAGCATTTTCTCATGTGCATGTTGGCCGTGTCCATGTCTTCCTCTGTGAGATTTCTCTTCATGTATTTTGCCCATTTCATGATTGGATTGTTTGTTTCTTTGCTGTTGAGTTTAAGAAGTTCTTTATAGATTTTGGAAACTAGCCCTTTATCTGATATGTCATTTGCAAATATCTTCTCCCATTCTGTAGGTTGTCTATTAGTTTTGTTGACTGTATCCTTTGCTGTGCAAAAGCTTCTTATCTTGATGAAGTCCCAATAGTTCATTTTTGCTTTTGTTTCTTTTGCCTTTGTGGATGTATCTTGCAAGAAGTAACTGTGGCCAAGTTCAAAAAGGGTGTTGCCTGTGTTCTCTTCTAGGATTTTGATGGAATCTTGTCTCACATTTAGATCTCTCATCCATTTTGAGTTTATCTTTGTGTATGGTGAAAGAGAGTGGTCTAGTTTCATTCTTCTGCATGTGGATGTCCAATTTTTCCAACACCATTTATTGAAGAGACTGTCTTTCTTCCAATGGATAGTCTTTCCTCCTTTATCGAATATTAGTTGACCATAAAGTTCAGGGTCCACTTCTGGATTCTCTATTCTGTTCCATTGATCTATGTGTCTGTTTTTGTGCCAGTACCACACTGTCTTGATGACCACAGCTTTGTCCTACAACCTGAAATCTGGCATTGTGATGCCCCCAGCTATGGTTTTCTTTTTTAAAATTCCCCTGGCTATTCGGGGTCTTTTCTGATTCCACACAAATCTTAAAATAATTTGTTCTAACTCTCTGAAGAAAGTCCATGGTATTTTGATAGGGATTGCATTAAACGTGTAAATTGCCCTGGGTAACATTGACATTTTGACAATATTAATTCTGCCAATCCATGAGCATGGAATATTTTTCCATCTCTTTGTGTCTTCCTCAATTTCTTTCAGAAGTATTCTATAGTTTTTAGGGTATAGATCCTTTACCTCTTTGGTTAGGTTTATTCCTAGGTATCTTATGCTTTTGGGTGCAATTGTGAATGGGATTGACTCCTTAATTTCTCTTTCTTCAGTCTCATTGTTAGTGTATAGAAATGCCATTGATTTCTGGGCATTGATTTTGTATCCTGCCATGCTACCAAATTGCTGTATGAGTTCTAGCAATCTTGGGGTGGAGGCTTTTGGCTTTTATGTAGAGTATCATGTCATCGGCGAAGAGGGAGAGTTTGACTTCTTCTTTGCCAATTTGAATGCCTTTAATGTCTTTTTGTTGTCTGATTGCTGAGGCGAGGACTTCCAGAACTATGTTGAACAGCAGTGGTGAGAGTGGACATCCCTGTCTTGTTCCTGATCTTAGGGGAAAGGCTCCCAGTGCTTCCCCATTGAGAATGATATTTGCTGTGGGCTTTTCATAGATGGCTTTTAAGATGTCGAGGAAAGTTCCCTCTATCCCAACACTCTGAAGTGTTTTGATCAGGAATGGATGCTGTATTTTGTCAAATGCTTTCTCTGCATCTAATGAGAGGATCATGTGGTTCTTGGTTTTTCTCTTGCTGATATGATGAATCACATTGATTGTTTTACGAGTGTTGAACCAGCCTTGTGTCCCAAGAATAAATCCTACTTGGTCATGGTGAATAATTTTCTTAATGTGTTGTTGGATCCTATTAGCTAGTATCTTGTTGAGAATTTTTGCATCCATGTTCAAAAGGGATATTGGTCTGTAATTCTCCTTTTTGGTGGGGTCTTTGTCTGGTTTCGGAATTAAGGTGATGCTGGCCTCATAGAACGAATTTGGAAGTACTCCATCTCTTTCTATCTTTCCAAACAGCTTTAGTAGAATAGGTATGATTTCTTCTTTAAACGTTTGATAGAATTCCCCTGGGAAGCCATCTGGCCCTGGACTCTTGTGTCTTGGGAGGTTTTTGATGACTGCTTCAATTTCCTCCCTGGTTATTGGCCTGTTCAGGTTTTCTATTTCTTCCTGCTCCAGTTTTGGTAGTTTGTGGCTTTCCAGGAATGCGTCCATTTCTTCTAGATTTCCTAATTTATTGGCGGACAGGTGTTCATAATATGTTTTTAAAATCATTTGTATTTCCTTGGTTTTGCTAGTGATCTCTCCTTTCTCATTCATGATTTTATTAATTTGAGTCTTCTCTCTCTTCTTTTTAATAAGGTTGGCTAATGGTTTATCTATCTTATTAATTCTTTCAAAGAACCAACTCCTGGTTCTGTTGATCTGTTCCACAGTTTTTTGGTCTCGATATCATTGAGTTCTGCTCGAATTTTAATTAACTCTCTTCTTCTGCTGGGGGTGGGGTCTATTTGTTGCTTTTTCTCTAGTTCCTTTATGTGTCAGGTGAGCTTTTGAATTTGAGTTCTTTCCAGTTTTTGAATGGATGCTTGTATTGCGATGTATTTCCCCCTCAGGACTGCTTTTGCTGCGTCCCAAAGATTTTGAACGGTTGTATCTTCATTCTCATTAGTTTCCATGAATCTTCTCAATTCTTCCTTAATTTCCTGGTTGACCTTTTCATCTTTTAGCAGGATGGTCCTTAACCTCCACGTGTTTGTGTCCTTCCAAACTTCTTGTTGTGATTAAGTTCTAATTTCAAGGCATTATGGTCTGAGAATATACAGGGGACTATCCCGATCTTTTGGTATCGGTTCAGACCCGATTTGTGACCCAGTATGTGGTCTATTCTGGAGAAAGTTCCATGTTCACTTGAGAAGAATGTGTATTCAGTTGAGTTTGGATGTAAAGTTCTGTAGATATCTGTGAAATCCATCTGGTCCAGTGTATCATTTAAAGCTCTCGTTTCTTTGGAGATGTTGTGCTTAGAAGACCTATCCAGGGTAGAAAGAGCTAGATTGAAGTCACCAAGTATAAGTGTATTATTATCAAGGTATTTCTTGAGATTGGTTATTAATTGGTTTAAATATTTGGCAGCTCCCACATTCGGGGCATATATATTGAGGATTGTTAAGTCCTCTTGTTGGATAGATCCTTTGAGTATGAGATAGTGTCCCTCTTCATCTCTCACTATAGTCTTCGGGGTAAATTTTAATTTATCTGATATAAGGATGGCAACCCCTGCTTTCTTTTGAGGACCATTTGAATGGTAAATGGTTCTCCAACCTTTTATTTTCAGGTTGTAGGTGTCCTGCTGTCTATAATGAGTCTCTTGTAGACAGCAAATAGATGGGTCCTGCTTTTTTATCCAGTCTAAAACCCTGTGCCTTTTGATGGGGTCATTAAGCCCATTCACGTTCAGAGTTACTATTGAAAGATATGAGTTTAGTGTCACCATGATATCTATTCAGTCCTTGTTTTTGTGGTTTGTTACACTGAACTTCTTCTTAAAGGGGAATTTTAAGAGTCCCCCTTAAAATTTCTTGCAGAGCTGGTTTGGAGGTCACATATTCTTTCAGTTCCTGCCTGTCTTGGAAGCTCTTTATCTCTCCTCCCATTTTGAATGAGAGCCTTGCTGGATAAAGTATTCTTGGTTGCATGTTCTTCTCAATTAGGACCCTGAATGTATCCTGCCAGCCCTTTCTGGCCTGCCCGGTCTCTGTGGAGAGGTCTGCTGTTACGCTAATATTCCTCCCCATAAAAGTCAGGGATTTCTTGTCTATTGCTGCTTTAAGGATCTTCTCTTTATCTTTGGAATTTGCAAGCTTCACAATTAAATGTCGAGGTGTTGAACGGTTTTTATTGATTTTAGGGTGGGGGGATCTCTCTATTTCCTGGATCGGAATGCATGTTTCCCTTCCCAGATTAGGAAAGTTTTCAGCTAGGATTTGTTCAAATACATATTCTGGCCCTCTGTCCCTTTCGGCGCCCTCGAGAACCCCAATTAAACGTAGGTTTTTCTTCCTCAGGCTGTCGTTTATTTCCCTTAATCTGTCTTCATGGTCTCTTAATTGTCTGTCTCTTTTTCCTCAGTTTCCCTCTTTGCCATCAACTTGTCTTCTATGTCACTCACTCGTTCTTCCACCTCGTTAAGCCTCGTTGTTAGGACTTCTAGCTTGGATTGCATCTCATTTAATTGATTTTTAATTTCTGCCTGATTGGATCTAAATTCTGCAGTCATGAAGTCTCTTGAGTCCTTTATGGTTCTTTCTAGAGCCACCAGTAGCTGTATCATAGTGCTTCTGAATTGGCTTTCTGACATTGAATTGTAATCCAGATTTTGTAACTCTGTGGGAGAGAGGACTGTTTCTGATTCTTTCTTTTGAGGTGAGGTTTTCCTTCTAGTCATTTTGCTCAGTGCAGAGTGGCCAAAAACAAGTTGTAATGGGAAAAGGAGAAAAAGATAGGAGAGAAAGAAGGAAAGAAAAGAGAAAAAGAAAAAAGGAAGAAAAAAAGAAGAAAAAGAGAAAAAAAGAGAAAGAAAAAGAATGAAAGGGGAAAAAAGGGGTGGGGAAAGCAAACAAATCAAAAGCAAAAAGCAAAAAACAAAAAACAAAAACCACGTGGGAATATCTTCTGATTCTGTATATTTTTAAGTCCCTTGACTTCCCCTGGAACTTGTCCGCCTAGCTGGTCTTCTGGGGGAGGGGCCTGTTGTGCTGATTCTCAGGTGTTAGCATTTGGGGAAGCTGCTCTGCCCCCTGCCTGGTGCAGGGCTCAGTGGGGGTTGTTTACCCCGTGAGGCCCCAGGAGGAACAGCCACAGTGGCGGGGCCAGCTCTGGAGCCCTGGATTCAGCTCCCGCAGTAACTCCGGGGCTCTCCGTCTGCAGGGCCTGGAGGCTCTGGGGTGGGGCCGCTGATCTGCTCAGCTGAGGGCAGGAGCGTCCTTGCTGTCCTGGGCCCTCCTGGCCTGTGCCTGTCCCGGGGGGAGGCCGAATCCTGGGCTTGTGTCCCGGCGCCCTGTGCTCCGGGGCCTGCGCTGTTGGATTCGCGCTCCCGCCCGCAGCCCCCTCCGCGGAGCCGCCGCCCGAGCCCCTCCGAGCTGCTCCGGGTCCTGCCGTGCGCGCTGCAGCCCTTCAGGGAGCTCGGCGCATCTCCCCGGGGCGCAGGTGTCTGTTAGTGTCCCAGGGAGCCTGAGGGCATCCCCGCCCTCCTGGGGTCCTGCTCTAACTCCCTGCGAGCCCCTTTCCGCCCAGGAAGATGGGTGCAGCTCCTGCTTCTCCGGGACGGGGCTCTCCTGTCCTGGGGACACTCGCCCCGGCCTCAGCCCGGCTCCTCGCGGGGCCCCTCCCCCTTGGAGGCCTTTTGTTTCTTTATTTCTTTTTCCCCGTCTTCCTACTTTGATAGAAGCGCGAACTCTTCTCACTGTAGCATTCCAGCTCTTCTCTCTTTAAATCTCAGGCCGAATTCGTAGATTTTCAGGATGGTTTGAGGGTTATCTAGGTAATTTGGTGGGGACAGGTGATTTGGGGACCCTACTCTTCTGCCATCTTGCCCCTCCTCCCCAAGTCCAAACTTGAGATGATCCTCATGACTAAAACATTACTCATGGACACGGAGTTGGTCTTGAAAATATGATGGCATTTCAGCTTTTCTCTAAAAGTCACAATTTTGGTATTGTAATGATTAATTCTATGTGTCAACTTTGGTGGACTATGGGTTGCCCAGATATTTGGTCAAATATTATTCTTGTTGTCATTTTGCTGAGATTAACATTTAAACCAGTAGACTGAGTAAAGCAGATTGATCTGAATGTGTGTGGTCCTCATCCAGTCAGTTGAAGGCCTGAAAAGAACTCTGATTCACCCCAGAGTAAAGGAGAATTCTTTCTGTCTGACTGCCTTTGAACTGAGATATGAGCTTTTTCCTGTCTTCAGACTCAAATGAAACAATGACTTCCTGGGTATGTTAGCCTTTGGACTAGAACTACACCATCAATTTTCCTGGGTCTCCTACTTGCCAACATATCTTACAGATCTTCAGGCTTGTCAGTGTCTATTATCATTTAAACCAATTCCTTATAATGAATCTCTTTATATTTGCATACTATCCAGTTCTCTTTCTCTGGAAAACCCTGTCTAATACAGATTTTGGTACTGAAAGTGGTTCTAGAGGAACAGAATTTTAAGGATGAGTTTTCTGAATTAGTTCTGGGGTTTCTAGAATTGGATCTCTAATCTTTTTTTTTTTTTCTTTATTGCCCTGCATTTTTTTTAATTAATTTTTATTGGTGTTCAATTTACCAACATACAGAAAAACACCCAGTGCTCATCCCGTCAAGTGTCCACCTCAGTGCCCGTCACCCATTCCCCTCCAACACCCGCCCTCCTCCCCCCTTCCACCACCCCTAGTTCGTTTCCCCGAGTTAGGAGTCTTTATGTTCTGTCTCCCTTCCTGATATTTCCCAACATTTCTTCTCCCTTCCTTTATATTCCCTTTCACTATTATTTATATTCCCCAAATGAATGAGAACATACACTGCTTGTCCTTCTCCGATTGACTTATTTCACTCAGCATAATACCCTCCAGTTCCATCCACGTTGAAGCAAATGGTGGGTATTTGTCGTTTCTAATCGCTGAGTAATATTCCATTGTATACATAAACCACATCTTCTTTATCCATTCATCTTTCGATGGACACCGAGGCTCCTTCCACAGTTTGGCTATTGTGGCCATTGCTGATAGAAACATCGGGGTGCAGGTGTCCCGACGTTTCGTTGCATCTGAATCTTTGGGGTAAATCCCCAACAGTGCAATTGCTGGGTCGTAGGGCAGGTCTATTTTTAACTCTTTGAGAAACCTCCACACAGTTTTCCAGAGTGGCTGCACCAGTTCACATTCCCACCAACAGTGTAAGAGGGTTCCCTTTTCTCCGCATCCTCTCCAACATTTGTTGTTTCCTGCCTTGTTAATTTTCCCCATTCTCACTGGTGTGAGGTGGTATCTCATTGTGGTTTTGATTTGTATTTCCCTGATGGCAAGTGATGCAGAGCATTTTCTCATGTGCATGTTGGCCATGTCCATGTCTTCCTCTGTGAGATTTCTCTTCATGTCTTTTGCCCATTTCATGATTGGATTGTTTGTTTCTTTGCTGTTGAGTTTAATAAGTTCTTTATAGATTTTGGAAACTAGCCCTTTATCTGATATGTCGTTTGCAAATATCCTCTCCCATTCTGTAGGTTGTCTTTTAGTTTTGTTGACTGTATCCTTTGCTGTGCAAAAGCTTCTTATCTTGATGAAGTCCCAATAGTTCATTTTTGCTTTTGTTTCTTTTGCCTTTGTGGATGTATCTTGCAAGAAGTTACTGTGGCCGAGTTCAAAAAGGGTGTTGCCTGTGTTCTCCTCTAGGATTTTGATGGACTCTTGTCTCACATTTAGATCTCTCATCCATTTTGAGTTTATCTTTGTGTATGGTGAAAGAGAGTGGTCCAGTTTCATTCTTCTGCATGTGGATGTCCAATTTTCCCAGCACCATTTATTGAAGAGACTGTCTTTCTTCCAATGGATAGTCTTTCCTCCTTTATCGAATATTAGATGACCATACA
The DNA here is from genome assembly GCF_048418805.1 of Vulpes vulpes. NCBI lineage: Eukaryota > Metazoa > Chordata > Mammalia > Carnivora > Canidae > Vulpes > Vulpes vulpes. Next base: position 42,666,284 of record NC_132796.1, read on the forward strand.
TTTCAGGGTCCACTTCTGGATTCTCTATTCTGTTCCATTGATCTATGTGTCTATTTTTGTGCCAGTACCCACTGTCTTGATGACCACAGCTTTGTAGTACAACCTGAAATCTGGCATTGTGATGCCCCCAGCTATGGTTTTCTTTTTTAAAATTCCCCTGGCTATTCGGGGTCTTTTCTGATTCCACACAAATCTTAAAATAATTTGTTCTAACTCTCTGAAGAAAGTCCATGGTATTTTGATAGGGATTGCATTAAACGTGTAAATTGCCCTGGGTAACATTGACATTTTCACAATATTAATTCTGCCAATCCATGAGCATGGAATATTTTTCCATCTCTTTGTGTCTTCCTCAATTTCTTTCAGAAGTGTTCTATAGTTTTTAGGGTATAGATCCTTCACCTCCTTGGTAAGGTTTATTCCTAGGTATCTTATGCTTTTGGGTGCAATTGTAAATGGGATTGACTCCTTAATTTCTCTTTCTTCAGTCTCATTGTTAGTGTATAGAAATGCCATTGATTTCTGGGCATTGATTTTGTATCCTGCCACGCTACCAAATTGCTGTATGAGTTCTAGCAATCTTGGGGTGGAGGCTTTTGGGTTTTCTATGTAGAGTATCATGTCATCGGCGAAGAGGGAGAGTTTGACTTCTTCTTTGCCAATTTGAATGCCTTTAATGTCTTTTTGTTGTCTGATTGCTGAGGCGAGGACTTCCAGAACTATGTTGAACAGCAGTGGTGAGAGTGGACATCCCTGTCTTGTTCCTGATCTTAGGGGAAAGGCTCCCAGTGCTTCCCCATTGAGAATGATATTTGCTGTGGGCTTTTCGTAAATGGCTTTTAAGATGTCGAGGAAAGTTCCCTCTATCCCAACACTCTGAAGTGTTTTGATCAGGAATGGATGCTGTATTTTGTCAAATGCTTTCTCTGCATCCAATGAGAGGATCATATGGTTCTTGGTTTTTCTCTTGCTGATATGATGAATCACATTGATGGTTTTACGAGTGTTGAACCAGCCTTGTGTCCCAGGGATAAATCCTACTTGGTCATGGTGAATAATTTTCTTAATGTGTTGTTGGATCCTATTGGCTAGTATCTTGTTGAGAATTTTTGCATCCATGTTCATCAGGGATATTGGTCTGTAATTCTCCTTTTTGGTGGGGTCTTTGTCTGGTTTCGGAATTAAGGTGATGCTGGCCTCATAGAACGAATTTGGAAGTACTCCATCTCTTTCTATCTTTCCAAACAGCTTTAGTAGAATAGGTATGATTTCTTCTTTAAACGTTTGATAGAATTCCCCTGGGAAGCCATCTGGCCCTGGAGTCTTGTGTCTCGGGAGTTTTTTGATGACTGCTTCAATTTCCTCCCTGGTTATTGGCCTGTTCAGGTTTTCTATTTCTTCCTGCTCCAGTTTTGGTAGTTTGTGGCTTTCCAGGAATGCATCCATTTCTTCTAGATTTCCTAATTTATTGGCATACAGCTGTTCATAATATGTTTTTAGAATCGTTTGTATTTCCTTGGTGTTGGTAGTGATCTCTCCTTTCTCATTCATGATTTTATTAATTTGAGTCTTCTCTCTCTTCTTTTTAATAAGGTTCGCTAATGGTTTATCTATCTTATTAATTCTTTCAAAGAACCAACTCCTGGTTCTGTTGATCTGTTCCACAGTTCTTTTGGTCTCGATATCATTTAGTTCTGCTCGAATTTTAATTAACTGTCTTCTTCTGCTGGGGGTGGGGTCCATTTGTTGCTTTTTCTCTAGTTCCTTTATGTGTAAGGTGAGCTTTTGAATTTGAGTTCTTTCCAGTTTTTGAATGGATGCTTGTATTGCGATGTATTTCCCCCTCAGGACTGCTTTTGCTGCGTCCCAAAGATTTTGAACGGTTGTATCTTCATTCTCATTAGTTTCCATGAATCTTCTCAATTCTTCCTTAATTTCCTGGTTGACCTTTTCATCTTTTAGCAGGATGGTCCTTAACCTCCATGTGTTTGTGGTCCTTCCAAACTTCTTGTTGTGATTAAGTTCTAATTTCAAGGCATTATGGTCTGAGAATATACAGGGGACTATCCCGATCTTTTGGTATCGGTTCAGACCCGATTTGTGACCCAGTATGTGGTCTATTCTGGAGAAAGTTCCATGTGCACTTGAGAAGAATGTGTATTCAGTTGAGTTTGGATGTAAAGTTCTGTAGATATATGTGAAATCCATCTGGTCCAGTGTATCATTTAAAGCTCTCGTTTCTTTGGATATGTTGTGCTTAGAAGACCTATCTAGTATAGAAAGAGCTAGATTGAAATCACCAAGTATAAGTGTATTATTATCAAAGTATTTCTTCAGTTTGGTTATTAATTGGTTTAAATATTTGGCAGCTCCCACATTTGGGGCATATATATTGAGAATTGTTAAGTCTTCTTGTTGGATAGATCCTTTGAGTATGAGATAGTGTCCCTCTTCATCTCTCACTATAGTCTTCAGGGTAAATTTTAATTTATCTGATATAAGGATGGCTACCCCTGCTTTCTTTTGAGGACCATTTGAATGGTAAATGGTTCTCCAACCTTTTATTTTCAGGTTGTAGGTGTCCTTCTGTCTAAAATGAGTCTCTTGTAGACAGCAAATAGATGGGTCCTGCTTTTTAATCCAGTCTGAAACCCTGCGCCTTTTGATGGGGTCATTAAGCCCATTCACGTTCAGAGTTACTATTGATATATATGAGTTTAGTGTCATCATATCTATTCAGTCCTTGTTTTTGTGGATTGTTCCACTGAACTTCTTCTTAAAGGGGAGTTTTAAGAGTCCCCCTTAAAATTTCTTGCAGAGCTGGTTTGGAGGTTACATATTCTTTCAGTTCCTGCCTGTCTTGGAAGCTCTTTATCTCTCCTTCCATTTTGAATGAAAGCCTTGCTGGATAGAGTATTCTTGGTTGCATGTTCTTCTCATTTAGGACCCTGAATATATCCTGCCAGCCCTTTCTGGCCTGCCAGGTCTCTGTGGAGAGGTCTGCTGTTACCCTAATATTCCTCCCCATAAAAGTCAGGGACTTTTTTTCTCTTCCTGCTTTAAGGATCTTCTCCTTATCTTTCGAATTTGCAAGCTTCACTATTAAATGTCGAGGTGTTGATCGGGTTTTGTTGATTTTAGGGGGGGATCTCTCTATTTCCTGGATCTGAATGCCTCTTTCCCTTCTCAGATTCGGAAAGTTTTCAGCTAGGATTTGTTCAAATACATATTCTGGCCCTCTGTCCCTTTCGGCGCCCTCGGGAACCCCAATTAAACGTAGGTTTTTCTTCCTCAGGCTGTCATTTATTTCCCTTAATCTATCCTCATGGTCTTTTAATTGCCTGTCTCTTTTTTCCTCAGTTTCCCTCTTTGCCATCAGCTTGTCTTCTATGTCACTCACTCGTTCTTCCACCTCGTCAAGCCTCGTCGTTAGGACTTCTAGCTTGGATTGTATCTCATTTAATTGATTTTTAATTTCTGCCTGATTGGATCTCAATTCTGCAGTCATGAAGTCTCTTGAGTCCTTTATGGTTTTTTCTAGAGCCACCAGTAGCTGTATAATAGTGCTTCTGAATTGGCTTTCTGACATTGAATTGTAATCCATATTTTGTAACTCTGTGGGAGAGAGGGCTGTTTCTGATTCTTTTTTTTGAGGTGAGGTTTTCCTTCTAGTCATTTTGCTCAGTGCAGAGTGGCCAAAAACAAGTTGTATTGGGAAAAGGAGAAAAAGAGAGAGAAGGAAAGAAAAGAGAAAAAGAAAAAAAGAGAAAGAAGAAAAAAAGGGGGGGAAAAAGAGAAGAAAAAGAAAGAAAGGAGAAAAAAGAAAAAAAGGGGGGTGGGGGACGCAATCAGAAATCAAGAAGAAAGAGAGAAAAGAAAAAAAAAAGCACAAAACAAAACAAAACAAAAAACAAAACAAAAAAAAACACGGGGGAGTATCTTCCGATTCTGTGTTCTTTAAGTCCCTTGACTTCCCTTGGAACTTGTCCCTCTAGCTGGTCTTCTGGGGGAGGGGCCTGCTGTGCTGATTCTCAGGTGTTAGCACTTGGGGGAGCTGCTCTGCCCCTGCCTGGTGCAGGGCTCAGTGGGGGTTGTTCACCCCGTGAGGCCCCGGGAGGAAGCCACAGTGGCGGGGGCAGCTCTGGGACCCTGAAGTCAGCCCCCGCAGTAGCTCCGGGGCTCTCCGTCTGCAGGGCCTGGAGGCTCCCAGGCGGGGCCGCTGATCTGCTCAGTTCCAGGCAGGAGCGTCCTCGCTGTCCTGGGCCCTCCCGGCCTCTGCCTGTCCCGGGGGGAGGCCGGATCCTGGGCTGTGTCCTGGCGCCCTGTGCTCCGGGGCCTGCGCTGTTGGATTCGCGCTCCCGGCGGTGCAGCCTCCTCCGCGGAGCCGCCGCCCGAGCCCCTCCGAGCTGTTCCCCTGGATCTCTAATCTGATTATATTTATAGATACTAATGATTCCATCCCAGTAGTAAAGAGAGAATTGATAGTCTATGGCATGAACTTATGGAGATACACAAAATATCACCATGAAAAACTCCTAATCAATCACATATAAGAAGCAAGGATCTGGGTGACCGTGTATTTACTTTTGAACTTTTTTTTTTTGTCAAATTAACAAATATAATGAGATTGGCTGGTGGTCTCTAATGTTGCTGGACAAGTGGGGGTGGCAGTAGAAAGGATGAGCTCAGGTATTTGCATTCCCAGTGCAATAGTCACATAAATGACCTGAAAGCTTCTGTGTGTGCCCTGGAGCCCCTTATCTCCTGTAGTCATAGGGCTGAGATGGCTGAAAATCAAACATAGAACGTCATTCTACAACTGGTTGAATTTTAACACAAGTTGGACTCACAGCCTCACAGAGTGTCTACTGTTAAAGTGAAAGCATTGATGGGGGAAGGAATAGGATCCTGAAAGTTGAGATGGTGTAGCCAGGTCTCCTTGAGCAACATGAAAATTAATACTGCTAATCTTTCTCTTAGCCTTCTCTCAAAGTTAACTACAGCCTTTTACCAGGATAACTACACTGGGTAAAAGAAAATAATCAGATCTTTGGAGGATTACTGGACACTAGCTCTGAATTGACATTGACTCCAGGAGATCCAAAATGTCACTGAATCATCATCATCACCAAAACCTCACTGTGGCCCTCCAATCTGAGTAGGGGCTTATGGAAGACAGGTGATCAATGGGGTTTTAGCCCAATTCCATTTCACAATGGGCTTAGTGAGTCCCCAAATCCATCTTGTGGTTATTTATCTAGTCTGGAATTCATAATTGGGATCTATATATTCAGCTGCTAACTACATAATTAGAATACGTACACTCATATTGTTTCCATGACCTGTGGAGTGAAGGCTATTATGGTGGGAAAATCCAAATGGAAGCCATGAACTGCACCTACCTAGGAATATAGAAAATAGTAAGTCTAGAGCAGTGCAACATCCCTAGAAGGGATGAGTCCCTAAAAGGACTGAAAGGATGGGTCTCCAGAAGGACTGAAGAGACCAATGCCATCATCAAGGACTGGAAAGAGGGATGCCTGGGTGGCTCATGGCATGATCCTGGAATTTCAGGATCAAGTCCCACATCAGGCTTCCTGCATGGAGCCTGCTTCTCTCTCTGCTTGTGTCTCTGCCTCTCTCTGTGTGTCTTTCATGAATAAATAAATAAAATCTTTTTTAGAAAAAGGACTGGAAAGATGCAAGGGTGGTGATTCCCACCACACCACCCATTCAATTCTATTTGGCTTATACAGAAGACAGATGGGTCTTGGAGAATGTCAGTGGATTATAGTAAGCTTAACCAGATGGTGACTGCAATTGCAGCTACTGTACTAGATGCAGACTCATTGCTTGAGCAAATTAACCCATCCCCTGGTTTCCCCTGATCAAGATCAGGAATTTTGATTTGCAAAATTCTTTCCTCCATACTCGATAATAAGGACCACCCAAAGTGGTTTGCTTTTAGCTCACGAGGCGGGCAATACATCTTCACTGCCTAACCTTGGGGATATATCAACTCTCCAGCCCTATGTCATAATTTAGTTCACATGTATCTTTATTACCTTTCCTTTCCATGAGATATCATACTGGTTCATTACATTGATGAGGTTTTACAGACTGGATCTAGTGAGCAAGAAGTAGCAACCCCTCTAGACCTATTGGTAAGACATATGGTGTCAGAAAGTGGGAAACAAGTCCAACAAAAATTCAGAGACTTTATACCTCAGTGAAATTTCTGGGTATCCAGTGGTATGAGGCGTGTTGAGATAACTTTTTCAAGGTGAAGGATAAGTTGTTGCATCTGGCCCCTCCTAGAACTGAAAATGGGGCACAATGCTTAGTGGGCCTCTTTGGATTTTGGAGACAACATATTCCTTATTTGGGTGCATTACTCTGGCTCATTCACCCAGTGCCCTTAAAAGCTGCTAGTCCGGAGTAGGGTTCAGAACAAGAGAAGTTTCTGCAGCTGATCCAGGCTTCCGTGCAAGCTGCACTGTCACTTGGGCCATATGATCCAGCAGATCCAATGGTACTTGAAGGGTCAGTGGCAGATAGATATGCTGTTTGGAGCTTTTTACAGGCTCCTCCCATCCAAGTACTAACCAGGCCTGACTCTGCTTAGCTTCTGAGATCAGACGAGATCTGGTGCATTCAGGGTGGTATGGCCGTAGACTTGGCAAGCTCCTATAAGTGAACTGCAGTACAGGCCCTTAGGATTTTGGAACAAAGTCCTGCCATCCTCTGTGGATAACTACTTTCCTTTTGAGAAATAGCTCTTGACCTGCTACTGGGCCTTAGCAGACAATGAAAGACCATGGGCCACCAAGTTACCATGTGATCTGAGCTGCGCATCATGAACTGGGCATTATCTGACCCACTACACTCTAGAGTTGGTTGTGCACAGCATCATTCCATCATCCTCCCAGTCTGCACCTATGGAATCATAGGGAGTTCCCTATGATCAATTGACAGAGGAAGAGAAGACTTTGGCCTGGTTTACAGATGGTTCTCCACAATATGCAGCACCATGCAAAAGTGGGCAGTTGTAGCACTAGAGCCTGGAACATCCCCAAAGGCAGTGGTGAAGACAAATCTTCCCAGTGGGCAGTGCACCTCATCATTCACTTTGATTGAAAGAAGAAATGCCCAGATGTGTACTTATATATCAATCCATAGGCTGTGGCCAATAGTTTGTCTGAATGGTCAAGAGACTTAGAAAAAACACGATTGGAAAATTGGTGACACCCTCAACTTTATGGTCAACTAATATTCGATAAAGGAGGAAAGACTATCCACTGGAAGAAAGACAGTCTCTTCAATAAATGGTGCTGGGAAAATTGGACATCCACATGCAGAAGAATGAAACTGGACCACTCTCTTTCACCATACACAAAGATAAACTCAAAATGGATGAGAGATCTAAATGTGAGACAAGAGTCCATCAAAATCCTAGAGGAGAACACAGGCAACACCCTTTTTGAACTCGGCCACAGTAACTTCTCGCAAGATACCTCCACGGAGGCAAAAGAAACAAAAGCAAAAATGAACTATTGGGACTTCATCAAGATAAGAAGCTTTTGCACAGCAAAGGATACAGTCAACAAAACTAAAAGACAACCTACAGAATGGGAGAAGATATTTGCAAATGACATATCAGATAAAGGGCTAGTTTCCAAGATCTATAAAGAACTTATTAAACTCAACACCAAAGAAACAAACAATCCAATCATGAAATGGGCAAAAGACATGAAGAGAAATCTCACAGAGGAAGACATAGACACGGCCAACATGCACATGAGAAAATGCTCTGCATCACTTGCCATCAGGGAAATACAAATCAAAACCACAATGAGATACCACCTCACACCAGTGAGAATGGGGAACATTAACAAGGCAGGAAACAACAAATGTTGGAGAGGATGCGGAGAAAAGGGAACCCTCCTACACTGTTGGTGGGAATGTGAACTGGTGCAGCCACTCTGGAAAACTGTGTGGAGGTTCCTCAAAGAGTTAAAAATAGACCTGCCCTACGACCCAGCAATTGCACTGTTGGGGATTTACCCCAAAGATTCAGATGCAATGAAACGCCGGGACACCTGCACCCTGATGTTTCTAGCAGCAACGTCCACAATAGCCAAACTGTGGAAGGAGCCTCGGTGTCCATCGAAAGATGAATGGATAAAGAAGATGTGGTTTATGTATACAATGGAATATTACTCAGCCATTAGAAACGACAAATACCCACCATTTGCTTCAACATGGATGGAACTGGAGGGTATTATGCTGAGTGAAGTAAGTCAATCGGAGGACAAACATTGTATGTTCTCATTCATTTGGGGAATATAAATAATAGTGAAAGGGAATATAAGGGAAGGGAGAAGAAATGTGTGGGCAATATCAGAAAGGGAGACAGAACATAAAGACTCCTAACTCTGGGAAACGAACTAGGGGTGGTGGAAGGGGAGGGCGCGGGGGGTGGGGGTGAATGGGTGACGGGCACTGAGGGGGGCACTTGACGGGATGAGCACTGTATGTTGGTAAATTGAACACCAATAAAAAATAAATTTATTAAAAAGGAAAGTTTGTACTTGGGTGCCCAACAAGCCCTCTTTCCTCAGCCTAAATGTCTGATTTGTATGGAAAATTATCAAGAGAAGCAACAATGCTAAGCAGATGATTCCAGGTTAAAATATCCAAGAAAATATTTTATTAATTATCTTTTATTATGGACCAATCACAACGTTAAAGAGAAATTGCAAGAACAATATAGAGAACTTCTTTTCCTGAACCACTTGAAAGCAAGTTGCAGACCTAGTTGCACACCCATCACTTTTAAATATTTTAGTGTGCTTTCTATAAATAAGGACATTCTCCTACATGATAACAATAAAACCATCAATGTTAATATATCACTACAAACTAATCCTCATATTTCATTCAAACTTTACCAATTTTCCTAATAATGTCTATAATTTATAGCAAAAGGACCCAATCCAGGATAGTGCATTACATTTTTATGAATATTTTGAAACAAATAAATTTGTGTAGTGAGACCACAGTGATAAGGCTTTGCATCTAGAGTTTGTTCTAAAAACCCTGAGATTCTAGTAATACATTTTTTTAAAAGATTTTATTTATTTATTAATGAGAGACAGAGAGAGAGAGAGAGAGGCAGAGACACAGGCAGAGGGAGAAGCAGGCTCCATGGAGGGAGCCTGATGTGGGACTCAATCCTGGGTCTCCAGGACCAGGCCCTGGGCTGAAGGCGGCGCTAAACCGCTAAGCCACCTGGGCTGCCCAATACATTGTTTTATTTATTGTTTTATACAGAGGAATCTTTATCTGTAAGAGTCTGCCTTTTGATCTGATTTCCATGGGAAACGGTACTGTTGGTATGATGATCTAATTAAAATACAAGGTACTAACATCCCACCTGTTTTTTATCTTTGTTTTAAGACAAAGGATTAGAACATACCTCTTTGCTGTTTCATAAGTGTGTGAGCTGATCCAAATAAAGAATATTTTCAAAAGTTTGTAAGTAAAAAATCAAAATATTTTTTTTCCATGAACCATTCTTACCTGGTAGATTGTGGAAAAAAAGATTAGCTGTCTTTTTTGGGTCCCTGAATATACTTTATAGAAACTTGAAGGGATGCCTGGGTGGCTCAGCAGTTGAGCATCTGCCTTTGGCTCAGGGTGTGATCTCGGGATCTGGGATCGAGTATCACATCGGGCTCCTTTGCGGGGAGCCTGCTTCTCCTTGTATCTCTGCCTCTCTCTCTGTGTGTCGCTCATGAATAAATAAATAAAATCTTAAAGAAAAAAGAAAAGAAACTTGGAAGGACCAGGGCACCTGGGTGGCTCAGTGTGTTAAGTGTCTGCCTTCAGCTCAGGTCATGATCCCAAGGTCCTTGGATTGAGCCTCACATCTGGCTCAGTGGGGAGCCTGCTTCTCCCTCTCTTACTCCTCCTGCTTGTGCTTTCTGTCTTTCTGTCTCTCTGTGTCAAATAAATAATTTAAAAAAATAAAATCTTAAAAAAATTTTGGAAGGGCCATGTGAAAATAGATTAATGTGCACTGACGAAGATTTGATTTGCTTTTCAAAGCAAAAATTCAACTTTGGAAAAGTGAGGTTAAGAAAATCATCCCCTGGTAATGTTGCTATTATATTTTGAATCATAAAGAAAAAATTGAAATAAGTAGAGTAACATCTGTGAATAACTTGAAGAAAGAATAATTATTTTAAAAGTATTAAAATGTTCAACTGGATTTAAATTATTTCAATAATGAAATAGAAATTCTGGCTAATAAAAAAGGTCTCCTTTTCCATTTACAAGTACCTACCTCTACTTGAGAAAAAAAGCATTTCTCATTAATAGCAACAATCAAGATTTTGAAGAAGTCAGGGATCCCTGGGTGGCGCAGCAGTTTGGCGCCTGCCTTTGGCCCAGGGCGCGATCCTGGAGACCCGGGATCGAATCCCACGTCGGGCTCCCGGTGCATGGAGCCTGCTTCTCCCTCTGCCTGTGTCTCTGCCTCTCTCTCTCTGTGTGTGACTATCATCAATAATAAATAAAAATTAAAAAAAAAAGATTTTGAAGAAGTCATTAGTAAAAAGTCCTGATCAGGAACAGTGTGCATATTCCAGCATGAAACCTTATGTAAAATGTATATTCACAAGAGATACTCGATTATATCATTAAAAATGTGAAAATACTTAGATATTTGTATCAGTTAAAGATTTACTATCTTCTTTAATACTGTGTATTTTCTTTTTTGTAATAATTATGTATATTTTTAAAGATTTGTTTATCTTTTTCCTCTTTTTTAAAAAAAACTAGTTTAAATTCAATTAGTTAACATATAGTGCATCATTAGTTTCGAATGTAGAGCTAAGTTACTCATTCATTGCATATAACACCCAGTGCTCATTACATCATGTGCCCATCACCCATTTACTTCGTCCTCTGAACACCTCCCTTCCAGTAACCCTCAGTTTGTTTCCTTTAGCTAAGAGTCTCTTACTGTTTGTCTCCCTCTCTCATTTCATCTTTTTTGTTTTTCCCTCCCTTCCCCTATGATCCTGTTTTGTTTCTTAAATTCCACACTTGAGTGAAACCATGTAATTGTCTTTCTCTGACTGACTTATTTCGCTTAGCATAGTACCTTCCAGTTCCATCCATGTCGATGCAAATGGTAAGATTTCAGCCTTTTGATGGTTGAGTAATATTCCACTATATATATCCCACATCATCTTTATCCATTCATCTGTCAGTGGACACCTTGGCTCATTCCATAGTTTGGCTATTGTGGACTTTGCTGCTATAAATATTGGGGTGCAGGTGCCCCTTTGCATTACAACATTTGTGTCTTTGGGTAAATACCTAGTAGTGCAATTACTGGGTCATAGGGTAGCTCTATTTTTTAAAAAAGATTTTGTTTATTTATTCATGATAGACACAGAGAGAGAGAGAGGCAGAGACATAGGCAGAGGAAGAAGCAGACTTCCCGTGGTGAGCCTAATTCGGGACTCGATTCCAGGACCCCAGGATCAAGACCTGAGCTAAAGGCAGACATGCAACCACTGAGCCACCCAGGCATCCCATCTTTTGTCTATTTCTTGACTGGATTATTTGTTTTTGGGGTGTTGAGTGTGATAAATTCTTTATAGATCTTGGATACCAGTCCTTTATTTGATAAGACAATTGCAAATATCTTCTCCCATTCCGTAGGTTGTCTTTTGGTTTTGTCAACTGTTTCCTTTGCTGTGCAGAAGCTTTTTATCGTGATGACATCCCAATAATTCATTTTTGCTTTTGTTTCCCTTCCCTTTGGAGATGTGTCTAGCAAAACGTTGCTGCAGCTGAGGTAAAAGAGGTTGCTACTTGTGTTCTCCTCTAGGATTTTGATGAATTCCTATCTTACACTTAGGTCTTTCATCCATTTTGAGTTTATCTTTGTGTATGGTGTAAGAAAATGGTCCAGTTTCATTCTTCTACACGTGGCTGTCCAATTATCAACACCATTTGTTGAAGAGACTGTCTTTTTCCATTGGATATTCTTTTCTGCTTGGTTAAAGATTAGTTGACCATAGAGTTGAGGGTCCATTTTTCTGGGTTCTGTTCTGTTCCACTGATCTATGTGTCTGTTTTTGTGTCAGTACCATACTGTATTGATGAGATGGAAGAAAGAGAAATTAAAGAATCAATCCCATTTACAACTGCACCAAAAACCTTAAGATACCTAGAAATAAACCTAACCAAAGAGATAAAGGATCTGTACTCTGAAAACTACAGAACACTTATGAAAGTAATTGAGGAAGATGCAAAGAAATGGAAAAACATTCCATGCTCTTGGATTGGAAGAACAAATATTGTTAAAATGTCTATTCTACCCAGAGCAATCTACACATTCAATGCAATCCCTAACAAAATACCATCAACAGGGGATCCCGGGGTGGCGCAGCGGTGTGGCGCCTGCCTTTGGCCCAGGGCGCGATCCTGGAGACCCGGGATCGAATCCCACATTGGGCTCCCGGTGCATGGAGCCTGCTTCTCCCTCTGCCTGTGTCTCTGCCTCTCTCTCTCTCTCTCTGTGACTATCATAAAAAAAAAAAAGTAAATCAAAGCTGGTAGCATCACAATTCTGAACTTCAAACTATATTCAAGCTGTAATCGCTTATTTATTTATTGGAGAGAGATAGAGAGAGAGAGAGAGAGAGCAATCACATGAGGTGGGGAGGGGCAGAGCGAGAGGGAGAGAGAAACTTTAGCAGACTTGGAGATGAGTGCAGAGACTGTTGCAGGGCTTCATCCCATGATCCTGAGATTGCAACTTGAGCCAATACCGAGTCAGACCCTTTACCAATGCACCACCCAGACACCCCTTATCATAACTATATAAAATAAATACAAAGTAGTACATGTTTTCATCAAACCCATTTCCCATCCTTTTTCAATACCCCATAACTCCTCTGAAGTAGAGCCATAGCCACAGCCAGGGTCATGTCTCACACCAGCTATGAGAACCCAAGGACCAAGACTGAAAACAGTGAATAATAATAACAGCAGCTAACATTTACTGGGGACTTAATTTATGCCAGATACTAAATACATAATCTCATTTACTTCTCACAATAACCCTCAGTGATAGTTACTATAATTCAGCTATTCTCCTTCAATATAAACATGTGGGAACTGAGACTATTAGAGATTAATTTGTGAAAAAAATTACATAGCCAATAACTGGTGGAGGCACTATTTGCACTCAGGCAGTTCAGTAGCTCCTGGGTCGGTGGTTCCTCCTCTGAGTATGCTTTTATGTGCTTGCTCTTTCTGGGCCCCTTTATGCTCCCTTTGGGCCTCAGATTTTCATCTGCAATGCTTGTTTGTGAGAGGATCCTATGTTGAGGCTGTCCCAGGCCTAGCTATAGGTTGTACAGATGACCACATAAGCCACATAGCGGGACAGGCCCAGCTGGGGACACAGGTCTATAGTTAAGGGAAGCAAGGAGTAATGGAGGCACCAGCTCCTGCTCCAGCCCAACCCTAATCCCTAGTCTAGGGGAAAGGTCTGGCCTTTTACCTAACCCCCTATGTGGAGCTGATCATAGGACAACACAATGGATACCATTATGGGGGGGAAGGTCCTTAGAAGAGAATGAGACCTGAATAGCAGGAAAAGGGCAGAAAAGTGTTCAATACCAGCAGCACCTCCTGGCAGTAGCTGAGGAGATGACATGGCCAGAGAGGAGACTGGCCCAGAAGCCATCTCCAGAGCTTGAGCCTTTCTAGCCAGCCTCATCTCCCAACCCCTCTGGACCTGGTCCTTCCTCTCAGACCAAGGCTAACTCTTGGCACCACCTCCAAACCCCATCTAGCTCCATTTCGCATATTTTGCCACTACCGTGACTTCAGACCACCCCCTTAACTCTCCCAAGTCCCTACATACATCCTGCAAGGTCCAAATCTAATCCCAAACCCTCTAGGAAACCTTATAGTGCCTAAGTTAAAATTCATCTCCTGATAAACTGAATGACTGATTCCCCCCTTTCCCATTTGCCATTCTCAGGGAATCAAGCTAATGTTTTAGTGTATAACCTTTTTGTTTGTACGTGTTCTGGTAAAGTATACTGTTGTGTTTGCATGTATTTGTAATGTATTGTGAAAATGAATAAAGGGAGGGGCACTTGGGTGGCTCAGATGGTTGAGCATCTGCCTTCGGCTCAGGTCATGATCTTCAGGTCTTGGGACCGAGCCCTGCATTGGGCTCCCAGCTCAGCAGGGAGTCTGCTTCTCCCTCTGCCTTTGCCGCTCCTCCTGCTTGTGCTCTTTCTTTCTCTCTCTCTCAAATGAATAAATTACAGAGTTGTTTGACCATCATCACAATCTAAGTATAAAATATTTTCAGGGCACCTGGGTGGCTCAGCGATTTGGCGCCTGCCTTCAGCCCAGGGCGTGGTCCTGGAGACCGGGATCCGTGTCGGGCTCCCTGCATGGAGCCTGCTTCTCTCTCTCTGCCTCTCTCTCTGTCTGTGTCTCTGCCTCTCTCTATCTCTCATGAATGAATGAATGAATAAATAAATAAATATTTTCATCACCTCAAAAAGAAAACTAGCATCCATTAGTAGTCACTCCCCATTGCCTTCCAATCTCTCCCCACCGCCTTCCTAGGCAACCACTAATCCATTTTATGCTTCTGTAGATTTGCCTATTCTGGGCTTTTCATTGAAATGAAATCATGAAATATGTATCTTTTGTGTCTGACTTCTCTCACTTAGCAAAATGTCTTCAGGGCTCATCCCTTTATATAGCATGAGTCAGTCCTTCACTCATTTTTATTCACAAATAATATTCCATTCTATATGGATAGATCATATTTTACTTATCTATTCATCAGTTATGAACATTTTGAGTTGTTTCCATTTTTATTTGGCTATGATGAAAAATGGCAACAATGTATTGTAAGATATATATTCAAGAGACTGAGTAGAACTTCTATCAACCTCAACTACCTCACAGCACTACATGGTGTTCAAATACCTTATTTTTCCTGTTTACTCACCAGCGATGGTCACCTAGGTTACTTCTAATTCTTTGCCATTCTACCAATTTTGTTGTGATCCACATCCTCCAACATGTCTCCTTATGCACGTTTGGGAGAATTTCTTTGGGATATATATCAAGGAGTGGAATTGTGGGTTCATAGAGTATATCCTTTCTCTTTTTTCCATAGAGTATATTCTTAATTTGACTAAGCTTTCCAAAATGGCTGCAGCATCTGCACTCCTATCAACAGTTCATGAGGATTCCTATACACACACACACATACACACACACACACACACCTCAACATTTGGCCTTATTTCACTTTAAAATTCTTTTCACCAGTCTAATAGGTTTTAAATAATCTCTATTTTTTTATATAAATTTTTTTTAATTTATTTATGATAGTCACAGAGAGAGAGAGAGAGACACAGGCGGAGGGAGAAGCAGGCTCCATGCACCGGGAGCCTGATGTGGGATTCGATCCCGGGTCTCCAGGATCGCGCCCTGGGCCAAAGGCAGGCGCCAAACCGCTGCGCCACCCAGGGATCCCAAATAATCTCTATTTTTTAAGATTTTATTTATTTATTCATGAGTGACACACAGAGAGAGAGAGACAGAGACACAGGCAGAGGGAGAAGCAGGCTCCCCATAGGGAGCCTGATGTGGAACTCGATCCCAGGATCCCAACATCACAACCTGAGCTGAAGGCAGATGTTCAACCACTGAGCCACCCAAGCATCCCTTTTTAAAAAAGATTTTATTAATAATATTTTTTTGAGATTTATATTTGTCTGATAGCTACTTAGTTTGGGCATTTCTTCATGTGCCTATTAGCCTTATGGCTTGCTTTCCTTTTCATATCCTTTGTAGACCTGTTTGCACCTGAAGGTATTGTCAAAGCTTCCCCTCTGTGAGGGCTACACTGATAGTCCCAGTACTGTGGGAAGCCTGGACCCAAACCAGGGCTTCTATACTCTATACTCTGAGGAACTTGCATGCCTTCCAATCTTTGGTTTCTTGACCTGTTCAAACTAGCTTCCCTAACTCTGATCCTCCGAATCACCTTCTTTTCAAAGTCTCCCTTTGGATTAAGACCACGGTAAAGTCACTATTCATACCTCTCTACTGACTCTGAGAATGCAACTCCTATGCCCTCCACACACCTCCAGTCAGCCCTGTGTTTATTCAGAAGCTATCTTTCCCTCCCCAGAGCCAACCCTTTATCAGAATACCCCCGTAGACACCCCACTGTCTAAAATCCCCTGGTAAGATGCTGTGTGGAGTCCTTTCAGGGGAAGGAAGCACTGTAGAATCTCTCAGTGGAGCAGGGAATAAAGGAGGTTTCACTCCTCTCAAGACCGTGGTCTATTTACCTAGAGCAGATCATGAGGAAAAAACATGGGACACCCTCTCCTCAAGGACGGGGAGGTGTGTGTGGATGATGGAATAACTTCAGAAGAGGCTAGGGCCTGAGTGTCAGGAAACCACTAGGAAGGAGGCAGTGGGTGGTACAGCCAGGGGAGGGAGAGAGGTAATTATGACCTAGAAATGGCTTTTGGAAAATGACGGTTATGGCCCTCTGGGTACCTCCAGGGTCTGCCCCTCCCTCATCAGCCTCAGCATCCAAACTCTTTCAGATTGGGCTCTTCTGCTCAAAGGCAGGCTCTTTGGTATCTCCCCACCATCTTTCTCTCACACAGATTCCTGCCCTTATCATGGCTGCCTTCCTCTATTCTCCTTATCTGAACCACTTTGCCCCACCCCTTGCCCCAGCATCCCACAAAATTCAGATCTCACCACAGGTTCTGTATGCAACTTTCCTGGGCCCAAGTCTCCTTCCCCATCTCATCTTCCTTTCCAGGAAAGAAAGGAGAGACCTCTGGCAGAGGCCCAAGGGGAGGAGGTTGGAGCTGGAACATGAAGTGGGGGGGAAGTTGTGTGTCCTCCAACACTGCCTTGAAGCTGCATCTTTCTGGAGGTCACCATCTGTGGGGCTCTCAATTCAGAGCTCTCTCCACCTGCCTCAAAGACCATAGCTCTATAAAGTATTCTCCACCTCATGTCCCTCCCACCCTACTTCCGATGTTCTAGTTATTCCCATGACAACCTGAGCCCTGTTGTCTGGTCTCCAGGCTTAGCTACTGCTGAACCTTCAGGTTGATTCTCCTCTTTATTCTTATAATCAGGCAAACTCCTGTTCATCTCTCCAAATAGCTCATCACCACCTTCTCCATGAGATCTACTCTTACCCCCTACTCTCAGGCACGGAAAAATGGAAATATTAGCTACAAAAAAATAGTGGGTATGGGTCCAACTTCATTCTTTTGCATATAGAAATCTAGTTGAACCATCACCAACTGTTAAAGACACTGTCTTTGCCCCACTGAATGGATTTGGTACTCTTGCACTGAGTAATGTATAGAATCGCTGAATCATTATATTGTATGCCTGAAGCTAATATAACGCTGTATGTTAATTACATTTCAATTTTAATTAAAGAGAACCACTTGGCCATTTGACTTTGTTCTTCTTGGCATGTTCTTCTTGGCAAATTGGCATTTCCATGTTTCTGCAAAAAGACTGTTGGAATTTTTAAAAAGATTTTATTTTTATTTATTTATTCATGAAAGACACACATAGAGAGAGGCAGAGACATAGGTAGAGGGAGAAGCAGGCTCCATGCAGGAAGCCTGATGTGGGGCTCCATTCCAGGACCCCGGGATCAAGACCTGAGCCAAAGGCAGACATGCAACCACTGAGCCACCCAGGCATCCCAAAGCTGTTGAAATTTTTAAAGAGATTGTGTTGAATCTGCATGTTAGTTTGGATAGTGTTGACATCCTAACAATATAAAGTCTGCCAATCCATGAACACAGAATGTCTCTTTTAATTTCTTTCAACAACGTTTTCTATATACAAGTCTTTGGCCTCCTTGGTTACATTTATTTTTAGGTATTTCTTTTAGATGACATTGTAAACGGAATTGCTTTCTTAATTTCATTTTTGGATTGTTCATTGCTAATGTATAAAAGCAAAACTGATTTTTATGTGTTGATCTTGTACCCTGCAACTTTGCTGAATTTATTGGCTCTATGCCTTTTCTGCCACTCTTGCATTCCTGTGATAAATCCCACTGATTATAGTGTATAATCTTTTTAATATACTGTTGGGTTTGGTTTGCTAGTATTTTGTTGAGGATTTTTGCATCTACATTCTTAGGGATAATTGATCTATAATTTTCTTTACTTGTGATGTCTTTATCTGTTTTTGGCAGGCTCAAACTTTTCTTTTTTTTTTACATTCCCTCACCCACCTCCCCTCTGGTACCCATCAGTTTGTTCTCTATAGTTACGAGTCTGTTTCTTGGTTTGCCTCTTTCTCTCCCTTTTTTTTTCCCCTTTGCTTGTTTGTTTTTTTCCTAAAATTCCACATATGAGTGAAACCATATGGTATTTGTCTTTCTCTGACTTACTTCCCTTAGCATTATACCTTAGCTCTATCCATGTTGTTGCAAATGGCAAGATTTCATTCTTTTTTATGGCTGAATAGTATCTTAGGGAGGGTGTGTGTGTGTCTCACTTCTTTTTCTTCATCCATTCAACTATTGGTGGACACGTGGGCTGCTGCCATAATTTGGCTATTCTAAGTAGGGCTGCTATAAACATAGGGGTGCCTGTATCCTTTTAAATTAGTGTTTTTGTATTTTGGGTGTAAATACCCAGTATTTACTATTTTGTTGAGGATTTTTGCAACTATACTCATGAGAGATATTGGCCTGTGGTTCTCTTTTTTTTTATTTTTATTTTTTGTGGTGGGTGTCTTTATCTGGTTTTGGTAACAGAGTGATACTGGCTTGATAGAATGAATTCGGAAGTTTTCCTTTTCTATTTTTTGGAACAGTTTGAGAATAGGTACATATTAACTCTTCTTTAGATGTTTGGTAGAATTTGCCTGTGAAGCCCCCTGGCCCTGGACTTTTCCTTCTGGGGAGTTTTTTGATTGGTAGGGTCAAACTTTTCAATATGGGCGCACTTATCAGCAATCCTGGATATACTGCTAGCTGAAGCAGCTAGGAATATTTCTAAGATTTGTTCCATTGATTGAAAGCTGTACTCAGCAGTAGCCTGTGTTAAATGAGGTTAAGATGCCAGATATACAATGTAGAGGGAGGAATCTCTAAATGCCAAGGGTATTGATAGCATAGTGGTGAATGTAGCTGCTCTCCAAATATTTAGGGCAATAAGAATGTTGGTGTTAACTCATCATGTGTAACCCATTTAACTCACCTTCTGGCCATGTGGACCTTCTTCTTACAAGGGCTTTGAGAAATGCATTAAGAGGTGCGGCAGAGACTAGCTAGGTAGTCATTAAGCCTGTTTCCTCTTCCTATTCAGACTACATTTTCCAATGTCCCTTGCAGTGGAGTATGACCTAATCAAGGAACTTCCATTTGCCGAAATGGATTTCAGACTTGCTATAAAGCAGTGACTTCCTTGTGTCTCCCATTTCCTCCCTTTCTGAACTGAAATGTCTGTAGTAGTTATCCTGTGCCTGTTTCACCATTGCATCTTGGGTGTGTTGGGGACTGAAAACTTGTGTCATAAGTTTCACAGATCTACAGGTGGAGAAAAATAGTACTCAAGGAGCCATACTTAAGGAATACACACGGAGCCATGTTCACACCTGGTCCTCATTTAGAGGGGATTCTGGACTTTGAGGTGATGCTGAAATGGAGTGGGAATGCATGAATGTATTCCCCAAGTGGAAGGGATGCAAGTCACTGGGGGCCAATGAACTACCGTAGTTTCCAAGGTGGCACCAAGGATCTTCACCTCCTGGTATTCGCACCCTTGTGTAATTCCCTTCCTTCGAGTGTGGCCTGAACCTAGTGAGTTACTCCTAATGAGTGGAATATTGCAAAAGTGATGGGATGTCATTTCAGAGATTGGGTCATGAAGACTTTTCATCCTGCACTCATGTAATTCTCATTTCACTTGACTGGCCTGATGAAGCAAGTGGCCGTGTTGTGAGCTGCCCTATAGAGAGGCCCACAAGACAAGGACCTTAGGGCAACCAACAGCTAGTGAGGAACTGAGGCCCTAGTCCAAAGACCCTCAAAGAATTGAATCTTGCCAACACCCACGTGAGTGAGCTTGGAAGCAGATCCTTCCCCATTTGAGCCTTGGGATGACCGTAGCCCTGGCTGACGCCTTGACTACAGCCTGTGAGGCCCCAAAATTGGAACCCAGCTAAGTCGTGTCCAGATTTCTGACCTACAGGAATTGTGAGATAAATGGCATGGTTTTAAAGCCACTAAATTTTGGAAATAATTTGTTACTCAACAATACTTCATGAATATAGGCAGGCATGAAGGTTATGCCCAAGTTCAGCAATATGGACTTTTACCTACCAAGGCCAATCTGGCTGTAGCATTGCTGAGTTCCCACCTGCCAGTGACAGAGATCGATAATGAGCCCCCGCTACCTAGTATTTCCTGGGTGCAGGCTGATTACTTTGGACCCCTTCTATCATGTAGCACAGAGCAGTATGTTCAGAGATTTGGTGGGAATCCTGGCTCTGCCAGGCTGATATGCCCAGACTAGGCCTATTCTTCCAGGGGTCTGTTCCAGGGGTCGTCCTGCATGTCCTACAGGAACTTTGTGAAATGTCTCACATGGGGCTGGCACCCAGGAGGGAGTTCACAGGAACTGCTCCCTTCCCTTTCCTAAGAATGTCCCAGGGATAGGGTTCGTGTCTGTCTTGAAACTACTCCCATCAACAATTTCAGGACTTCTGAGAAGCATTGTCAGTGCCTGCTCCTTTAGGCCCCCAGTGACCATGGACCTGGACCCTAGACCCCACTTTCATAGGTTAACACCTTTACCAGTGGGGTTTACATAGTGCAAAGGGAATAGAGTTCATATGCAGTGGGGCTTCAGAGGTTGCTCCTGTCTCCCTCCTTCTGTACAAGACAGAGGACTTGGGCCTGGGCCTTGCTTTCCATCCAGGAGCTCCCAGGAGAGACAGACCTGTTAATCCCAGAGTGTTTCAGACACCATGTAAAGCACAGTTGGAAGCACTAGGAGGAAAGGTGTCAGTTGGGCCTGAGAAGACTTGGGGTAAGTCCCTAATGGAAGTGAGGTCTCTTCCCACCCTTGCCACTTGCAGACCCGGGAGCCATCCTGAGCCATGTCTGGGAGGATGCAACAGCAGCAAGCAGGTGTCACTATAGAAAATGACTTCAAAGTGAAGATACTCTCTTCTTCCTGGATCCTTTTTCCCATCTCCGGGAGCCATCCTGAGCCATGTCTGGGAGGATGCAACAGCAGCAAGGAGGTGTCACTATAGAAAATGACTTCAAAGTGAAGATACTCTCTTCTTCCTGGATCCTTTTTCCCATCTCCCACTCATCTGCCCCCTCTCCCCAACACATCACTCCTCCCTTTCTAGGTGAGTGCCTGAGAAAGGGGGACATATATGCCACCAGTGAGCTTTCTGAAGAGGCCACGCTTGACCTAGGTCTTATGGGATCAGAGTTAGGGTGTCACCCGTAGGACTCTCCAGATGTAGGTCCACTGTGAGGAATGGGACAGGCAGTGCCAAGATGGAAAAGGTTGTCTGCCGACTGCTGAGGGCCAGGCCATACCCTAAAGGACCCGTCTGGGCCCAGCACTTGCTGGCCTGGAAGCTGCTGCAGGCCACAGGTACCCTTTTTCCTCCCCTGTTGGGCCACTTCTAGGGGCAGACAGCCTTGGGGTGGGAATGGTAGTAAAGTGCTGAGCCTGAGCCCCTTCCTTGTCCATCATAGCTCGCAAGCCTGTCTCTTCTGAGATGTCTCCTCCAACCCTGCTTTCATGATCAATTCCAAACAGGTGGGCAGGTAAAAAGCCAGCCCTTCCCCCCTAGATTGGGGCCTGGGGTTGAACTGGATCCAGCAGGGGTGTGTTGGCCCCTGCCTCCCTCCCCTTGACTTATACAACCCAGTGTCTCCTGACCAGAAGACTAGAGGCAGGGCTGGCCAGATCCTCCCACCAATCAAACCTACCAGAAGAGGGTGGGCCTTCTCATTCATCACTAGGTTCCTATCAACCGGAAATCTTGGGAAGGGGGAGAAATGGAGCAAAATGAAGCCATTAAGCGAGCACCCAAGATGAGAAAGGGCAGAGTACTGATAGTTCCTGATCTAGTCCAACACCCTCATTTTCCTGACTCTGGAAGTGCCTGGGTGGCTCAGTCAATTTTGAGTGCCCAACTCTTAGTTTCGGCTCAGGTTGTGACCTCAGTCAGGGTCCTGAGATCCAGCCCCATGTCAGGCTTCACAATCAGTGTGGAGTCTGCTTGGGATTCTCTCCCTCTGCCCCTCCCCTTTACACACAGAACCACACATACTCTGTCTCTCTAAATAAATGAAATCTTTAAAAAAAAAAAAAAACAGCCCAGATGGGGGGAAAATCTGTCCAATATAAAGACACCATTCATATCTACACTTAAAAGTGAACTCACCTTGAAACCATTATGCTAAGTGAAAGAACACAGTCACAAAGGATCACAAATTGTATGATTCCATTTATATAAAATGTCCAAAATAGGCAAATCCATATAGATTAGTGGTAGCCTAGGGTTGAAGGGCCAGGGAGGGGGGTGATGCCTAAGGAGTGTGGTTTCATTTTGAAATGATGAAAAAAACATTCTAAAATCTTTTGCATTAATGGTTGCACAACTAGAATTATACTAAAAGCCACTGAATTGTATATTTTAAGTGGGTAAACTGTAGGATATGTAAATCATATCACAATAAAGCTGTAAAAGTGAACTTGGGCTGCAAATGACCATAGATCTGAGCTTTAGTCTCCATTCACAGGGGCAGAAAAAACTCTGTAGGGTAGAGAAAAGTCAGGGAAGCCTCCCCGAACATGGCTTATGGGTCGGACAGGAAAGCATTCCAGAAAGAATGAGATCATAAATATAATCTTGATCCTAAGGGCAATAAAGCATCACGGATGGTTTTAAGCAGCAAGAGTGACATGATGAGATCTGTACTTTGGAAACATCCCTCTAAATCACTGAATTTTACATTTAAAAACAGGTAAACGTTATGATGTATAAATTATGTCTCAATAAAGCCAAAACCAAAAATCCCCCTGGGGGCAGGGGGCATGAGGACAGACCAGAGGGCATAAAGTTGGAGGGGGCTATGGCAGAAGCTTAGTTGCAAGGTTGTCAGGCCCATCTGCTGAAAGATGGGGAAAACTGGTCTGGGGATAGGGTAGGGGAGCCTCAGGATGTCTTGCCCACAGGTAAGGAGAACCTGGTAGAACTTGTTTTCAGAACCCAGAGCTCCCAGGCTTCAGCCCTAGTGCTCCCGCCAGCACTGCAGCTGCTCCACTGACAGGTGATGGAGGCACTGTTCTCCCCCTTCAAAGAGAAATGCACTTCAGAAACATATTTCCAAAAAATGTTGCTAAGGGTTTTATTTCTAACAAGAGGAAAATAATAAAATAAAATTAAAATAGGCTTCAGTTGGAACCAAGTTTCTTGTTTCTTTCTTTCTTTTTTTTTTTTTTTTTTTTTTGAACAAATTAATTACACACCAACAATCTTCTTTTATTACAACATGAACCCAGGAGGAGGAAAGAAGACAGGGCAGGACAGGGAGAGAAGGTTGAGGTGGTTGTGAGGACAAGCACCAAAAGCTTTCTTCAGATCATAGGGAGCCTGCTCAGCTCCCCAACCAAATTCATTGAAAATAAACAACTGTGAGCACAGCTATGTGAAGTTTCCTCCTCCTGGGTAGAACAGTCAGGGGAAGGGGGGAGGAAGGAGAGAGAAGGAGGGAGAAAGTGGGATGGGGGGAGGCAGGAAAGGGGAGAGGAGAAAGAGTGAGAGGGAGGTGAGGTTAGTGTAGCATGGCCTGGCCAGGGCCAGAACTGGGCAGAGAAGGGAGAGGAGTTTCCCCCAGTTTGCATATGCACTGGCCTTGTCTCTGGAATGGTGCTGGCCCAGCCCCAGCCACCCCCCTGCCCACCTGCCTATCCATCTATCTGCCTCAGGTGTCTGGGAATGCTGGTTAGAGGCTACCAGGGAGGGGGACTCCAGGGGCCGGCCCCCAGGAGCTGAGGTCTGAACAATACCTTGGAGTCAGAATATAAAAGTCAAGGGATTCAGGGATGGGCTTGGGGGGTGGGGGGTGGCCATCCCCCCTACTTGCCCACCTCCCAAGAAGCAGGCTTGATGGTCAGAAAGGATCCTTGAGGCCAAGGGAGGGGGTCTTTGTTGGGGGGGTCTGTGCTAGGCTCAGCCACTGTCACAACTGTTGCTGAGGTGGCTGCTGTGGGCAGGGCACATGCAGCTGAGGAGACAGAGTAGAGAAAGGGGCTGAGGGGCCTGAAGTGGCCAGCGCAGGCTCCAAGCCATTCTGATTCTCCTGGGTGCTGGGGCTGCCAGTAGTGGGCAGGGTTTGGGGGGGGCCCTCACCCCCAGTCTCCTCCTCCAGCTCCTCCTCCTCCTGGGCCTCCTCGGCCTCTGGCCCTGAGCTCCGTACCCTCTTTGGCTCTAGCTCCTCTCGGGCTGGGTCATCGCCCTCCCCACCCCGATCCACCTTCCGCCGTCGCCGCCTCTCCAATGCCCGGCCCCGTGCCCGGCTCCCATGGCGCTCTGCCTTCTCCAGCTGTGATCAGACAGGCAGAAAGAGGTGTGGGCAAGTGGTCAGGCCTGGGCTCCCTGCCTCCTTGGCCTGACCTCCTGGCCCTATCCATGATCCCTGTCCTCACCTCCAGAAGTGTGCGGATCCGCTCCATGTCTGGAGGCTGCCCGGCCTGCAGTAACTGCCAGATGCTGTGGTTCTCATCCAGGGTTACCTCAAGCAGGTCCCCTTCTAACATAAGCTCCTCCAGAGGGGCCCGGGTGGCCTCAGGCAGCTCCAATGCGGGGCCAGTCAACTGTGGCAACAGCGAGGACAGCAGTTCCAGGTCTAGGGGGTTGAGGGGACAGGCTGGGTTAGAAGCTGCTCCGGTTGTAGCCCCACTACAGAGCCGAGGACCCCATGGGTCACTGGGAATACCCAAAAAACAGCCTACCCACACCTAGACCTACCTCTCTTACCTGAGCCTTCCCCCAGGGCTACCTTCTCAGGACTGGTCACACTATCTCCGTTCTCTAGCAACCCCTGGACCTATCAAGGAGAGCAAGGATGGGTAGCGGTAACTAGAGAACCGGGCTCCCACCAACCCCAGACTCGGGACATTCTGTCTCCTGGAGGAGGAGGGCAAAGGTTGTGGCAGGGAGCAGTCTGGGGATCTGGACAGAATGCACAAGGGGGCAAGGAGGCCGGACCAATAAAGATTAGAAGTCAGAGAGCAGGGACAGGGCTTAGAGCCTAAATGGGGGAGGGGGCTAGGAGATGGTAATTGGAGGGCAAGAACTGGGGTGAGCAGCTCACCTTGGGCATATCCTTGCCACTACCTTCTCTGGGAGGGTCAGAGGCAGGGGCTGGAGGGTAGGTAGGGGGTTCCTCAGGTCTGGGTTCAGCCTGCAGCCGCTGGCGAAGCTCAGCCAGCCGTCCCAACAGAGCAGTCACATCCTCAGAGGCCAAAGCCTGCCTGGCACGGCCTTGCCAACTGATGGCCCTCTCTGTGAGACACTGCAGGGCCTCACCCTCAGGCAGCCGCACAGGCAGTCTCTGCAGGGCTACCAGCAGTGCCAGGATGGTCTCCAGGCGTGGGCGCCGTGAGCGCATGCACAGTGGACACAAGAATTTGGTGTCCCACTCCCACCAGGCCAGCAGTGGAGATGAGGTGGGACTGGGCCTCGGGGAGCTGAGGAGGCGGGGTACCGAGACACATCGCCCATGGAACCAGTCCTGACACAGGTCACACTGCAGAGCTCCCACCCCAGCTGGCACCTGCCCACACACACAGACAGAGGTTGCAGAAGAAGCCGTGGCTGATGATGCCAGAGGACTGGGCTTGGCGGAGTTGGTGCGACGCAGCTGTAAGATGCCCTCCTTCTCCTTCTGTTCCCCCTCCTTGAAGGCCACGATCTGGTATACCCAGGACAGCAGGAGAGGAGGTCAGCAGCCCATCCCCTCCTTTCTTGGACACCCTTAACACCCTACTCCCAAACCAGGAGAATTGAGAGGCCCAGGGAGCAAGTGGTCTGCCTATGGCTGCCCTACTCAGACACTGATCACCACAGGCCCCAGCTCCTTACCACAGAGCCTGGGTCCCTGAGGTCCTGTGCAGACAGTCCCAGAAGCTCTGTGTCAGATTTGTACAACCCCAGCTCCTTCTCCATCCACCGGCTGCGCTTGATGCTATCTGAGCCAGCATCCGCACATGGGCAGAGCACCTAAGGCAGGCAGACAGGGTGCAGATGCCTCAACTTCCCCTACCCCTCACTCCCAGTGCACCCAAAGCCCCATATTCTCCTAGAAGCCATCTCATAGCAGCTGGGCCGGAGGCTGGAGAGGCTTTGGGTCAGGGTCCAGGCCTCACCTCTAGCAGAGTGTAGCAAGAATTCTTCTTGAGGAAGGTCTTGGAGGCCTTCTCCCTCCAGGAGTGCGCTGTCAGTACCTGCAGCTCTAGCTGTCTTAGCTCCTCCAATCCCACAGGGAGGTCCCGGCCCACAGCCACCAGGCCCTCTAAGTCATCCAAGCAGGGGTAGTGGTCACCATTCTGGGACAGGGGCAAGAGAAAGCTCAAGTCAACTTGCCAACATCCACGGATGTCACTCTGTGCTCAGCCCAGAGCTGCGAAGAGGCACCAGATTTGCGGTCTTCGGGCAGAACAGAACAGGGATCATCCTAAGGAAAGCACTCCTACAACTCCCACATTCAGTAGCTCTACCCGCACTCAGGCTCCATGACCATCAGACTGATCATTCTGTTGTGGTCTGCCTCTTCCATCCTCCCTGCCCCTATCATTCTGACCCTCTCCACAACCTCTCCACCCTCAGGCTGGCCTTGTGAGCCCTCCTCACGTTGCTTGCCGCCAAGTACGTTTTGCCTCCTCTCAATGTACTGTGCCTGCTTCTCTAGCCAACCCAACTCAGCACAGCCAAATGCATGCCAGCTCTCCTGGCAGGAGTGAAGGGCTAGGGTGGATGGTCAGGGGGCAATAGGGTCCTCACTTGGATCTCGTCCACATCAGCAATCCAGGCTCGGGCCTTAGCAAGAGCCTCCTTAAGAGCCTGGATGTTAGGCAGGTGAACTGGGATGTTTTCTGCCTCATGGATTATGGCCTCAAGCGTGGCTGGTGGATGCTTCTGCCTAAAGATAAGGGAAAAAGAGGCCTGAGTCTAGAGTGATCTGCCTGAGCAGCAGCCTGAACTGACTACCGGATATATCAGCATGGGCCCCCGGAGCTGCCACTTGGGCCTACTTGCTAGCATTCTGCCTACAGGGGGCTGCCAGTCCCTGCTTGCTCCAGACTGCACGCACCCACCCAACTTCTGCCATAGCCTTCGTGCCTCTGCTCATCTACCAGGCTATCAGCCTGTTCATGCTGCCTATACAACCGGTGTTAGTGATCTGGCACTGCAGTGTGTGGCTTCTATCAACATCTGTCCATCTGCCTGTTAGTACTTGTGTTCGTGTGTGTGTGTGCCCACGTGAGCCTATGGAGCTAGTCCTCTATACATCTCTGTACCTGTCCATCCCTGCTTCCCCATAAGCTTATCTCTGCCTCTATGTATACACGGAGTTTTAAAAAAAGAGAGAGAGAGAAGCTAGGGAACTAAAAAAGGGGAAGAAAGTCAATACACCAACACCAGAGTCTGGTACCCAAGGCCACCCATGGGAATCACTGTCAGCTCTTCCACTAAACTTTGAAGGTTGGGGCAGAGGAGGGAGGGGTGGAGGCTAGACCTACCTGGCCTCCAGGCAGAGGTGGGCTTTCTCCTCCCAGCGCTCAGCAATGGTCAGCAGCTCCTGTAGCTCAGCCCGGGCCTTATCGACAGCAGGGCTAGGGGCTACGCTAGCACCCGCAACCAACAGTCCCCGCATAACAGCCAGGGTGCCCCTTCGGGCCGCAGGGGCCAGCGTCCGCTTCACTTCATCCAGCCATCGTGCCTGTTCCACCTGCCGCTGGAGCTGCTGGGCCTCAGGCACCTCCACCCCAAGCTGCTGCCCCCTCTCCAAAAGGGACTGCAGTAGCCCTGGACTGGAGGGCAGTGAGGCCAAGGCTTCACGGGCCTCAGCCTGGTAGCTCTCCACCTGTTCCAGAATACCCTACCAGGATACAGATGGAAGAACAAACTCCTCAGCTGGGGCCACTTAGAGGTCCCACCACCAAATACCTTTGCCCCATTTACCTTCTTACCCTCCAGTATTTGGGAAGAGTGTCTAACACGGGCTGCGCTCTCCTCTTTTACCATGCCCTAAGACAATGGTTCCTAACACTCACTGCCTGTCAGAATACCCCAGGGAATTTGTTAAAACAGATTCCTGGGCCCCACCCAGGGATCTTAGAGTATTAATAGGGTTTGGCCAGGAATCTATGGTTTAAGTCCCCAGAGGATTCTGAGATCTAACACCAGGAGACCTCCCTGCCCTAAAAACACTCTGCGGGATCCCTGGGTGGCGCAGCGGTTTGGCGCCTGCCTTTGGCCCAGGGCGCGATCCTGGAGACCCGGGATCGAATCCCACGTCAGGCTCCCGGTGCGTGGAGCCTGCTTCTCCCTCTGCCTATGTCTCTACCTCTCTCTCTCTCTCTCTCTCTCTGTATGACTATCATAAATAAATAATAAAAAAAAAATTAAAAAAACAAACAAACAAACAAAAAAAACACTCTGCTATGCTTGGCCTTCTCACAAACCCGTACACTCTCACTGGTGTCCACGGCCCTCTTCATCCCACCTCTCCTCTCCCTTAATGAACTTGACTTAGCTTTCCAGGCCCAAAGACATCCTCATTCCTTTCTCCTCTTCTACCTCCACCAGGACACCTTCCCTTGATTCCGCACCTTGTACCTACACCCTTGCCACCTGCCCCATAAGCCCCCTCTGCCTCCTAGCTCCTGTTCCTCTCACATGTGCATGCTGTCTTGCCCAAACACCTTCTGCTTTTTGAAAATAGCCAAGAGTGGCCTGCTGCTCAGGTCTCCCAATCCCCCTGAACCCTCATCAGCACTGAGTACACTCCTCCTCACCTTGACATCCCCAATCTGGTGCATGGCACAAGGCAGGTTGTTCATCTGGTCCAGAAAGGCCCGGAGCTCAGCCAGGGTCATCTGTAGACCAGCCACCCTATGGGGGCTGTGGAGTTTCACATGTGGGGTTTCAGGTCCAAGCCGAGTTCCCTCCCTCCATCTCCATGCTCAGATCCAACACCTTTCCTCATACCTGCCCACCTTGAGCTCTCCTACTCACAGTGCCCCCAACTGTCCAGGTTAGAGGGAGGGTTTTAAGATATCAGCACACTCATATGATGGGAGCAAAGAATGATGGGGGGAGGGTGGGATATAGGATATATTTGTGGGGGGGGGGGGAGTCTAGAAATTAAATGCTTGTAACAGAAGCTAGACTTTTCAACCCATCCTTTACTGTGAACTCTCTGATCAGGTTTTTGCTTCTGTGTCCTTTTCTTGTCCCTAAACCTTCCACAACTCCTCCCTGCCCACAAAATCCCTTGGCCTGTCTGAAATCTCCAGATACTGATAACCATTTCTCCAGATACTGAGAACCATTTCTAGCTTTCCCAGCACCAAGGCACTCTTCTCCATTCTAGCTGCCTGATCTCCTTGCCCTCCCAACATCTTAGGCCACCTTGCACTGCAGTGCTTGTCAGCTTCCTGCTGATGTCATCTGCTCAATGGCACTCAGAGTCTACTCCTCCTAGGCGTGGGCTCCTCAGCAGGCTATCTGAGCCCGATACCCCCCACTGCCATACCCAGCCTCCTGGCCGCTGACTAGTCCCAGAGCCCGGGACACACAAGCCTCCGCCTCGCTCAGGCAGTTCTTTAGTCGCTGCAACAGCTCGCTGTTAGGAAACCGCCGCTCACGGGCCTCAGACTCTAGTGCCCTCAGCTCTTCAAGGCCTGGGGAGAGAATGGAAGCAGCAAGGAGTAGGCAGTATTGAGTAAAGGGAGAGGAAGGAGGTGGGGGTGGGGTACAGAAGAAAAGGGAAGAGAACTTGCCTGTGCAGTCCCTCCATCCCCCCATCACTCACTGCGCTTCCGCCCATCCTCCACCTCCAGGGCCACTCGAACTTTATTGGCCCAGGTGTCAAAGGACTCGGCTCGAACCTTCAGCTTATGCAGCATGGCAGGGAGCTCATCCAAGGTGTATCGATACCTGCAGGCAGACAGCAGGGAAGCACACATCTAGCCCTGCTCTCTGCATCCCTGCCTCAGCCCACTTCCTTAGTAGGCCCCCTCCCTGCTCACCGCAGGTACTGCCGGCTACTGGAGCACTTGCAGAGGTCATTGATGTGGGAAAGGCAGACAAGGCCATCTGGGCAGTCATAGCAGGCCAGGGCTGACAGGAAGCACGTGGTCTTGCACTTGATGCACTGGCGCTCATCATCTGGGAGCAGCTCGAAAGCCTCTCGCTCAGCTTCCGTGATGCCCTGGGGGCAAATTCAACCCACACACATTATACAGAATCAGAACAGGGCTGCAGATATGGCCCTGTCTCTGCCACAGCTGAGCCCTGTGTTAGACTCTAATCTGGGTTGAGAGTTGTGGAGAGCAAACTCCACAGAACAGACTACCTCTGTGAAGTTCAAACTCTCGAAACTGGGGAAATCGGATGAACCAGGGCAAGATCAGTGTGGGCTGAGAGGAAAAAAAAATGAGGTAAGATTCAGATCAGCAGAAAGGGCCTTTAGGGTAAGAGAGGGTGAGGAAAGTGGTGGGCCAAGACACCAGAGAGGTGGCAATATGTGGGAGTGGCCAAGAGAACTGCGTACAAGGGGAACAATGCTGGCTTCCAGTCATTCAGTGCCCAGTGTTCCAGGCACCATGCTGGCAGCTTGGCAGACAGGACACACTGCACACACACATAAAACTCACAGAAATAAAATTCTGTGCTTGTGTCCAGTGTTTAAAGATAATTTTTTTTTCAACAACATGGCTTCCAAACCTATGCCAATCACTTCATCTCTTAGATGAAAAAAAGCATTCTATTCCAAAAATGGAAGAAAAGCCAGCTTTGCTTTTCATTATACTAAAAGACAGTATAATGCTATGCATTATGGCTAGTTGTAGGGATTTTTAAAGGGAAATTCTGGCTAACAGTTTTCGTTCTGTATTGACTGTAACGTCTAACCTCTGCATCGGATGAGTCCGCTGTATATTACAAATCCCTCTCTGCTACTTACTGGTTGTATGATATGGAATACATTATTTACATCTCTCTGTTTCCGTTTCCCTGTCTTATAAAATGGGAGATAATATACCCTCATTGTATTGTCATAAAGATTAACAAAGGTACAGCAACTAAGGACTTAGTAAAGTATTATAACATTTAGAATTAGTGGAGGCACAAAAGACCCCTAAAAGCCAAAACAACCTTGACCTTGAGAAAGAAGAACAAAGCTGGAGGCGTCATACTTCCTGATCTCAAACTATACTACAAAGCTATAGTCATTAAAACAGTATGGTACTTGCTTAAAAACAGACACACAGACCAGTCAGTGGAACAAAATTGAGCCCAGAAATAAACACTTGCATACACAGCCAACTAACATTTGATAAGAGAGCTAGAAATACTCAATAGGGAAAGGACAGTCCCATCAATAAATGGCACTGAGAAAACTGAGTAACCACATACAGAAGAATGAATTTTGGTCCTTACACCACTCAAGAAAATTAGCTTGAAATGGATTAAATACTTAACACCTAAAACCGTAAAACTCCTAGAAGAAAACAGCGATAAAGTTCCTTGACGTGTGATCTTGGCAATGACTTCTTGGATAGGACACCTAAAGCACAAGCAACAAAAAGCAAAAAGCAAAATTACGTAAATTACGTAAATTACTACATTAAGCTATGAAGTATCTGCACAGCAAAAGAAATCATGAACAAAATAAAAAGGAAACCTATGGAACAGGAGAAAGTATTTGTAAACCATCTATTTGATAAAGAGCTAATATCCAAACATATAAGGAATTCGCCCAACATCAACAGCAAAAACCACCCCACAAGCGATAAGAAAATAGGCAGAGAACCTGAACAGACATTTTTCCAAGGAGATACAAATGGCCAAGAGGTACATGAAAAGATGCTCCATGTGACGAACATCAGGGAAATGCAAATCAAAACCATAATGTGGTATCACTTTATACCTGTCAGAATGGCTATTACCAAAAAGACAAGAAATAAGTATTAGCAAGGATGTGAAGAAAAGGGAACCCTCGTGCCCTATTGGTGGGAATGTAAATCAATGCAGCTACCTGGAAAACAGTATGTTCATTCCTCAAAAAATTCAAAATAGAATTACCCTATGATCTAGCAATCTCACTTCTGGATATTCCAAAGGAGTCATAGACTCCTCTGAGAATTGGATGCAAGCTAGGAGCCCTCTCCTCATAAAAGTACACACACACACACATAATCTTTTACAGATTTTTAAGACTATGGTGTCCAGAACCCTCCTCTAAGGTAAGAGCCAAGTATAAAAAATTTTCAACATCAGGATGAGAATACCTAGTCTTCCCACCTTGCTTTGGCTTCTTACAGTCTGGTACAACCCCAGAGTCATCATTTAATAATAGCACTGAAGAGAGAGAGAAAATGATGCCTGGAAAAGACCCGGGACTTACCAACTAACACCACAGACTTTCAACATTACCACAGCTGCAAATCTCCTTACAGCCCATGCTCATGGGAAAGTTATAAATGAGCTTTAAAATAAGAAAGTATTATCCTAAATGGACAGCAAGGGGTCCCTCAGGACGAGCATTCCTTTGTAATACTATGAAGGACTCTCACTAAGTCACTTATCTAACAGGGCAGGTGTGGAGCTTTAAGAAGGCCACTGAACTACATGAGTAGCAATCCCACTCATCTACAAACACAACTGACCACATGCTTATGAGAAATCTATTAAAGGAACACTGCCTTAAAAAGTAAAATAAAATAGGGGTGCCTGGGTGGCTCCGTTGGTTAGGGGCTGCCTTAGGCTCAGGTCATGATTCCAGGGTCCTGGGATTGAGCCCTGCATCAGGATCACTGCTCAGTGGGGAGTCTGCTTCTCCCTCTCTCTCTGGCCCTCCTCCTGGCTTGTGTTCTCTCTCATTCACTCCCTCTCTCTCAAAGTTTTTAAAAAAGAAAAAATTAATTAATTAAATTTAATTAAATTAAAGAAGGACTGCCTTGTGTTTGGTAGTATCACCCTGGTTTGAGCTACTGAATCATTTGAATGTACTAAGATGACATTTCCTAAGAAATGTTCCATATTTCAATCTCTTTTTTCATGAATTAAAATTACCAATAAAAGCAGCTGTTACAATGCAAGTACAATTAATAGATACTTTGATGTAAGTAACCTTCCTCAAGCTTTACATTTTACAGAGCAGGGACGTGAGACCATGAGAGGTTAAGTAACCTGAAAAGGTCAGCCGGCTAATCAGCAGTGGGGGTTTCATGTGCCCGTCAGTGCTGTTGGGTTATTTAAACAGATGACAAATAGCAGCGACACCAGCACTTGCTATGGGTCAGTTACTTAACAAACATAATCTTTAATCTACTTGACTATCCAAAAAGATAAACATTATAATACTCATTTTTCAGAGATGGATATAGACAGTGAAGTAAATTAACTTGCTCATGGCTATTGATAAATGGCAGAGAATGGAATGTGATTTCCAACCCAGATGCATCCAGTTCTTTTTTACTACACCCCAAGAAGAGAGGCTACATCTACTTCTTCCTTCTCCCACTTCTGCCAGAATAGGGTACCTAGTTCAGGGCACTTTCCCTTTCACCCTACCTTCTCAAGCAGAGCCTTTCGTAGACGCCGCTCCTCTTGCACCATGATGAACATCTCCTTATGCACAGCTGCTGCCAGGTTCAGGTCCAGCTTCTCTGGGCAGGCGGCCATCTTACAGATGAGCTCCTCGTGGGAGAAGACACAGTATCTTCGGAGTCGGCGGTAGTGCTCAATGCACTGGCGACCAGCCGGCAACTGTGGGCAGATTCAAGGATGAGTGTGGCCAAGTCTGAAGGCCAGGGTGCCTCAGCTTCCCCACAACCCTCCTGCTTCTCCCTGTCAGCCAGCCCACTACACTCTAGACTCACCCAGTCAGCAGTGCAAAAGTTGACAGCCTCTGCAAAGTTGTAACCTTGGTTGAAGCCGCTGTGGTAAGCACGAGGGAAGGTAATGACGAATTCTCCTGCACACTGGTTTGTGCGGACAACCTGGGGAAGAAAGCAGCCAAGGTCATGGTTACAGTTTTCCACAGTTGGGAGAAACCTGATTTTAGTGCAGGATCCTTAAGGAGAAAAAAGGAGAGCCTGAAGGAACAGTGTGAGGACAGATCCTCAGATCCTCCAATTCTAAAAGGAAGGACAACTGGCCTCTGCTCTCAAAGTTGAAGTTTACCTTGGCAGCAACAGGAAGATCTGAGTCAAAAGTAGGAAATGTACATACCAACATATTTCAACTTTCCTTGTAATTTTTATAAAAATTTATCACTTTTCATTAAAAATTATTTTTATCAGTCACACATGCAGTTCCAAGAGCCAAATGTTCTACAAGATTTGTTTGAAAATCAGCAGGCCCAGGATTCTCCAATCCCCAGAGCAAATCACTTTCACCTCTTCTGATTATTTTGGCATTTACCTTAACAGCCCTAAATAAAATGCCTCTAGACTTCAAGGATAGCCTATTATTTCTCAGTTTGCTTAGTTTTCTGTGCATGTATTAGTAATCCAATCCCAACCTTTTAACAAGTGTCTAACCCTCCTCTTGCCTATCACTTCTCACCTTTCTGTAGCAGTCTTATGATCTGTTCCAACCCAAACCAGCTGTCCTCCCTGGACCGTCACTCTCCCACAATGATCTCTTCCATTCCCTAGATCCCAGGTCTTCCTCTCTTGGTATTTATTCTTTCACTATACCTGAGTACATCCTCCACTAGCTTCCCAGGAAATGATGGGAAGAACTTTTTTTCAAATATGTCTCTATTCTACTCTAGTGCTTCATAATTTGACCTTATAGAATTCTAAATTGAAAACCAACGTAAAGGCATGGCTCAGGACGCCTGGGTGGCTCAGCGGTTAAAGCGTCTGCCTTTGGCCCAGGGTGTGATCCTGGGATATCGGGCTACCTGTGGGGAGCTTGCTACTCTGTGTATCTGCCTCTCTCTCTCTCTCTCTCTCTCTCTCTCTCTCTTGGTCTCTCATGAATAAATAAAATCTTGAGGGAAAAAAAAGGCACGGCTTTAGTCTTCTAGTGTTGCTTTTGAAGTCTTAAGCCATTCTGGTCTCTAATGCTTTGAATTAAACTTGTTTTCTCTCTCAGGAAGCTTGTAGGACTTTTCTGACCCCAGTGTTTGATATAAAAATTCATCAGATATACCTTGGTGTGCATCTATTTTCATTCATGTCCTGGGCTGGCCTTTTGATTCTGAAAACTCAATCTTCTGGTTCACGGAAATGTTCTTGAATGATTTCATTAATGATTTGCTTCTGTTTTCATCTATTCTCTTTTCAGAACTCATTATTTGAATACTGAACATCCTGAACAAATTTTCTTTCAACTTTACCATTTCCCATCTTTATTTTTTATTCTATTTTCTGAGAGATTTCCTTAACCATTTATCTTCTAAACTTTTTTCTTCCACTTTTACTATCATAATTTCTAAGGGCTCTTTTCTGTTCTCAGGATGTTTTCAAATAGTATCCTGTTTGCGCTATATACTCCTCTCTAAAGACAGTGAGAGTGCATGAGCAAGGAGGAGGGAGAAGCAGGCTCCCCCGCACTGAGCAGGGAACCTGACATGGGGCTCAATCCCAGGACCCCTGGATCATGACCGGAGCCGAAGGCAGATGCTTAACCAACTGAGCCACCCAGGCACCCTTATCTCTGAAGATCTTGAGGTTTCTTTCCCTTTTCTTTTTGAAGTTTAATTCTCTGCCTGCCCAACCTATTTATCCAAGTTGCCTTGTTTGGTTCTGTTTTCTAGAGGTTCCTCGGCTGTTTATCTGTGACTGTCAACTTTTAAGAGTAAGAAATGGAAAAGCTGAATGGAAGTTCTGAGTATATAGGTGAAATCTGTCAACTGTGAGCTTCACTGTAGGGTGATCTGGAAGCGCCATTCAGTTTGGGAAACTCTAGGTCTTTCTTTTAAGGCTGCTGAGATTCTCCAGAGAAAAGTCTCCCATTTTTTTTGCCTGAAGGAAAAAGATCTGGCTGCCAATGTTCTAAGAGCCAAGTGGAAGAAGATGGCTGGAAACCTCAGCATCCACTATGTATACAACGATGAATCCTACTATTTTCACTCTACCTCCACCCTCAACAGTACCTAGAAGACCTCAGTCCAGAGACGTTTTAACCTCTTCAAAAGTAAAGTCTTTTACTTTAGTGAGAAAGGGTCACATTTCCAGCTGCCCAGTGTGGGAGGGGAATCTCACAGCTTCCTATATAGACATGAACCAATCCTTATTTTCACCTCATTCATCCTTCCTCCCAGAATACCCAGTGTCATTGACTACTGAACCTTTGGGGGATATTCTGAGGTATAAATCAGGCTGGTTGGTTCTCAGATGTCTCAATACTGGCTTAAGACTCAGTTTCCTTATCCGTTTTTTAGTTTCAAGAATTTTATTGTATCACCTCATTTTCTCCATTTTAGTAATTTTTTAAACCTTAAAAAAAAGAAACTCTCTGTGCTGTTTAAGTGGTTTTAGTAAGGAATGGAAGCAGCCATGTGTGTGTTTAATTTGCCATCTTTAAAAGTCTCATTAAGATGAACATTCAATACTGATGAACACACAGTGAAATAGGTACAGGTAATGGGACCACTAACTTTTACTATCTGGAAAATCAAATTGCTAATTAGATCAAGGTATAAAATGTTTATACCCTTCAACCCAACAATTCCTCTGCTAGGATTCTAGAATAATGTGGAGAGAATTAACATCCTCACAATATTGAATCTTCCCATTCATGAATACATCTCCACATTTATTCAGGTCATACATCAGCTCCCACCTCCAATACGTTTTCTTTTCAAATCTACCCCTATTGAGGGGTAACATCAGCATTTCTTGCCTGGATTACTGCACTGGCCTCCATTACCAAGCACTAGAATGATCTTTCAAAAAATGCAAATCTGATCAGCAAGGCCCCTGCTGAGAACCCTTTACCTGAAACCCCATGTCCACATGATGAAGCCACGGCTCCAATGGGCCAACTCTCACCTTCCCCCAAAGATCACCACTTCCACAAATGGCTTTCCTGACTCCCTCTTCCTAGTGACCCAATCTGTTGTTCTTCTGAAGCACCTCTAACATTTATTCACCTCCAAGCTCCACTCAACTGCACATACCCGAAGGCAAGGACTGGTTTATTT
The DNA here is from genome assembly GCF_048418805.1 of Vulpes vulpes. Lineage (NCBI taxonomy): Eukaryota > Metazoa > Chordata > Mammalia > Carnivora > Canidae > Vulpes > Vulpes vulpes. Next base: position 42,703,848 of record NC_132796.1, read on the forward strand.
GTCTCCAAGATGTTGGCCAGAGGCCTTGTACACAGAAGGAGTTCTAGCAACACCTGCTGAATGATCTAGACCCAGCTGTAATTTTATAGATATGAAAACTGAATCTGAGAGAAGCTTCAAATAGCAGAGCCAGAAAGAGAACTTAAGGCTCTTGACTCTTCATCTCAGCCTGCACCCTCACTTTGGCAATCAATATCCCTTCACCACTTTCTATGTGGTTAGCTCATAAAGCTCTCCTCACATTCTGCAGCTGTTAAAAATGACCCCAACAGCCATCAAGTGGTGAATGAATAAACAAAATGTGGTACTTCCATAAAATATACTATTCCACCATAAATAGGAATGGAGTTCTGACACATGCTATAACGTGGACAAACCCTGAAAATATTAAGTGAAACAAGCTGGATGCAAAAGACCACATATTATCCCATTCACATGAACTCTCCAGAAAAGTGAAATCTCTAGAGACAGAAGGCAGACTAGACTGGTGGTTGCCTGGAGCTAGGGGGTTAGAATGGAGAGTGACTACAAGAGGGCATGAGGATCTTTTTGGGGTGATAAATGTCCTAAAACTGGATTGTGGTGATGGTAGCACAATTCTGTAAAATCACTGAACTGTGTGTGCTTAAAATGGGTGAATTTTATGGAAATTATACTGCAATAAGGTTTTTTTTAAAAAGATAGTTATAAACAGTTTATACTAAGGAAGCAAAAATCATTCTAGATCAACACTGTCCAACAGAAATATAGCATCAGCCACATAAGTACTTTTAAATTCTCTAGTAGCCACATTAAAAAAGTAAAAAGAAACAGGTGAAATTAACTTCAATGTATTTTATTTAATATATCCACAATATTACCATTTCAATGTATCAAATGGTACATAATAAAGTATTCGTGAGATATTATCATACTAAGTCTTGACATCCAACGTGTTTTATACTTTCAGCACATTTCAGATGAGATTAACCTTATTTCAAGTGCTCAGCAGCCACATGTGGCTAGTGGCTACCAAACTGGACAGTGCTGTTCTAGATCATTAAACTTAAAAAGAGATGATAAAATCCACACACTAATTATTGTTATGTCAAAATTTACATAGGAGAATAACAGAAATGTAACAAAGTGTGGAGGAAATAGGGATGACCACTTTAAATTTCCATCTTCTGAAAAGGGGGTAGGTTTCTTTTATAATGAAAATAAATACTTACACTATATAGCTATAAAAAGAAATGGCCGCCTTCCACCAAAGGGGAAGGGGGGAGGGGCTGGGCTAAAGATAGCTCCTTGGGGAGCTTCAGCTGGCTAAACTGCAACCTGCCAGCATAAGAATATGAAAATCAGATGCCTTGGATTGAGGGGATACTGCCAAGTCCAAAGAGTCTGGAGATGCTGGGAACCACCTATAGGAGGGGCAGGGTAGGGGATGGGGGTGGGGGGTGAAGCAGCAGCTGGCGAGCCATGAGCAGGGCAAATGCTGTGGAGCTGGAAGCAAAGAGCACATGTTTAAAAATCTGTATTCAAGTTTTCTTAAAAAGAGGTAAGGATTAAACAGCCATATATATAGATATATACAGTACATATATATACATATAGCTATATATCTATATATATATAGATCTCTTAGCTGTCTAAATCCTTAAGGATCCTCTTCCACTCCTACAATTAATTTTTCCTGACACTAGGCAAGGACTAATACCGTACTGTGGGTCAGGAAGAAAGGAGTATGAGGAAAAGTCAGACCCAATGCCTACTTATGAAGAGAAGTGGAAGGGCCTTCAATCATCTCCACCCCTCAAGTCCAGTAGTTTTTAAACGGAGTGAGGCAGTGAGGGAAAAAGATGCCCATCCCCCCACCCCCACCATCTTGTGTGGGGGAAGGCTGCCTGAACTGTTGTGGTATACACTTCTAATTCTCTAGATCCCTCAATGCTTAGTATATATAGTAGTATATAATGAATATTATTATTGGGCATGTAGTGTATTAAATCAAGGTGAAGGCAAGGACTGTGGGTGAGAATCACTGACCTAGTCCAAAGCCCTACTATATAGATGATCGGGGATATCAAGGAGACATTAATTCAATATGAAGTGACTGCCTACCATGTCCCATGTGTTAGACTAAGTGGCAGGGAAGCCAAGGTGGTGGGGAGGGGCGGGGGTTGGGAGGAAAAGTAGTATAGAATAAGACTCAAAGCACAGGTGGAAGATATACTAATTACTGTTCCTACAGAACTGATCAGGCTGTCTTAAGATCCACACCAGAAAACTGACTGATGCTAATGCTAGAAATTCCATTACAGACAAGCCAGACTGTATAACCAGCAAAGTGTTTTATGGAGTCCACAGAGGAGGATAGGTTCAGTCCAGCACTCTGGGTTCAACTTTAAGTGTTGACAGATATTAGGCCTTTTTAGAAAGAAGTTATGTACTCCTCTCCAGCACTACTGAGATGTGTGACATATAATACTGTATACGTTTAAAATGTACAACATGTTGACTTAATACACTTATATGTTACAAAATAATTACTACCATGGAACTCCTGACTTGTTACATAAGTAAAAAATAAAAAAAAGCACCCATTGCTCCCAGAAGTGCTACATGTCAACGACAGCTAGTTATCCCCCAATATTCATTCTTACCTTCTTTCACAACAATATGAATTTGTAACTGGAATGTGACCATTCAGAATAAAAATCACATTTTCCAGTTCTCCTTGCAGCTAGATGTGGCCATGTGACTAAGTTGTGACTAACAGAAGATGAATGGAAATGATGTGAGACTTTAAAAATAAGGAGACTTGTCTTGCCCTGTCCTTTTCCCATTTCCCTCTTCCACTGGCTAGAATACAGACATGAAAAGAAGCCATCCTGAGGTGTTGCCCTCAAACACAAGGTCCAGAGGGCTCACCACCACATTGCCTATCTAACCACTATTATGTACAGTTGTCAAATTAAGATAGAAAAGGAATAAGAAAGAGGCCGGGGTAAATTCTGGATGATCACCACCACCACCACAAAGGACATCGCTACATCATTCCTACCCCTTGTTCCTGTTTCCTGAGCACTCACCGGCACACCATGGGACATGAGGGTGTTGGGATTCATGAGGGTGACAAGTTGGTGCAGGAGGTCAGGCTGGCTATCAAAGAGCTCAGGTGTCAGCTTCTTCATCACCTCTTCCAAATGTTCTGCTGCAAGTGAGGGTACCCCATACCAGGTCTTCGGCTCACCCCTGGTCACATGGAAAGGGGACACATGGTGGTCATGCACATGGTCCTGAGGGAACCTACTCTGCCTCCCTGGCTTCCCAGGGGCCCCACTCACCAATGGAGGTAGTTAATGGAGTAACTCCAGTGATCCTCAATATGCCAGCAAAAGGCTGAAAAGACCATGCCCACATACAGCCAGGGCACCTTCATGCCAGAAATATCCGCATTGATGTGGCACAGTACAGACTGCTCCAACACTGGCATCACATTCAGGTTCCAACCACTGGTAGCATACTCCTGTCAGGTTGGGTATTTGTGGAAAGGGGATGAGGGTTATGCTACAGAGCTGAGATCTTTAGCCCAGGGAACCTTAATTTTGAGGTCACAGACCTTTTGACACATCTGAGATACCATAGACTTTCTCCACCTCCTACCCACCCCCACTAGCCAAATGCATACATACAAGATTTCAATTCCATTCGATTTTAGGGAGTTTTATAGAAATACTCACCCACCAAAATATCTGCAAGCTAAAAGCCCCTGCTCTGGACCAAAATGCACCCTTCTCTTGAGGTAGGCCTGGGCCCTCATTTTTTCCTACACATACATTACCAGTCACTGGACTCTTCTTATGAATGAACCAGGCACCCTGCCAAGTATTTCATACACCTTCTCATTTAGTTCTTGTAACAAATTTGTAAGGTAGATACTATCCTCGTTCTAGAAAGAAATAGCCAATCTCATGGCTAGAGATGTCATACCAGATCTCGGGCTGTTTTCTACATATACCATCTTATCTACATCTCACAGCAACCATTTGAAGCAGGCATAATTACCCCCTACCCCAACAGAGATACTAAATGACCTGCTGAAACTCACACAGCTGACATATAACCGTGAATCACCCACTCACCTCCTCCTCTGGAGTTAGGTGCCGCTTATTATCACTGACGGGGAAACCGCTGCCAAATTCTTTGGAATGGATGTCAGCCCCATACTCGACGGTCACATCTTCTTCAATGCTGTTCACCAGCCGCCAGAACTCCTTCTCCACGAGTTCTGTAGGCACCATCTGGGGAACAGGGGTAGCAGATGACTGTGGCCCACCACATCCTGGCCCCAATGACCCAAGAGAGCCAAGCCTCTCAGGCACCAACATCTATGACCCTAGCCCTGATGCTACCCCAGCCCTCCGTCACCTACGTGCACAGGCATGTTGAAGTAATCGGCTTTAAAGGAGTCAGCCATCTCGCCAAAGCTCTGCAGAGTGTATTCCCGGGTAGCCTGCTCAAAGCCAAAGGCTTCAGGGGGGCGCTTACACTCCTGAAACCCAAAGGAGAACATGTCACCACAGCAGAGGGCACAGAGGTGGAAAACCCTAAGGAGCGGAGCTGGAATATGGGATAGGAGCAGGGAGGAAGAAGAGCCCTAGGTCTGCTCTCAAGACCCCTGAGGCAGGCCTCACTTTATAGCTCCACCTTTTTTTCCCAGTGCTGTGGCTTAGTCTTTTCATTCCCCACAGGCACTGTTGCTGTGCTTTTGCTCTTTCCTTCCTTTAGGACTCTACCATCGAAATCATGAACTCTGACTTAGATATGCTATCTTATGCTCCTCTGCCACCATGTTTTCCTCTTGAGCTTAAAACAGGGAGTTTAAACAGGGTACCTAAGGAAACTTTCTTATGCCCAGACTGGAACTACAAGCCTGGGAAAATGGCGCTGAATATTCCACTAACTCAGAGGATGGAAGTCAAAGGCGCTAGCTTCTACACTATTCCTGTTCATTAGACTGTTTCAGAAGACAGGGCGTAAGACTACCTTGCTTTGTACCTATGTTCATGGTTTTAGGTGAGAGCTGTATGTATCCCAGAGTTAGATTCACTCATGTCTGGAAAAATCAATGTCAATCTGGTCTGCTGGACCAGAACCACTTAGAGCCAAGTAGAGCTGACAGCCTTCACTGTCTATGATGCTGCTGGTATCCAAACTCCTTCCTGAAGGAATTCCCGCCATTTCCAAGGCCATTATGCACTGCCCTGGTCTCTTTTCTCAGCTGTGTGTATATGTGTGCGTACACACATACCTGGTCTCTAGGGCCACATTTGAGTCCCTAAGACAAGACAAAAGACCATCAATATCTGCTCTCCAGAAACATCAACAACTGCTCTCCAGAAACCCAGAGAAAAATGTAGATGAGTGCCCAGAATTTGGATGAAGGAAGCAAGCTAATGGAATGGACCTGGCAGACTTACTGGACCTCTCAGCCCTCACTGCTGCTTTAGGTGCTCTCCTTACCGCCCCTCTTACCCTAAGATGCATCCTCCCCAAACATCCTTGCTCCAGCATGCCTCCATCCCAAGTTTACAAAGCCTGCCCACCTCTTCCAGTTAAAGCCTATATCACTACAAACTAATGAAATTACCAAAACAAAAGGAAAATGAACTAAGGACTATACCCATATGATGGACCCTCCCCTACAAGAAAAAACAAATCACTACCCATGAATAAATGTAACAACATAGAAAAATGATTATAAGACAGCAAATGAAAATATATAATAAGAGCCCAAACTTGTTATAGTTTCGCAATAATGAAAAGATGAGAAGAAAATATACCAGACTATTAACAATGGCTATCTCTAGGTGGTGAAATGATAGGTAATTTGCCTATTTTCCAAGCTTTCTTAAAAAAAAAAAAAAAAACACCAAAGAATAAAAAGCTTGGAAATTAAAAGAACAATTTTTCCTTCATATTCCTATCCTCCAAATCTCATTCCTGTCACCTTTCCTGATTGCTACCTTTTGTCATTTTCCTTTCCTCTGAACTTCTACACCTCAGAGTTTCTAACACATAATTTAGCACCTGACTCTACATCGGCAAAGGATCCATCCAATTACGACTCTCATCTCCCCAGGTAGTCTGGCGGCTCCCAGGGGGACACAAGCAAAGGCTAGGTCTCCTCTACTCTCTCCCCAAACTCTGCCCAGCCTGGCCTCCCCAGGGTTCTAAAACATTGAATTGTGGCTGAGCTAGGAAGTTTGTCAATAAGGCCTGATGAAGGAAGGCAAGAATACCCTATGAGGCAGACGTGAAGTGAGGCTGGGAGGACCTTACCGCCATGACACACTTTGGGCACCGCCAGACACCCTTGGGAATCTCAGGCAGAGGAGGCAGCAGGCAGAAGATGTGGTAGTTGTCATCACAGCCATCACACAGCAGAAGCTTGTCATCCTCATCTCCTCGGGAACACATCCGGCACACGTATGATTCGATCTGCCAGGAAAAGGAGGCAACGGTTCATCAATCTAAGCCCTGTCCTACAGACAGCACCCTAGTCCACAGAGCTCTCCATTAGAAATCCACCGTGCCTGCTGGCTAGATCATTCACAGCTCTGTTACAGGCTAATCGTGCTAGTTTTGGAGTTTAACTATATGCACATACCATCTCCCCAAAAAAACTGGTAGAGCTGTGAGAGCAGTCTTTATCATTCAGTCATGAAATCTCCCATTTTTATTAATTCAGTAAACACTGAGCACTTACATGTTCAACACTGTGCTGGACTCTGAAATACAGCAATGAATAAGACATGACATCTGCCTTCTAAAGGCACATGGTATTCCAGAGACATATATTCATAAAAATTAAAGGGTAGTGTGGAAACTGCCACTATCAGTCTAGAGAGGGTACCAGGGGAGCCTAGAGAAGGGAGCACTCAAATCAGCTGGAGATAAGGAGAATAGCTTTGAGGAAGGACTTCACTGAAAAGGTGATACCTGACAATGACATTTGAAACTGACTAAAACCTGCAGGCAAACTAAAGTCTGGCAATGGGGGAGAGCACAGGGGAACTCTTCCAGGTAGAAGAGATAGCACGTACAAAAGGATGGGGGAAAGAGAGCATGGTGCATCTCAGGGGAAAAAATGAACATACCTATAAGTAGTTCAGTGTGGCTATAGCAGAGGAGTGAGGTGGGCAGTGCTGGGGAATGAGGCTAGAGGTCAGCAGGGACTGGATCATGCATGATAATGAGGAGCTTAGCCTTTATCCTGAAGCAATGGAGGGAGCCTCCTTCTCTGGACCCTTCCAGCACTTCATGTTGACAGCACTTGATCACCCTTTCTCGTCCTTTGTTCCATGTGAGTTGGCCTTGGTTCCCCAATTAAGTGAGCTACCTGAGGGCAGGGCCCACCAGGCCCACTTTTCTGCTTAATGCAACCTGGTCCAGAGCCATGCTGGGGAAATGCTCGCTGAAGGGATGAGAAGCAGAGCATTAGGAAGTCAGGGCTGGGTCCTTACAAACTGGGCATTGCTGTGGTTCCTCCGTAGTCTCATGGTCATCTTGGTGCACGGCTCTGGGCTGTGACTCAGCTCCTCCTTGCTCTCCAGGAAGGTCTTAGGTGAGGTTGACTCCACCTTCACATCCCCGCCTGACTCCTCCTTCACCACTACGGTGGGGGGACACTCAGGCCCTTCCTTATCTGGGAGAGGGAAGAGTGGCTCTAAAGTACAGGTCTAGAACAGTCAGGGCCCCGCCTCCTCTCCCCAGGTGAGGCCATCCTTCACACTGCCCCAGCCTGTCAGGCCTCACCTTTCTTCCGCAATGTCTTATCCTTGGCCATGAGGCCCAGGCCCATCATCTTGGGGCCTGCCCCATAGATCTGCAGCTTCTTCAGCTCTGGATTCTTTTCAATGTCTTCCTCCGTGGGTTCCGGCTGGGAGGGGAGAAAAAGGAAATGAATTAAGTCTGCTATCTGAGGCAAACTGCTCCAACCTAAAAGAACGATAGCTTGGACTATATATTGCTTGAGCTCATGCCAGGAGGCAGAAGCAGGCCGGGTCAAGAACTCAGAGCTGCTTTTTGGAGACTAGAGTTAAGTGAGCTCCCCCATTAGCTCTCTCTTGGAAAGAAATTAAGGTGGAATTTCAGCTTTCCCAACTGTAAAATGAGAATATTAAGTCCTACCTTCCAAGGAGGTTCACAAAGGGGCTTGGGGAGAACACAGAGAGAGAAATCTAACAGTGTCTGACACTACCAGTAGATGGCAGTAACTAATATTACCTACTATACAACATGCTCCGGTGAGCCCAGGGACAATGTCCATCTAGTTCCTTCTTGTATCCCCCCAGTGCCTAGAACAATGCCTGGCACATAAGCTGCTGCCTCAAGCTAGGATAGAGGTATGAGGGAAAAGAAGAGCTCTAGCCCTAGGAGCAGAGTGAGTCTGGAAAGAACAAGACAGGTAAGAAAAAAAGGCAGACACAGAAAAAGACAGTGAATGAGCAGATTAAGACACAGATCAGAAGTTCAGCTGAGAGTGAAGGAGAAAGATCAAGAAACCGGGGGGCACACCACTGCTCGGAACTCAGGAAAATAGAGTGAAGGGAGAGTAAAACAGGAAACAGAACTCTGGTCAGAACTTTGTGGACTCCCATCACCACCCCCAAAGCTCTAAGTTAGAAGTGGAGTACTCACATCAGGCTGCAGCCTCTTGGCCCGCCGGCCATAGCTATTGAACTTGGAAGGCTGCACGGACTGTCGAAGGGGGATACTGTGGGGTTTGTACTCCTTGTCCTTTTCCTCATTATCAAATGGACGTGTGTTGCACTGCTGGGGACAAGTGACGAGTAAGGGTCAGGGAATGGGGCCCCGGCCACCATCAGTGACTCCTCTCTATCCTTACCCAATAGCAAACAAAGTTGTGGAGCTGCACCTGCCTGACCGCAACAATAGGCCCTGTTCCACTGGTCGTTATCAACGACACCAGCACACACTTTGAGAATTCTTCTCTTACCTTTGCTTATGTCATTCCACTTTCAAACCACCTCCCACAACCACCTCCCTAACTAAATCAGATGCCATTTCTTCCCAGACCTCTCCAGCCCAAAATGTCTCTCCCTCCTATTCCTTTATCAGTTAAAACCTTGTCACATATTGGATAGTAGGCTCGTCCTGTGGGCAACCCCAAGACGTGTGACCCTGGGCAGTATGGGAAGAGAATAAGCATCACTAGAAAAGGGTAGAGTCTAGCTCCCAGGTCTCCAGCCCACTGCACCAGTTCCATTAAGAGCAAGTATGAGAAATCTGCTTCTGGTGTGGGGGAAAGCCTTCTTCCACCCCAGCCTGGCATCCTTACCACCAGGTTGGCTCCAGACTGGTACATCTCATAGGGGTAAACGATGCGTTCATAGTGGGAGCGTAGCAGGGAGCCTATGTTTTTGCCTGGTGGGTAGTTGAGGCGCTGGGCCACCCGGGCCCACCGACGGTCTTTGCAGATGGCTTCATAGCCACCTTCCTCCACCACGATCTGCAGGGACAAGCAGGAAGGGATGTGGATGTGCTGTGTGTATGTACATAAGGGAGTAGGCCTGCAGAAAGGGTGATGAGGACAACTCCAGCCCCTTACCTCACTGGGGGCTAACCCCTCCTCCTACCACCACCGATCAGATTCAGATTACAGTAAGAGATGCCAAGAAGTTCTGGTGACACATGTGTTACCAGACTGTGCCCCTTCCACTGCAGCCTAGAGATCTAATATCCAAACCAAGGGAGCCCCCAGAGTATCAAGGATATTAAGGGGTAGGGAGGGTTTTGAGAAAAACCTTTTCTTACTTTGCTGAGGCTGTAGAGGTCCAAGATCCGCCGTTCTACATTGGGAATCTTTAAGGAGGAGCCCTGGATTTCCCAGAATTTGGCAATCTGGTCCAAGTAGTTCAGCTTCACTCTTGTTTGGGCCTGGAAAAGAAATGGCTCAAAGAGGCTGGCCTCCCCCTCCACCTGACCCCTGTCTTCTGGCCTAATTTTAGAAGAGTTGAAAGGGTATACAGAGCAGCTCACCATCCAGGGTTTCTCCCATGAAATGGGTCCCAAAGTGTAGGCAGTGCTTAGCCCACCTGTCTCATCTCTGCCACCGTCAATAGGAAAAGCCCAACAGAGAAGGTCACGGCACAAGGCCAAAGCTTTACATACACACCCTCTCAATCTCTGTCAGGGTTGTGTATCATCATCTCTTCTACAGAGAACCTCTGTTGCCTTAAGTCAAACAGCAGGTACCAAGAGACCCAAATGTCAAGTAAGTTTTAGCCGTTCCCTGCTGATTTGCTGTATAGCCTTGAACAAATTGGTTCTACTCTCTGGATCTCCATCTACTGATTATAAAAGGAAAATAAAATAATTGCCCAGTCCACTTACTCCAGAAGGGTGGACTTACAAGAAAAACAATGGAGGCCTTCTGGAATATCCAAAACTATATCTAAGCTCTTGGCATGTTTCAGAGATTGAAGGCTCCAAAAGAGCACATTTACCTCTTCTTATGCACCACCAAACTTGTCCCGTGGGGGCTGATGGTAGAGAGTACATGCTGGAGGCAGAATGGCCTGAAGAACTAAGACAGTGTACCAAAGCAGCGCTGGGACCTGGCCAAACCAGGACTTGCTGAGGGCCAAGGATCCTGGGAACAAGGCATGTACCATGCTTCCCTGATATTTCAGTGGCCCAAGAAAGACTCTCGAAAGCCCCAAGTCTAGAAACACCTTGCACTGGTCGGAGGGCCTGATTCTAGGGAGAACTAGAGTCCTTACCATTCTCCACCTTGCTTGTATCCTATTAGAGGAATAGAAACAGTTCTATTTCATAGATGGGGAAAACTAAGGTCTGTTTGTAGAAATAAACAAACTATGGCTCTTTAGCTATGAGAACCTGGAAGAGGCCAGGAACTCTACTCCCTCCACTTTAACCCCTTAGCTTTCTAATCTTGGCCTCATCCTTGCTCTTCCTCATCATTAGCCAGCACAGTACCTCTAAAAAACCTACTCTTGGGGATCCCTGGGTGGCGCAGCGGTTTGGCGCCTGCCTTTGGCCCAGGGCACGATCCTGGAGACCCGGGATTGAATCCCACATCGGGCTTCCAGTGCATGGAGCCTGCTTCTCCCTCTGCCTGTGTCTCTGCCTCTTTCTCTCTCTCTCTCTCTCTCTTTCATAAAAAAAAAAAAAAAAAAAAAAAAAAACCCTACTCTTGTCCCATACTAGGTAACATCATATAGCACTTAGCTGTACCTTCACAGACCTAGTCAGATCCATTTCTTTAAGGAACTTATAACCCCTTCACGAGAGGACTTTTGGTCTGACCAGGACAGCATACAGACAGACTCTAGAACAGTGGTTCTCAATGAGAACAATGTTGCCCCCTACTCCCACCCCAGGAGACATTTAGCAATGCCTGGAGATATTTTTGGTTGCTGTAACTGGGAAAAGATATTACTGGCATCTAACAGGTAGAAGTCGGAGTGCTGACAAATATCCTACGATACATTGGACAGTCCCCCCACAACAAAAAATTATCTGGGCCAAGATGTCAATATTGTCAAGGCTGAGGAACTGTGGTCTAGAAACAAGTTAAGGCTTTAGGTCATGGGTTTCCAGTTGGCCCTAATACGTCCTCTCCCCAGGACATCTAGTAAGGTTTGTGGATATATAACAATGACTGAATAGTGGTAGCAAACTTGTAAACTACATCTTCTGTGGGAAACTCCAGGATCCTCCCTGGAACTGGCTTCAAAGCACCCACTCTCATTACCCCCAGGGCATTCTCAAGCCCTTAGTGGAGAACTTCCCCTATCCATGCAAAGGGCCTGGACTTCCTGTACAGAACAAAAGGGAGAGGGAAAAGCCTATCTGCCTAACCCCTGGTCAAATTTATAACCACTCTGGCCTCCATACAGACCAGTTCTTGTGTTGTTTCTGCCCATCCACCTCATGCCCCACCTTATCAAGCCCCATAAAAGGAAGCACAGTGCTGTGGATGAATTGGATAATGAGGCCACACTCAACTGGCCAAGAAAGAAAGGGCTCAGCCAACCCATTTCCCTTTTGTTGACTCAGGTATGATACATTAGCCAACAGGAGTCTCAGAAGTAGCAAACCTTTAGGGAAACGGAGATACCCAGTCTTTGAGCTATCAGACTGGAGATGCTAAATGCTCCTGCTCTTGGTTATATTCAGAGCTCTAAAGCTTCCTCCATGACCTCCATGCAACTTCACAGAAGAGAGAATAAAGGCCAAGTCGGGTAAAGTACCTTAGCCTGAGAAGGAATGAGGGAAGTGGGATCAGAGCTCAGGTATTCATTCGCCCAATCCCGCCATCAGCTGCTAGTCTTCTCACCTCTAGTTCATTCAGCCTCTGGATTCGGGGTGTAAACCTGAAGTTGTCCACTTCTACAGCAAAGGGTGGCTGCCAGTCCTGGGGGAGGGGGGGGGGAGTTACAGAGGGGAAAGGGAGTTGGGTTATTCCAGCGGAGTGTAAGACCAGAGGGCACCACAAGCAGCTCAGCATCCCATTCGTGCCTCCCCAGACCTCTGGCCACCCGACTCTTTAACCTGGCAAACACCCAACCCACTACCCACTGCCCAGGATTCACAATAGGGCCCTAGCAGCCCCTCAAGTCCATACTCAATGCCCTAAGCACATGTCCTGGAAAATTTCTCCCAAGTCCTTCTCAACAGTACAGTGCCTAGATTTCAAGAAATAGAGATAGGGGACCCAAAACAGTTGACCCCAAACTCTCCCTACATCAACATTAACTCCTTATTCCCCAGGCATGTGCTATAGAACACAGGCTAGAACTACTGGTAAGCACAAAGGATCTGGAGTCAGAAGACTTTAGTTCCTGTTCTAGCTCTACTACTTATGAGCTATGGGATTTTTACCTTTTTGGGCCGGTTTTCTCATGTAAGGCGGGAATATGAACACTTGCCCTGGCTTCCTCATAAGACTGATATGGAAAATTAAACTGGTTTTCAAATGAAAATGAAAATGTTATCCCCAAAGGAATTGTCCTTAAGATGATATTTTAAGCTGACCCCACCACCTAATACACATGCACAGCAGCTCAGCTCCGATCCTAGCAGGATTTAAAGGTTTGGGCCTTTAACGTCTGTTCTCTCAGTTTAAAGTGCCTGAGACAAACACTGCAGGGAAAAGCAAGAATCTGCATCACTCACCCAGACTGGAAGGTTTCCTGTGGGTCCTCTCTCAAACACCTGCCCAGTACAGGAAGAGGCAGGGGGTGGGGGGTGGGGGGCACAGGGGAGATAAGTGATGGAATACCCAACTGTGGTGGCAAATGGGAGAATTTGGAGAGGAAGGAAGTCAGGGAAAGATAATGAAAAGGGTGGGGAGGGTGACTCTATCCTGCCAAGTTTAAGCTTGTTGTGTCCTACCCAAAGGGTGGCTATGGGGAGCCCCTCACTGATGGCCTCCCCAAACCTTGCACAGTCCTCTCCTCCCCAGAGCCTCAGCTCCTGGGGAGTGGTAAAAAGAACCTCCAGTAACCCATTCATTTTATGAATGGGGAAAATGAGGCCCAAAGAAGAAATGCGGTTTCTCCAACATCACATGCTGATTTAGTGGCAGAGCCAAGACTAGAACCCATGTCTTCTGACCTCCAGTCCAAGGCTCTTTGCACTACACCAGGATACCAGTGTTCGTACACGCACACACATGCATACATATGGAAGTGGGAGGTAGTAAAAAAAAAAAAAAACTGTTGGCCTCTTCTGCACACATTCTTTTAGAAAAGAGGCAAGAGGACTCTCACTTGCATGCACATATAGTCCCCTCAACCCCTCAGCTGAGAGAGGTTTGCAGCAAACACCTGGGGCTCAGTGAAGCACGGGAAAATTAAAAAAAAAAAAAAAAAAAGGAGAGAGATAGAGACAGGGAGAGAGAGAAGACTAAAATGGTATGTCTCATGCCCAGACAAGCACCCCATGTCCTCTTGCCAGCCATCAGTAGGGCAGTCCCCTTAGTACAGGTAAAAAGGGATTCAAACTCAAAACTCCAGGCACCCTTCTTTTTTTGCTGAATCGAGTTCTATATAAGTACAGCATCAAGCAACCTGACAGGAAATGGCAAAACTGAATCCTAGAGAAGGAGCTGTGGGTGCAACAGATAGGTGTGGAAGGTCCAGCAAACCTCCCTGCCCTGTTCTCCATGGGACCTATGAGCTCCCTCATCCTGCCTTCGTCTCATACACCTGTGTGCCAAACACACCAGTATTATCAGGATGGTGAGTAAAAAGTTGGCTACGTAATACAGGAAGCAAGGCCCTTCCCAGATCCCCTGGGTCTACTCCGGGTACCAACATTCTTCTCCTACCCATCTTCCCCAAGACTAGCAGTCAACCATCTAGCAACTCAAAACCCAAATCACCCTTCCTTAGGCAAACCTCCAATTTCCAAGCACCCACCCATACAAGGTTCCCACTGTGGGCCCAAGCACAACTTGGGTGAGTGCTTCAAATTCCAGCCAAAAGGCCTGGCTGCCTAAAGGTGGCGTAGGAGCAGCCCTACAGGAGGAAAACAAAAAACAAAAAACTGAACAAAACCAAAGAGACCAGGTTTCCAGGACTGGAGGAAAAGAAAATACACTATTGGGGTACAGAGGAGAAGCATAACAAAAGATGGCCCCTTGCAGGTCACGCGGGGGGGGGGGGCCTCCCCCCCCCCTCTCTCTCTCTCTCACACACACACACACACACACACACACACACACACACACACACGTCACTTTTTCCCTTCCCGGTCCCCTAAGGAAGGGTAACACCTGCACGAGGCCACCCTGCCCGTAAGTTCAAGGCAGAAAAATAGAAATACAGGCCTCAGCCACCCCCTGTGTCAGATATACTTCTTTCCCACAGGCATGCTGGACCACTCCAGGGAGTGCCTCCTTGAGGCTGCCCAGGACTCCAACCTCTCCTTTCTGCTTAGTGCCTTCCTGACTTCTAACTACCTAATGCCACTCATTCACCATGAACAAGGATACCTTAGAGATCAGTGGCCAGGCTCCAACTAGGAAAAAATTGGTTTACGCAACACCTCCTAAAAGATCCATTTGAAACTAGCCTAGATCTGTGGCTGAACACCAGAAAACACCAAGTTGGATAAGGAGGCCTGTGGTGCCCTCCTCAGGTGGCAGTCAGGCTTCCTATCCCCTTTCAGACCGGAGACGCCCACTCAGAAACACCCTGTTCCAAACTCAATTCCTGCCTTTGGAATCCCAAGTGGCGACTGAGCAACACACATCATCATTTCTCCTCCATGCAAGCAAGGTGGCAGCCTATCCTAGCCCTTGGGGGACTTCTTGCAGCCTGAAGCCAGGCCTAAGAACAAAGATATGCCCTTTGTCATTGACCTCTGGGAATCGAGTGTTCCAAAGGAGACAGACTTCCATAGCTCCATTCTGTTTTTGGAAGTCCAAGAATACCCTTTTGTCTGGGACCTGCTATATCCTGGGACAGAACACCATACAAATCTGAGAAGGACCCATACCAAGCTGTCAAGCTGACTGGTCCAAGCCTATCCGTAGAAGTCAAGCCTGGGGGGTGATACGCAGGGAAGGATATTGCCTTCCACTAGGAAAAGAAGGGGACAATTCCTTAAACCTATCTCAGGGGAGCCAGACAGAACATTCCCAGAGACTGATTTCCTGACTGACCTGCCAGGACATTATCATAGATGGTTTGGTCTGGCAGGGTGTGAGTAAATAGGAATCAACCCACATAGAAGCAAACCAATGACCACATCAAACACCTTCGCAGTCACAATAATTACCGCTTACCTAGCACCTACTACACAGACTCTATCTAGTTTAATCCAATTTTCAAAATAACCACTCACGGGACTCATTTCACAGGCTCAGAGAGGTTAGGTTATTTCTCCAAGGTCACACAGCTGGTAAGCTGCACAGAATTTTGAACTCAGGTACCTGTCTCCATTTACAGCTGTGGTCTTTCCACTACACCACACTGCCTGCCTTAAGGGAAGTGATGACAATAAACGGAAAGATGGCCTTATTCAGTGCAGCCTTGACCTGGGTGGTCCAGGGTAACTAAGAGATGTGCAGGTACTTCTCTGAAGGCTCCTCGGCCCACTCGGCATCCCTTTTTTGGACCTTACCAAGAATGAACCTAAGAGTCGGAGTGGGAGTGAGGGTGGGTCTCTGACCCCAGATCCCTTGAGGGCTTCATACCACGAGAGGACCCTAGCCCCATCACCCTTTCTCCGACCCAGCGCCACATCCACAGCGGTCCCAGCCATCCCGTTTCCCCACACCTCGAGATGCCCTCCGCCCCAGAATTCTCAGCCAGCTACCCTAGCTCTTCATCCCCGGCCTCGCCTGCGGCGACCACAGACCCCGGGCCTTACCGCGGGTGGGCGGATCTTGCAAATGCCCGACTTCTCGGCGATGGGCCTTATTTTCGCGATGTAGCCTAAAGGGTCTCGGAACTCGGCCCAGCTAGGCTCGAACACAGGGCACTCCGGCGGCGGCAGGAAGTCGTCGGACCCCGGCTCCATGGTGGGCCCTAGAACTGGAGGGCTCGGACCACCCTTAAGGACTCATGGCGGACGCCGCTGTATGAAGCCGAGGCACTGCTCGGGGACTAGGCCCTACGCGGGGTGGCCGCCGCCCGCCGAGGGCTTTGGGGGGCGTGTAGCTGCTGCGCTCCGAGAGGCACAGGCTGGCGCTACTGCTACCGCCTCTTCGTCCTGCTCCGTTCCTTCCAAACTCTGCCGCTGCCTCCCAACTACTGTAGCCTTCAACACGACAGTTACCTCCTTGCCGCCACGGCCTTCACCGCCGCCGCCGCCATCTTGGTTTGTCAGCGTCTCCCCCCCCTCCCCACCACAACAAACCGGATCCCTCCGCGGTGTGTCCCTCCGAGCCTCGTATACGTTGCGTGAGGCAAAGCCCTAGGAAACTTTCATCCCGTGGGGACTGAGCTGAATCTGCAAGTGTGGGTTCCCTATTTGGAAGCGGGAACTCAAAAGTACCTCCCAGACTGAGAGCAAATAGTCCACCTCGGCGGCGGAGGAGCAATATTGTAATTAAACCGCCGGGTCCTTTTTCCGGATGGACCGGCGGCGCACGTTTAAAGGCCAGTGGTGCGCATGCGCGCTACGAATTCAGACCGGAAGAGGAGCTGGCGTTGGTGGGTGGTGGGCCCAAACTGGCTCCCCCTCTATGACCTCAGCTCTGGCCCGAGCCCCGCCCCAACATTTTCTTCTTCAGGGTCCTTCCGGTGTGGGCCAAAGAAGGCGGCTTTGGGTGCTTGAATACGAGGGATCCCTTATTCTGACAAACAGGTTGGGAAAGACGTAGGGATTTCCCAGCTCTAGGCACTGACACCTCTGAAAGAAGGAGAGCAAGATGCTGCTCACCCCCTGGGGATTATGGATTTTGGGAATGCTGGGTCCCAGGGAGAGGAAGGAAATATTTATTTCATCCAAGGTTATGTGTAGAAGCCTCTCAGAGATGGGGCTTCCATTCATACCCCCCAAAGAGTCATTGTCAGTCAGCATTTTAATGAACACTTTCAACTGTTCTGTATGCACTTTTATTGTGTGCACATTTGTGGAATGTACTATAAAACATGCTCGAGTGTATATATATTTTAACTGTTGGGTGTTTAGCAACAGCATATTCATCTATCGCCTACTAGTGCCTACTGTATGGAACATATACCATTTGTGAGCCTACAGTGTACTTATCAAACATCTGTGTACATGGGTTGTATTTTTTGTGTATAACACCTGTCATATGCATTTGAGTACCTATTATGTATGCATCTACTCCTATTGTGTGCGTGACCATTGAGCGGTTTCTGAATAGGTTTATTGCAACTACTTTGAGTATCAAACCAGCACTTTGCCCACACATCAGGCATCTCCTGCATTTGAGGATATTTTTCATTGGTTGTGGGACTATTGCACACAGTGTGAAAACCTACTATGCACATATTAGAGTACTTGTGTACGTGCTGATTAAATGCTTAATTTGTGCCCCCCCCCCCCCCGCATCAGACTGAATTTCTTAAGAGCAGGAACCATGTGGCTTTGTTTTTTTTTTTCCATGTGGCTTTATATGTCCTTAGCACTTGGCATGGTAAGCAGTAAATGTTGAGTAAACAAAAGAAAAATGAGCATATATTTTTGAGCATCCTTAGTATATATTGACTGAAAATAATATATGCTCTTTGAAAAGACTTCCTGTGTATAATAAGCATCTGTTACAAGCTTAAATATGTTTGAAGCAGGAACAGTTAACTGTACCATGTTCCAGTTAGGTACATCATTCTACCTGCTTCAGGGCTGAGCTGAAGACATCCTGATAGAGCAGCACACACCACTAGGAGCTCACACTGTAGGGTCAGATAGGCCTAACTATTTTAATTATTATTAATCTTTGCAATTTCCCTTAACCTTTGTCCTGGGAAAGATGTAGGTCAACTTACCCATTCTGTAGATGAGGAACTAAATTCTAGAAAGATTAAACAACTTGTCTACTGTTACACGGGAAGTTGCTAAACTCCTGGTCAAATGCTCTTCCTATCATTTGCTCTCACTAGGAATAGGACAGGCAGAAGGGTGAGGAGAATGCAGAAGGTGGGAGATATGTCAAATTCTAGGCTGAAGGAAGTTCAGCCTTTCCATCTAGATGCAGCTCAGCAAAGGGCAAAGAACATAAATCAGGAGTCAGGAGACCAGGTTCAGGACCTCAGTTCAGCCCACATGTCTGAGGTCCTTAGCCCAGACACCACCCCCAGAATCCTGGAAGGGCGAATGGAAATTGCACAGAATCTTTAAAGCCAGTGAGATCTAATTCATTCATTCATGAATATTTATTAAATTCCTCTTATGTACCAGGCACTTTTCTGGGCTCTGGAAATATAATGGTGACCAAGATGGATAGGGGCCCTGCTTTCCTGAGGCTAGCATTCACCAACAGAGGTCTGCCGGATACTTCTCCCTTAGCCTTGATTTTCTCATTTATCCAATGAAGCTCTATAATCCCTTCCTCACAGAGTAGTTATGAAAATTAGAGATGATAACTGCCATTCATCAAGGGCCTAGTGCCATGAAATAGGTATAGTTATCCATGTTCTGCACATAAGTGGGCTGAAGCTCAGGGAAGTATAAACTTATCATGTCATATGGCTAGTAAGTGGCAGAGCTGGAATTCAAACCCAGACCTGTCTGCCTGTAAAAATCTCAGATGGTGCCTCCTACCCCCACCCCGCAGCCCCAGTAAGGTGCTCAGGAAACGGGTTCCTTGCCCAACCCTCTGGTCTTGCTGGAGATCAATCCGCACCTGGCCACTGCAGAGTTAAGATTTGGGAAGCACCAGGGAGCTCACCCTGGGCCTCACCCACCCACCTGGTAGAGAAAGTCTGGCGCAGAGCTGGTGCAAAGCAGTGATTGAGCTCTCCATCACACACCCCATCCATGTTTTCTGAATGGACAGGATCAGAATGACTTTGTACCTTACTTTTTTGATTTGTAAAATAGGATCCCTTTTAGTTCTGATGTGGGTATGAGCTATGAGTTCTGACTCCTGAAGAGCTCTGGAATCCATCCTCTCCTTCCCTTGCCATTGTCTAACCTATTCCCCCGAGAGCCATTTCCTATCTCTAGCCTCCTCAAGGTATTAAGGTATCTGTGTGAATTCATGGATATATACGCACATATAACAATAAAACATATTCAAAATAATGACAATTCCAGATGAATTATGAAAGTGGATTATAACTCATTGAAGAGTGGAATAAAAATCCATGACTTCACACTGATATACATAAATAAAATGAGGGAAAGGGAAAGCTTTTCTTTCAAGGAAGGATGGAGTAAGTAGATCCTCAATAGATGCTCAGACTTTTTCCAAGTAGAAAGTAAACTCTTAATTAAAACATAGCTATAACACTGAAATCTTGGCCCAAATCTTGGTTCCTAAATGCCATTCTCTACTAAAAAGAACCAGGGCTCCTTGGAAAAAGTGGCTGATTCCAAGACTAGGGCAAGGAAAGTACATGACGGGGCTGGAGCATCTTGTGGTGCCAGAAAACAAGGAAGTGCTCAAAAAAAGGTGGAGACCTGCCAAAAGTACACAGCAGCTAGCTCCCGGAGGGCCTCCTGCTGGCCAGATCTGGGGCATTTTGAACATCATAATAAAGAATGATACTAATGTGTTATAACCCATTGAATACAATAGACAATCAAGAGACCACAAGGATATAAACAAATACTTGTAGAAGAAGGGAAAGTTCTCCCTTAGAGTGGAAAGCCAACTAATCCATGTCAAAAGAATGATGGCATTTGAAAATCACCACTTGGCAACCTGGAGAATCATCAGTGAATACTCAAACTGGTGGGTGCAAGTTTGAGGAGAACGGGATATTTATATGATGTCAATGTAGCTCTCCACAAGATGCTCATTTATTACAAAGAGGAAAACAGTAACTGTGCAATGGGGACACTAGGTCTAGCTCAATGTGTCACCGGGTCTTACATAGGTCCTCATGAGGCTCAGGTGAAAAAACTTATTGGCAACAGAGGAATGAGGGTATGCTGCCTGCCAGCCACTGTGCTTCAGGATATGCCAGGCCTACCACCTGGGCTTCCCTCTCTCATTCCTTCCTCACTATGCCACTAACACATCACACACTCACACTCCTCCAGGCGTTTGTATACACTGTTCCCTCTGACAGATGCCCTTCCTTATGAGGGTAATTCCTTCACCTTTGAAGACTCGGCTAAAGGGGCAGTTCCTTCCTTGCCTGCCCATCACCCACCCCAAGCTGGGTTTTCCCTCTTCTTTGCACCCCCTCATCCATGCTGTGCTCCCTTCTGGGCCTGTACTTGTTATATCACATGGACATTATCCCCGCCAGGCTGTTCACTCCTGAAGTTCTTGTTCTGCTCTAATATGGTAGCCACTATCCACATGTGGCTATTTATATTTAAATTTAAAAACTCAGTTCCTATGTTGCTGTAGCCACATTTCAAGTGCCCAAGAGCCACATGTGCTAGGGGGTATTGTACTGGACAGTGCAAATACAGGACATTTCCATCATCACATAAAGACTTATTGGACAGTGCTAGTCTAGGACAAAGAATGCTGTGAGAGTCTAGGACCTTTGTCTTTTGTTGTGTGTTGTCTGTTGCCATCTACATTTCCAAAGAGATTGGCAGTAGAACCTTTGATAGCCGGACAGCCACTGGGCTTCTTGTCTTCAGGCCCTCAAACAAATGGGGAGGTGAGGAGCAGAATTACCCCTCCACAGTCTGGATGGTGAGGCTCCGGGGAGTGGGGGTGGGAGGGTGAGGGTGCAGGGTCAGGAACAGCCCAGTGCTGGTGCTGCAATGAGGAGGGAACAGGAGAACATAGGCAAGAGCTGAAGGAGGCATGAAGAGGTCCCAGGGGGCCCAGAAGCTTGGGACACAGGTTGCACCAATCAGTAAATCAACCAATGCAAAAGTACCTGACTCTAGAAAGAACTATATATTCATTTGAATCAACAAAATTTCAGCGTCATCTGTGCTGGGCAATGCTCTGGACAGCGATGATTCAGACCATCGTCGCTCTTGAGCCACTTATATGGCCTGGTTGGGGAGAAAGATAATGAAAGATCTCAGAGGATGTAATCAAGGGCCCATTTTGTGAGGGATGGGTTTTTTAAAGCCCATCTCACAAGAATGAGAAACTCTTCATCAGGGATGTTGGGGGGAGCCCCTTTGGTGGGGGTGCAGGGAGGCACAGGGAAATTACACACAGGGTAAATTACAGGGAAATTACACACAGGCCTTCTCAGGGAACAGTGAGTGGGTGGTCAAAGTGTGAGTGAGGAATGAGGATGAGGAGATCAATTGGGGCCCTGCGGTGGAGGACCTCCAATGTCAAGACAAGGAGTTTGCATTAGTTTCTGTAGGTGGCAGAGAACAGCTTACTGTGTGTCTGGCAGGAGGGAAGCATTTCACATGCATCTGTTATCAGTTTCCCTACAAGATTATTATCCCTGTCTTACAAGTGAAAGACCCAGCTCAGAAGGGCTAGGTAACTTGCCAAAGGCAACATAGTCAGATATGTGACTGAGCCTGGATTTGAGTGCAAAAGGCTCAGCCTTGGGGAGACAAAACCGGCATCTGGCATCACCTTGAAGGTGGGAGAAGGGAGAGCAACCAAAGGCAGTCCAGCTTGGCCCACCAGGGAAGAAACCAACCAAAAAAATGCTTATTGGATTTCATTCTGGCACCTCTGTATCTAAGCTCTTCAAAAGCTCAGGGTGGGTCCCCGAGGAGGCATCAAGTGGCTAGACAGTCTCAGCTGCTTCTTCCATTCGAATGTGCAGGCAAAGAGGCAAACTGAGCCACTGTCCAAGCTGCTAAGGAGTGGGGCCATCCAAACCATTCCCTAGAAGGCACCAAAAATGTTTACTGACTGCTGCTTCTGGGGACCCTGCTGAGCCTAACCAAGAGCCAATGCTCTGCCCCCATTTCTCCTGTGCTCCCCAGGATATAACTAGTAGGGTTGGAAACATGTTCATTTCCTAGGGAGGCAGTTTGGAGGGCTGGACAGTAGCCTGGCCGAGAACTCAGGAACCCTTGTTCTGACTTGTGTGGCCTTGGAAAAGACCTTTCCCTTCTCTGGACTTGTCCCCTACCTTGTAAACTGAAGAGAATCCAGCTATTTGTTATCTGAGGACCTAAGTGGATACACATAAGAACTCTTATAATGTATCTAGCCTCTGGATGCCTGGCCCAGGTCACCTACTACCCCCCTTGTCACGCCCCCGAACCTCCCTCTCAAGGACAGAAACATGGCTTGCTGTGGAGGGTAGGGAATGCCCCAGGGTAAAGCCAGGCCAGCCACAGGAAGGGTAAGCATAGATGGCAAAAGAGCAGAAGGAAGTCTCAGACCTGTGAAAGGAAGAGCAGGGAAGTAACTTCCCGAGCACCTACTCCATGCTTTTGGCTTGACATTCATCCCTCCCTGCATGTCATCATCCCAACTCCACGTGGCAACGGCGGCAACGGCTTATCACCTTCGATTTTAAAGTAAGAAGACTGAGACTGAGAGGGTGCTCTTCCCAAGTGTGCATGCCTCAGAAGGGAAAGCTTCAGGATTTGAACTGGATCAACTCCAGAGCCCACACCCTTGCTGCTGTCACCTGGGCAGCTAATGAGCTGAGACAGGGAAACCTCCCTCTTCCCCACCTCCCACCCAACTAAGGCATCTCACCCACCCAGCTGCCTGAGCTGCTACCCTTAGCTCCTTACCTCTCTAGGCTAAGGCCTCTTTCTCCATGGGCTCCACCCAGGGGGAAGGGGCATAAGTAGGAGGCAGAGGCAGGAGGTGAGCACAAGGTCTTTTATGAGGCATCAAATATACATTCTTATATACAAGGAGGAAAAAAGACAATGCCTGAACCCCAGCTCCTCTCCATACAGCCCCTCTGGCTGCTGCCCTCCCCCACCCCCAAGCCCCTGGGTCCTTGGACCTTCATACAGCCAGGCTCTGTCTGTCTGTACTGCAGCCCACTGTGGAGGGGAGAGAGGGAGGCAGGAGCTGAGAAAGGAGCTGGATATGCGGGGCAAGAAGAGGAGCTGGGGCTTGTAAAAAATATATTTATAATAAATAAACAGGGCTGTAAAGGGGCTGGAGAGGCAGCAGACATTTTGATGGACAGAAGGACTCAGGCATCCTGGCTCCCAACCCCTGCTCTGATGGCTTCAATCTGCCTCAGGAAGGAACATCATGGGCTTATGGTGGCCCTCTGGGAGCCTCTCTCCCCAGGGCTGATGCAGGGTGCCCTGCCCTAGCGAGGTGTATGTGGGCAAGATCTATAAAGTGCATTGTCTTCAGTTGTAGGTGGGGGAGGTATAAGGGAGTGGGGGGGCATGCAACATGGGTGAGGGAGGGCAGTGCCCTTCTCATCCTAGACCTGAGCACCCCCCTCCAAAACCTGTCTGGACTTTGATCAAGCTGAAGAGGTCTGGGCTGGGGCCCACTGGAGAGAGGACAGAGGCTGGTTCTGGAGAGGAAGCGTTGCCCCTTGCGGAGGGTGGGGGGAGGCCCCCCCACCCCAGTGTTAGTGGCGGCCCACCCACTGAGTGCACTGATAGCCCCATTCCTCCAGCAGGTGGAGAGACACACGGAGGAATCTAGCCAGGCCCTGAGGTCTGAGAGAGCCGAGCCAGCTGAGGTTTGGCCACAACTCTACAGAGCTCCCTCCTAGGCCCCCATGGCTAGAGGTGCTCTGGGGAAGCCTTCACCCTCACTGCTCCTGACACCTACCTGCCCTTCTCTACCAGCTAGAGCTGACAGGTTGCTCACATTGGTTCTCAGGCCTGAGGCCACCTCAGGGAGTGGGGAATGGGGGGGGGGGGGGGTGGAGAGAGGAAAAACAAAAAGGTCAAGGATCTCCGAAAGGTCCTCACCACTCCCCAGAGCTTGAGAGCCCTGTGTCCAGGCTTTAAGTGGCAAAGATCCTTGAATCTGGAAGGAAACCCCATGGCAACTGTTGGGGGTTAGAGGAAGGGTGCCGAGGCAGGGAGGAAGTGGGGAGGAGGACATCTCTATGTGTATATATATTTTGGAAAAACCAGGGAATCTCTTGTAGAATCCCCAGACCTCCCTGGGCCCCAGCTCACTCCCTCCATTCATCATCAGACCACGGTGCTGATCCGGCTTGGCTTGGCCTTGGGGTTTGCACTGGGTGGGTTGGCCGTGCCAGGGGGCCCAGAGGCGTGCAGTGGGCCATGGGGGGAGGTGGGTGGCAAGGGCGAGTGTGGGGTGTGGGGGGAGGGTGGGGGCAGGGGTGGGTAGGAAGGGTGGGGCGGGATGGGTGAGTGCGGTGACAAGGGTGACTGGGGGTGGTGAGGGTGGGAATAGGAGCCTCCTGGTGGCCGGGATCCAGGGCCCCCAGTGGCCCCTGCTGCTGGCATCATCTGTGGGTGGTGGCTGAAGATGAAGTGCTTAGGGCCCTGTTTGTGGGCTGGAGGGTGCTGGGGGGCAGGACTGTACAGAGGCAATGGGGATGTGGGCTGGTGCAGGGGATGGCGGCCATGTGGAGCAAACTGAGGGTGTCCTCCAGCCCCCCGTCTGGGCACCCTGCCTGGCCGGCCCAAGGTATAGTGCTGGGGGCCTGGGACTGGGCCGTGGGCGTGGAAGTGGCGATGTGGCCCCACAGGTGGGGCCGAGGCGGGAGGTGGTGGAATGGAGCCCAGCTGGGGCAGGGGTGGGGGCTGCTGAGGAGGTGGGGGGAGAGGAGGTTGCTGGGGTGGGAGGTAGGGTGGTGGGGCAGGGCCTGGTCCTTGGCAATATTGGGCATGTAGGGCCTGGAGCTTGGACTGCCCATCAGGTAGCACTCCCAGGCCACCATGGCTATGACCGTGGTGGTGGTGGTGGTGGTGGTGGTGGGTGGAAGAAGCAGATGAAGAGGAGGCAGAGGCCTGGCCTGTTGGCGGCGGTGGCATCTGGAAGGGCCCCTTGCCCCGCTTGCTTCCAAACAGGGAGCCCAGGAAGGATGAGGAGTTGGAGACGGGCCTCTGGCTCTTGTACTCCTCTGGCGGCGGGGGTGGGGGCGGAGGTGGCATCCTCTGGTGAGGGCGTGGACTGCTAATAACAGACCCCTGGAAGCGGGGAGGGGGGGAAAGTCAGGCCAGTCTAGACTTCCTAAATGCCCAACCCTAAACTCCACCCGGCCCCTGGGGGTCTGGAGCTGGGGAGACAGGAACCCCCAGGGCATCATGAAAACCAATAGCGGTCCTATACTTTGTACACAGAGCTCCCCAGCTTGCAGAACTCTGCTGTCACATCTACTATCTCATCTGAGCCTCCACTGGGAGAGGAAGAAGTAGTCCTTCTTCATCATCCCCATTTTGCAGGCAGGAAGAGTGTCAGGCCCCGAGAGAGAGACACAGAATGACCTGCCCCGGCTCAAAGGGCAGGGACTTGGAGGTGAGAGCTTCTCATGGCTCAACTCCAAGGACAGCTCTACTCGGAGCAGCCCTGGGGTTGAGCGGGGCTAGGGAGAGTGGAAAAAAGACTGAGAGACAGGCAGAGTGAGGACAGACAGAGTTGACAGATAGAGAGTGGGTGGCCGGGAGAGGCAGCCTAAGGGTTCCCGTCAGGGAAGAGGGGGAAGCAACAGGTCCCCTCCTCCTCTGGGGCTCCATGGCAGGGCAGGGCTCATGCAGAGGACATGTGGGGCAGGAGCTGGCACTTACTTCGATGGTGCTGTCCAGCGATCCCACGCTGTTACGCCGCCCCCGCTTCCCTGCACCCATAAGCAAGGAGCCCAGCGTCAGAGCAGCAACCCCCTCTCCCCACCCTGCTGGGCTCCAGAGCTGGGCACCAGGCCTGGGCCCCTCCCGGAGATAGACACCCCTATTCCCTTTTCCCCATTGAAGAGGGGAAGGCAGGGAGGAAGAGAGATGGAGGAGGAGGAGGAGGAGGAGGAGGAGGAGGAGGAGGAGGAGGAGGAGTGAGAGGAGGAAAAGATGGAGGAGGAAAGGTGGTGCTGGAGAGATAGAAGAGGAGAGGAGAGGTGGAGCAGCAAGAGAGAGGAGCTAAGACTGTGGCCCCGCTTCACACTCCTTGGCCCAAACTCTAGGCTCAACCTGATCTGATCTGGCTCCCAGGCCCCCCTGCGGTGTAGCGCCCAGGGCTCTGGATGAAGGCAGGCAGGGTGCGTGCATGTATGGCAGGTGCAGGGAAGGCTGGAGGCCAGTGAGAGGAGGCAGAGAGGACACCCGGTCCCACATCTCCTTGGCCAGGGCAGGGGCCCCAAACACTTGCCTGCGTCAGAGAGGTCTCGCAGGGAACTGCTGAGTGCGCCCCGTTTGAGCCCATCGCCTGCCCCATATGTGTCCTCCAGGCTGCTGCGGGCCAGAGTGCCATTCACTGAGTCCTTGGCCCCTCCAGGCTGTGAGGCGTTAGGCCGCATCATACCTTTCTGCTTCTCTAGCTCCGCTGGGGTAGTCGGGGAGACAGGGAGAGAGGGTCAAGAACAGGAGTTAAAGGCCACCTAACTGCCCCCAGCCCTCCATGAACCTTCCCGCTCTGTCTCCAGGCCTCCTGCTTTGCCCCTTGGACATTTAGCACATTCCCTCCCACTTCAGCTCCATCTCTGAAGCCCCCCATAGTGCCCAGCCCTGTTTTGCACCATCTCCCCTAGCTCTAGCTGGGGTTTCCCTCTGTTCCTCCTATTCCCCCCCTTTCCTCTGGCAACCTCTGGTTCCTGGCTTCCCTGCCCACTCTCATTCTAGTCTCCCAAACCACCCCTGCCCTTCAAAACAAAGCTTCAGAGTTGTTGGTCACACCAGGGGTAGGAAGAATCTTCTAGATTATGGCAGAGATTCTAGATTTTGCAAAGGGCAAGCATTCCAAAGTCTGCTCAGTTCTCAGAGCAGAGGGCTCCTGGAAAGACAGGAGCAGGAAACCAAAAGGAATGCAATCCTCTGTTATGTGCCAGCAGTATGCTGGGTGCTATGCATACTTGATCTTGCTCAATCTCACAACAGTTCAGAGGTAAGCACCACCATCCACAGTTTTCAGATAAAGAAACTGAGAGTCCAAGAATACATAGAGTTTGCCCAGGGTCATACGGCTGGAAGGCGGGGAGCCGATACTCTGGAAGCAGGTCTGCCTGAGTCCAGAGCCTGAGCTCCCCAGCCTCTTTATACCCTCATTTCCTGGAGGAGGTCATGGAGACTTCTGTCTGTGGCCTTCCCCCTCATCTTGGTATGCTCACCCCTCTCTGAATATCCCCTGAGTCTCAAGGATCTGGTCTCAAGGAACTGAAATGTGTGACCCTGCTTTGCTGAGGAGAAGAGTAGACCCTGGAACCATGATGAGCTCACTGAGCAGCTGTCCACTGCCTTAGTTTCTCTCTCTGTGTCTGCCTGCCCCTTTCTCCTCAACACCATGTTACTTAACTGTTGCTTATCCTGGAGAAGAGAAAACTTGGAGGACACTGAGTGGAATGAGATGTAATCACCACTTTCCATTATATATGCTTTAAGCGACTTGATGTGGCTTCTGGTGGCCAGAAGGATGGGCAATGAGGACACTGCTCAGGAACCTGAATGTGAGAAGAGGACACCCTGTCTCCCTTACCTCATTGAATCTCCACAACTCTATGAAGGAGATTTCATTTTTCCAATGTTATGTATGAAGAAATTGGGGCTTGGGGAGTCAGGCAACTTGCCCCCATTTATCTAAATAATAAGTAGCATACCTGGATCTGAAACTAGAGTCCTACCTCTGGTACCCTGATTCTTCTCCCTGCTGCCTTTCAAGAGAAGGAGTTGATTCATAATTAGGGCTTGGAATAATAATCTGCAGTTCAGAGGTAATGAGCCCCTTGTCACTGAAGGTATTCAAGCAGAGGCTGAAAGGCTCCTAGAATGAGGGTAGGAAGGTTGGACAAGCTAACCCTCAACTCTGAGATTCTCAGAGGACAGGATTCTTGGTGTCTGTGGGGTACTGTGTCAGGGAAAGGGGAAAGAGGCGTGGCTGCAATACTCACACTCCACGCGGTATTTCTCCATCTCCTGAACCTCAGCGATGGACTCACGCAAGTCGGAAGTGAAGCGCAGCCGGTCCTGGAGGCTGGGGGCATTGAAGATGATGAGGACTTTGCGCTCCCCACCAGGTACTGCAGACAGCAACTTGATCCCAAACTGGTAATCTGCGGGGAAGCAGGAGGTCGGGCACCTTCGTCAGGATGGAAGCAAAATGGCTCATATGTGAACGCATTTTTCTCAATTCCAGCTTCCTCTCCTGCTCCAGCATCTTCAGTGGCTCCCCTTTGCCTCCCTAAGCCCCCCCCCCCAAGTTCCTGGTAGTTATGGCCCCATTACTCCCTCTATTCCAGATATAAAGGCAAAGTGAACTCTAGCTGCTCTCTCGAACCCCTTCCTTCACACCTCTGCCTCTACTCACATTGCTTCCGCAGCCACCCCACAAAGCTCCACTGGCTCAGTCCTGCAAAGCACAGTGTGATCACCATCTCTTCGGCCCACCGGAAAACATACACACCACAGCTCTCTGCCAGATCACGAGCTCCCCAGGGCACAGACCCAAATTATACCTCACCCTGGCCTGCCCTGCCATCCTAGGACCAAGTAGGTGCTTTGGAGACCTTGGTCCAGTTGCAAAGGACTCCAAAAACTGGAGATTGGTACGGATGAAGGATGAGTACAGGGGCTATAGCATAGACTTTGGGGATGCTGGGATCCAAGGAAGGACTCACATGAATTCTGGAAGAGCTGCATGTGCATTTCCACGAGAGGAAAGGACTGACGGAAGCTGTATGTCACCAAGATCTTCTTCTTCTGGAAAATTTTGGTGACCTTTGGCAGGGGGGCGGGAAAAAGACAAAAGGCAGAGTTTGGGGTGAGGAATTTCCACATGACACCTATTTCTCACAGCCGCCCTCCCCTCCCACTGCCACTAACACACACACACACACACACACACACACGCACAAACACTCATACCCACAAGTTGGGAAAAACTGAAGCTTAAGGAGCAGACGGGGAGAAAACGCAAGTTCCTGATGTAATGACGCATAAAAGGCATTTACGATTTTTATAGGAGGTAACTGAAGGCTGTTCTCTCCAGAAAGTCTGTTCTACCTAACACCTCTCACAGACTCCCCCATCCTGCCCCCCACTTTTTAAAAACGATTTCATTTATTTATTTGAAAGAGAGAATGAATGGGAGGGAGAGGCAGAGGGAGAAGGAGAAGCAGACTACCTGCTGAGCCGGGAGCCTGATGAGCCTGATGAGCCTGATGGGGGGGCTTGATTCCTGGACTCTAGTCCAGACGCAGACACTTCACCGACTGAGCCACCTAGGTGCCCCCCCCTCCCCTTTTTGGAACTTGAGAGTGCTGCTTCAGTGCCTTTCACCATGAGGCTTTAGGTGAGCACTCTGAGGATGGATTGCCCCCTGCTGGACCAGAAGTACCAAGAGGAGTCTCATTTTCCTGTCTCATGCCCACCCCCCGGAACCCAGCAAAACAATGGCAAATGCCAAGGAATGGATGTCTTGAGTCTTCCTCTCA
The DNA here is from genome assembly GCF_048418805.1 of Vulpes vulpes. NCBI lineage: Eukaryota > Metazoa > Chordata > Mammalia > Carnivora > Canidae > Vulpes > Vulpes vulpes. Next base: position 42,733,967 of record NC_132796.1, read on the forward strand.
ATACCCCAAGGTCTTTACCAAGTACTTGAGCACATACTTGAGCACTCTAGATTCAACCACCATAGGCTGTGAACATCTCAAACAGTCTACAAGTAGTGTTTAAAAGCAAAGTATTTCATTTCAGGATGGTTACAGTGCATGGTTATGCAAAGCATTTCTTTTCTTTTCTTTTCTTTTCTTTTCTTTTCTTTTCTTTTCTTTCTTTTCTTTTAGTCCTGAGAACAAGGACTGAGTCTCATTCATCTCTGGGAACCCCGTGCCTAGTATGGGGCTGGACACACACAGGTGTCAGTATGTGACAGGTACTGAGACATTTACTCAGCAGCTGTGTGGGCCAATCATTCCTCTGGGTTAGGTTCTTCCACATCCAACTTCTTAACTCCATCTTCATGGCAACCCCATGAGAGAGGGATTAGCCCCACTTCACAGAGGAGGAAATTAAGGCTTAGCAAAAGCATCAGAGGGGCTTCATCTAAAGTGGCAATTCTCAACCAGGGGTGACTTTGAACCCTGGGGGCATATCTAGCAATGTCTGGAAATAGTTTTGGTTGAAAGGAGTGCTACTGGTATCTAGTAGGTAGAGACCAGGGATGCTGCTAAATGTCCTCTGATGCATAGGATAGCCCCTACAACAAAGAGTTATCCCGCCCCAAATGTCAATAATGTTGAAATTGAGAGACCCTGTTCTAAAGCACAGAAGACCATGGGGGTGGGTGGTGGGGGAGACAGGTCACTGTCCTCAAATCCCTGGGAAGCTGTCTCAGAGCAGGAGAACACTTGTTCTTTGTGATTGCAAGGACCTGGGGAAGATGGTTAGCGGAAACTCATTGGGAGACAGTTTCTATCAATCAGAGCTGTCTAACCAGGAAACTGGCTGCCTTAGAGGAAGGCAGCCTTCTCTCTGCAGTCATGCAGGCAGGGGGCCATGCAGGAAACTAGTTCTTGCACCGGGTAAGAGGTTGGACAGGAGGCCCTGAAATTCTTTTCCTACTGGCAGAGTCCTTAAGAGTCCCAGCTCTAAAAGATGTAGTGGTGATGAGCTTGGTTTTAAGAATCACTTCAAGTGTCCTGACCACCCAAAGGTTTCAGAGTGACCCCAGGGTCACAGGTTCACCTCCTTCCAGCCAGCACTCTGGGGTACTGAGATGGATGGGGACGTTTCCTACCACTTCCCAGACTGTAGGTCTGTCAGCTCCCCTGCTCCTCACATTTTCTCCCCCTATGCCACTGTCACTACCTCCAAAAGAACGCAAAAGGTAATAGAGGGGCAGAGGGGGCCTGTGCCTTATCCAGGACTGCACAGATCACATGATAAAGCACCTCACCCACCATGCCTCCACCTGCCAATGTTAGCATGGTTCATACTGGACCCAGGGTCTGAACTTACCACCTCCCCTTCATCTCCACCCCCACATAGGATACCACAAGGTATCCTCATACCACAAGGAGATCGTTCATACCACAAGGAGATCATTGAAGAGGAAGACTTCCCGCTGATGCAACCCTAGCCTCTGTGGGCGGTTTGGATCTGGCACCTCATAGAGTTGACAGCAGCAAACCAGTCGACGGTGAGGAAGAGACAAGACCTAGACAGGCATGAAGAAATAGGTGTCAACAAGGCTAGAATACCAGCTTCAGGCCTCTGGCACCTTATCACTCAACCTCAAGAGGAAGTTTACCTCTGATACATATCACTGTCACTCTGACACAAGGAGTCTAAACAACAAAGGCCTAGGCTTGCCTTTGTCCTAATAGCTTTCTCTGTCTGGAATGCCTTTCTTTTCTTTTCTTTTTCTTTTTTTTAAATATTATTTATTTATGAGAGAGAGAGAGAGAGAGAGAGAGAGAGAGAGGCAGAGGGAAAAGCAGGTTCCCTGTGGGGAGCCCAATGTGGGACTCAATCCCAGGACCCCAGGATCTCCCCTTGAGCCAAAGGCAGACACTCAGCCACTGAGTCATCCAGGTATCACTGGAATGCCTTTCTTGCCCAGCTCCATATTCCACTCTTCCTCCAAACCCCAGTTCTAGTGTTGTCTCTTCCAAAAAGCTGTTCCTGATTTCCCTGGACTGAAAATGACTTCTCCCTCTTTAAGATTTGATTTATCTATTTGAGAGAGAACGTGCACACGAGTGGGGTGAAGGGGCAGAGGGAGAGGGAGAAGCAGACTCCCTGTGCAGCAGGGAGCCTGATGTGGGGCTTGATCCAGGACCCTGAGATCATGACCCAAACTGAAGGCAGATGCCCAACCAACTGAGCCACCCAGGTGCCGTGACCTTTCCCTCCTTTATGCTCCCTTAGACTAACTATGATGCAGAAGTATTGTGCTGTCTGACACCCCCCACTCCCAGGCTGTGAGTGCCCCCAAGGACGAGCCTCTAACTGATTCATATCTATGTCCCTACTCCCTGGTACAATGCTGGGCTCTGTGGAAAGGTATCTGTAAATGTCTGTTGACCACAAGACTAGAGCGTGTACTTCATTTGGGTTATCAGCTAACTATGAGCTTGGCTCCTCACCTGAGATGGAGAGGCAAAAACAGAGGTGGGAAGGATGCTAGTATTTACACAGCACCCATTATGTGTCTTACAATGTGCTAGATGCGGGCAGTCCCAGTGGCAGCGGTTTAGCGCCCCCTGCGGCCCAGGGCCTGATCCTGGAGACCCGGGATGGAGTCCCACGTCGGGCTCCCTGCATGGAGCCTGCTTCTCCCTCTGCCCCCCCCCCCCTCTCTCTCTCTCTCTCTCTGTATCTCTCATGAGTAAATAAAATAAAATCTTTAAAAACAAAACAATGTGCTAGATGCATTCCCCTAAGAGCATCGCACTCTGCACCATGACCCCTGAGAACGCATTATCACTCACTCCAGTCAGCAGGAGAGGGGAGTCTGGGGCTCTGAGAGGGCTACTGGCTTACCTACCACTCTGGCAGAAGCCAACCCAAACCCTGTCCCCTCTGTAGCCTCCCAAGGCACTTACTGGTTTTTTGCCCACAATCATGCGCTCCACGGCCTGCACCTGGGACACATGGTCATCATTGGTCCTCAGTTCACGCCCCTGGATACGCTGGTAGATGCCCACCAGGAGATCTCGGGGGATGTCTTCACCATTGTCAACCCCTGGGTAGGGGAGTAACACAGAGGCATATTGTATAAATGTGGGGAGTGGGTGGTAGCGGTTCTCCACAATACCTCACACCCAGGCAGGAAGGCAAGCAATGGCTGGGACTGGAGGCAGTGGGCACCCCTCAGTCCCTTAGGCCTGGGCCAGAAGAGCTGCTCTTCACCAAGGACTATTGTTCAGCAAACAACTGGATACCCAGTTGCTTTCTTTCCCAGCGTGGGGATTTTTTCTAAGCAACTCAGAGCACCTGGGATTAAAATAATCAGGTACTTTTTTTCCCCTTCTAACTAGCAAAAATAGCATTAGATGATATAGCCATTGTTAGTAAAAGGGCAGGGAAGTGGGCACATATATTAACATAACTGTTTTGGAAGGTAACCTGGCAAAAGCCTAAATATTCTGGGGTTCTTCTTTTAGGAATCTACCCTAAGGATCTGCTCAGAAACAGTGCAGAGATACATGTGCAAGTGCTACTTACAGGAAAACTTTGAAACAACCTAAGTCCTCACAATAGAGGAATAGTCAACTAAAGCTGAATGTATCCACTTAATAATTTACAGCTATTAAAAACTTGATGTTTACAAAAAAGCCTGAGAAAATTCCTGGAGCAAAGTAAGTGGAAAGAGCAGGATGAAAATTACATTCACAGCTTAACTGTGATCTTAACTGTATAAAAAGTTACATATGCTGAGGGGGGAAAAAAGACTATAAAACAGCAAAATATCAACCATGGCTGCCTCTAGGCAGCAGAATTCAGGACAATTAAACAATTTTTTTCCCCTTTGCTCTATTTCCAAAATTTCTGGGCATGAGCAAGTATTCATTTCGCTTGTTTATTTATTTAATAATTGGAGGGGGAAAGATATACACATACATAATACATATATATGTATAAATGTGTGTACATATATATGTATATGCACACATATACCTAGAGAGGAAGTACCTCCTCTCCAAATACATATACACATATACAATAATATATGCACACACGTATATATACACATATATGTATGCACACACATGTGTATGCATGTAACCATATGTATGCACACATACACATATACATACAGAGGAGGAGGGAGGGAGAAAGAAAGGGGAGAATGAGTGAATGAACAAATGACTAACAGCAGGAGTCTGGAAGACAGCTCCAGATGGCCTCTGATCTAACTCCCTCCCCCCGAGTCTACCATCCTTCTCCACTTCTGACTATCTGCTGAGTGAAACCCACTCACTCTTCCCCCTAAATCTTCTGCTAGAGAAACTGTATTCTCCTTTGGAAATGCCACACCTCCTCCTTGGACAGGTGCTAAGGGAACATCCTTCATCACATCATCTTTTTATCTCACCTGCCAGAGAGCTTAAGCTCAGCAACTGTGCAAAGCCTGTCGGTCAGCCAATTTGTCTCATCTGTTTGTTTTTCCTCAAATCTATTGCTCTCTTTCATTTCTGTTTAAATAATACTAACATCTGTGCTGCTTTTAGTAGGCTGCTCTTTAGTGAGATGACAGGCTTGATATCAACACAATAAACCAAGAAAAAAGGTCAAGGTGACACCTTTCACCTAGCATTTGAGGCCCTCATATATTGATTCCAACTGACCTTTCTGACTAGGTCGTCCACCCCATCTTAATTGTTCTCCCAACAACTTTTCCTACCTCTGTGCCTTTTTATTCTTACTGCTAGGTAAGCCTCCTCTGTTGCTATTCTGTCACATTGTCACATTGTCCATGCCTTGAAGGTCAATCTTAAAATACTACTTCCTCCAGGAAGTGTATTGAAGGTGGGCTCTTCTACCTCTGAGCTCTGACTGCACTTTTGGCCTATCTGACATCATGATTCACTTATTTATTCTCTTGTGTTGGGTATCTGGTACTATAAGTCAGTCCCACAAACCGGGAGCTCTCTCGGGGCAGGGGCTACAGTGTCCTAAGTCCCCATTGCAGGGCCGGGCACACATGAGGCACTCAGTGTTGGCTGGCTGATCAAGGGAATCAATAAATGTATGGATGGAGAAGGAGCACAGAGCATAATTAAATGAGCCTTTATGAGCATAAATAAAGAGGAGAGGGGAAGAGGGAGTGATGCGTCAATGCCTGGGTGGATTAGAATAAGCTCTGTAAGAGCCAGGGCTTTCATCTCTCACGTCCACTGTTGTAACCCCAGAACCCACTCAGTCAGTGTTCAGTGCAGGAATGAGTGGATGGACAAGTATTTGAGTGAATTAATAAGGGAATATGGCAGCTTTGGAGGAAATCAGAGAACATCACAGGTTAATATCCAGGGAGCCTATATGATCTCCCTCCTCCTTCCCAGCCCACTCCCACCCTGCCCACTCTCCCTTCCAAAGGGAAGGACAGGACAAGCCAACAGGGGGGCCTGGGGTCACCTCTCAGGTTCTTGATGAAGTCATCTAGTTTCATCTTGCGTTCAGCCTTGACGCTGGGACTGTACATGTCAGTATTGAGGAGAATGATAGCAAAAGCAAGGATGAAGATGGTGTCTGGATTCCGGAACTGGCGCACGAGGGCTGGGTTACACACACAGTATCGTTGGCTGCAGGGCAGGATCAGGGCCAGGATCAGGCACCAGTAATCTTCACCTACCCACCAGTGCCCCTCTGTCCTGAGTCTGGTGCCACCAACCCTCTCCCCCAAGAAATACTCCCAAGCCTTTTGGGTACAACCTCTTTCTTCAGTTTTCCCAACACTAGTGTGTAAAAATCACAACCACTACCTCTTCGGGAGCTCTGCTAGGGGACTTAGGTACATTGTGTCATGTAATCCTATCAGAATCCTACAAAGTAGCTATTAGCAGCCCCGTGTGACAGAGGAAGTAATGAGGCCCAAAGTGAAGAGGTATCTTTCTCAGGGTAATAGAGCTGGTAAATGGTGAAGACAAGATGAAAATCCAGATCTTTCTGACTAACAAGTCAAATCCTTCTCCCATTATGGGCAACACGTTCTTAGGAATTCTTCTGTTTCTCTGCTAAATACCCCAAAGTGGTGGGGCCAGGATTTCTATCCAGGTCTGCCTAATCCCCAAAGCATTAACTCTACTAAGTTAAGGGCATCTGGTCATGAAAGCAAACACCCTTGAGTTCAAGTCCTGGCTCTGCCTCTTATTCACTTTATGACCCTGAGCAAGTTACTTAACCTCTCTAAATTTCCAATTTCTTATCGGCAGCATGGGAATCACAATAAAAGCACCTACCTCACAGGGTTGTTGTGAGCCTTCAGAGAAATAATTGTGTAAAGTGCCCAGCTTAGCACCTGATACCTGGTAAGTGCTCAATAAATATTAGCTGTGGCTGCTGTTGTCACCTATTGGATGCCCACGTCCCAGATGCTGAACCAAACACTTTAGGCACGCTACCTCTGATCCTCACAACTGCACAACTGCCTGGCAAGGTAGGATTTATCATTTCCATTTTCTGGTGAGGAAAGTAGGAGGCCCAGAGAGGTAACTTGGAGATGCACACTGTACTGACCCCTCTCCCCATCCCCATCCCACCCCCAATCTTGCTTGGGGAGAGTGGGGAAACAGGCACACCTGAAGGCTTCAATGAGTCGCTCCACTTTCTGGGCCTCGCCTTGAACCCGGATGTGGGACTGGAACTTCCGGAGTGCATCATCCAAATCCATGGAGGAGAAGTCCATCTCATCCACCACACAGCTGAGAAACACAGAAGTGGGTATGGCACTCTCAAGTCCTCTGCAGAAAACCTCTGACCTACCCTGACCTGCCTGAATGGACAGACACCCCCACTGACAAGACTTCCAAAATCTGGACCCATGGTCCCTAGCAGGTCCTTATGAGGAAGGAATGTTTGAAATGGAATCCACCCCCAGAAAGTCAGGGCCAGACTACATGGTTACTCGGGGTCCTTTCCACTGACCCACTCATTTCAGAGACAGGAAAATGGGGGCCTAAAGCAGGGCAGGGGATAAGCCGGGCCACCCAGAAAGACTTTTTGGCATAGAGCCAAGAGAGATGAGAGCTTTTGTGAAGTACAGGGGTACGGGAACAGGAAAGTCTCTTCATCCTGTTTTGTCAAGCTCATCTGAGCACAACAGACCAGCTGCCCACTTCCTCCCTCCTGCCCTCCTTTTCCAGGAAGCCCCAGCCCAGTCTCTGCCCCTTCCTGGGGTCCTCACTCCAACACATCTCTGTTGAACTGCTTCTGCCGGTTCCCTAGGAATTCCCCTATCATCTGCCGGCTCAGGCCTTTCCGCTCCAGGATAAAGTGAGCCACTCCCACCGGTGTGTCTGACAGGAAGCCCCGCTCGATCAGATACTGGATACCCTTCTCTGGCTTCCTGCAGAAAGAGGGGAGGTAGATGAGATGGCTGTCCGCCTGGAGCTCCGCCCCCTGTCCCCACTACTTGCACTAACTTGGGGCTCAACCACTGCCTCAGAGAACCAAGACAACTTCCTTGCTATGCAGTCAACTGAATACATAATTTGGTCCAATGACACCATGGTACAGGTGAGAAAACAGGCCCAGGCAGAGGAAGATACTCTTGCAGAGCTTCCAAATTTCCAAGGTATCCTCAACCCAACTGCCTCCTTTACTGGAGCCACACTACAACGGAAAGAAAATGAAGATCTAATGGGAGGCTGCTATATGCCAGGGGCTTTGATATTCCTAGGGGGCATAGAGGAGTCCCAGGAAAAGGCATGAGCTCCAGGCGAAGCCCTTCTCCCTGGGTCACAGACCCTCAGAATAGGAAGGTGAAGAGGTTACTCTGTCTGCCTCCCACATCCCACTAAGACAAAGTATTACCCAGCCTCTGTGGGTGGTTTGACAGAGAAGATACTCCCTACTTTCCACAAGGCCAAATCTGGGTCTGAACTATCCCATAGTCAGAACCCCAGAGCCTTAGGACGCCACAAGGCTGGAATTTGGAAGAGACTTTGGTGCCACCAGAGTCTCAAACCCATTACTTACCAGTTGTATGACACAGGACAACTCCTTTTACTTCTCCAAGCCTCAGTTCTTTTTTATAATATAAACGGGGACACTACTTCCCACCTTACTGAGCTATTGTGAGAAGTAAATACAGGTGGCAGTGTCTCCTAGGCTATAGACACAGAGCATTTGCTTTCTAATTATTTTCTGACCAAATGTCACACTTCTACCCCACTCCTAAGCACCTGGCAACAAGATCGGGCACCTAGAAAGAGCTCAATCATGGTTACTGATGACTCCAGCACCCCACCATGCTCCCCAGCACTTCAAACATTACACACCCTGCTAATCAATAGGTGGAAGAACTGAAACCCTAAGGAAGGCACACACCTTGCCCATGGCTGCACACACAGTTCAGCTGAAGTCAGGTTGGGGCCCAGGGTACCTGTTACTCAGAGCAGAGCTCTTTATACATCATATTACCTCCCCCACCAAAAAGGGGATGTGGAAGAACCGAGGTTCAGAATCCATCCCTAGAGACAGTGAACTGGGGCCCAGAGAAGGAAGTTACTTGCCCAAGGTCACATAGCCAGTCAGAGGCAGTATGAAGACTAGAACTGCCTCTGACGGTGTGTGCGTGTGTGTGTGTGTGTGTGTGTGTGTGTGTGTGTGTATGGTGGGGAGGGCTTTCTATTCTGCCACCCTGTTGCCAATCCTCTTCCCTGAAAAGCTGGGGAGAAGCCCCATCCATGAAATAAGAGGACAGCAAGGGGAAGCAGGATCTCTGCTTGGAGTTCAGCACCCCCGCCCCAGTCAAACACCCCCAGCAGGGTAGAAACAGGTGCGGAGGCAGGATCAGGGAGCACGTACTTATTAAACAGGTTGAGGCCAATTCTGTAGTGCCGCCTCTGTACCACGTCGTTGTTAAAGGCTGGCGAGTCCCAGCTGTGCCTCGTCTCTCGCTGGTAAGTCTGCTTGCACAGACCCGTGGCAGGAGGCTCCCTCAGGCTGTCCCTCGAAGAGGAACCAGAACTGCAGTTGATGGTCTCATTGGAATTGCTGGAGCTCTCAAGGCTCTCATTATCTCCACCATCAGAGTTCTCGCCTGCTGCCTCACACTTCCCCAACCTCCGACCCCCAGCCACACCACTGGGTCCAGTGCCACTGCTGGGGGCTGGTGGCAGGGGCCCTGGTGGGGCTGGGGCTGGGCCCTCCGGGGCTGGGTAGTGGCGGTGGGGGATCGGGGCCCTGCCTGGTGGCCCCTTGTGCTTCAGGGTCCCATGGGGGCTGCAGCCGTCAGCCTCGTACACCAGCTGGCGGTGGACAGAGCCGCGATCTGAGCGGTCACTCAGGTCCACGGAGCTGTCACTAGGAGGCTCAATGGTAAGCAGGGGAAGGTGAGCGGCCCGCAGCCGGAAATCCCGGCACTCCAAGCACCCAGGACCCCTGCGAGTGGCTTCCTCACGGGCACCATCTTCCCGGGTCCCTGGTGGCACTGGTGGAGTAACTGGCGGAAGAGGGGCTGGTGCCCAGAACTCAGCCCGGCCCTGGGGTGGGGGCTCTGTGCTGGGCAGTCGTTCAGGGGATGGTGGGGGAACTGGGTCATCCAGGTAGAGGGGAAGATCACTGAAGGATGTGGCTGAGCTGTCCTCTTGCTGTTCCTTTGACTCCCGCTTCTCCAGTTGGGCTGACCCTGGCTCCTCAGACATGGGCCCTGATGGGTGGCAGTTCAGGGCCTCATCAATGGATTCAGCCAGAGACTTTACCTGTGCAGGAGGAAAGGGGAAGAGGGAAAGGGAGAGAGAGGGAGGAAAGATGTAGGGTAGGAGGGTGGGATGGTGCAAGGGAGGAATGAGGAAGGGAAGGAAGAGGGGAGGGAGCGGAGAGGGAGGGTGGGAGGAAGGGAGGGAGAAGGGGGGAATCTTCCTAGTGGGTCAGCCAAGAAGAAGGAATTCCCCTCCCCCTCCACAGGTTCTCTGCAGTATATAAAATAGCTCCCAGGGAGCCATTGTGAGCTCACAGGAGCTGTATAATGGCAGTGACAAGGTCCCTTCTCAGATATCTCAATACCTCCTTCATGTCCCTATAGACCCAAGCCAAATGACACCTCCACCCTGATTCAATCCACATTTCTTGCCTCTGCCATCCCCCAGGGAAAACCAAAATCCCAGCTTCCTCTGGGGTCCCAGAGTCCTCTGTCTGGTTATGTCTTAGGAAATCTGTAATATTTATCACTTGAGACTCTGAACCATGACTGGCAACCCTGTTTCCCTGTGGTATCCAGCCTCCAAAATGGTCTCTAAAGATCCCTACCTCTTGGGATCCACAACTTTATGTCCCAGGTGTGGTCTGTGGGACCAACAGTATATGGCAGAAGTGATGGGATGTCACTTCAAAGATTAGGTTATGAAAGACTACAGCTTCCTTCTTGATAACTCTTGTTCTCTCTCTCTCTCTCTCTCTCTCTCTCCCCCTCCCTCCCCCTCTCTCAGACCCCTTGCTCTAGGGGAAGCCACACCATGAGCAGTCCCATAGAGATGCCCACATGGTAAGGACCTGAATTTTCCTGCCAGTAGTCAAATGAGTGAGTTTGGAAGCACACTCATCAGTGCCAGTCAAGTCTTCAGAGACTGTGATCCCACATAGATTTTTAGCTTGCTTGTTTTAACTACATGATTTTTTATCTGGCCAATTCTTTCTCATCAATCTCACAGCCTTGACTCAAATGCTTGCTAGGCAACTTCTTTCAGTTTGGAATATAGGTGAGAGCCATAGGAATAGCCAGAGTATGGGGCTGGGGAGGAAAGGCCCTTTTCGTGGATGCTGACCTGTTTGGAGAAGGAGTCCTCGAGCTCTGTGATGTCATTAGAAAACTCTCCAGATGTGGTGACGGAGCTTCCCCCACCATCGATGCCCCCTCCACAGGAGCCTCCATAGGGGAGCCCTCGTTCAAGCCGGTGGCTCCGGGCACCAGCCATGGCACCCTCGTCCAGCGAGGCAGGCTTGCCCTCGAAGTACGCAGGGTTCTGGGCCTTCTCATACTCCTCGAAGGAGAACTGCATCCGCATGTTGGAAAGGATGATGCGGCGGGACATGCGGCTCTCAGAAGCTGAGCTTCGGAGCCGCTCAAAGTTCTTGTTCATGCGGTACTGGCGAAAGGCTGTCTGGATGGTCCTGGCGGCCCTGCGGCTCAGGAAGGAGCCTCCATACTTCCTCTCCAGCATTTCCACCTAGCATGGGGAAGATGGAGGAAAACAAGGTCAGAAACCCTCTATAGCCTCATTCTTCTCCCTGGGCCTCAACCACACTACCACCCCCAGTCACAGTTAGCTGCTTAGAGCTGCCTGGACACTCCAGGTTGTGCTCTGTGTTGGGTCCTCACTTTAATCTCAGATAGCACTTGTCACATGGGGCTGGCTTGTGGTTTTCTTTCTTTCCTCCTTCCTTTCTCTTTAAATATTTTATTTATTTATTTGACAGAGATAGAGAACATAAGCAGGGGCAGAGGCAGAGGGAGAGGGCGAAGGAGAAGCAGACTCTCTACTGAGCAGGGAGCCCAATCTGGGGCTCAATCCCCGGACCTGAGCCAAAGGCAGATGCTTAACTGACTGAGCCACCCAGGCACCCCTGCGATTTTCTTTCTTATTTATAGGAAGTAGATGTCTGTTATCCCAAAAACAGTTTGAAAAAGAACCCACAGAAGCCAAAAATGGAAAGAAAGTAAAAAATAAGTTGGGAGTAAGAAGGAGGAAAGAGGAAGAGAGAGAGAAAGAAGAGAGGGAGGGAGGAAGGGAGGGAGAGTGGAGAGAAAGGGAAAGAAGGAAGGAAGGAAGGAAGGGAAGGAAGGGAAGGAAGGAAGGAAGGAAGGAAGGAAAGAAAGAAAGAAAGAAAGAAAGAAAGAAAGAAAGAAAGAAAGAAAGAAAGAAGGAAGGAAAGAAGGGAGGAAGGAAGATTGGTTTGCCTAAAGTCCCAATACCTAGGAAAACCACAATTAACATTTTGGTATATGTCCTTCCAGGGTTTTTTTTTTTTTTCCTATTCATGGCATTTTTGTGCCCCTCCCACTTTTTTTTTTTTTTAACTAACTGATATCCTGTGTGATATATATGTTGTACTATAGCACACTCTTCTGGAAGTGTCAATTTATGTGTGTCCTTCTCCTATCAGACAGATTTTGGAGGACTGGGTCGTGGTCCCATTCACCTTTATGTCTCCAGCATGGGCTTGGAGCTCAATCCATATTTGCTGAGTAAACAAGACTCAGCGGATGGGTGGTGAATGAGGGAGTGAGTCCCTAGTAGGGTGAAGGATCCTAGAGCTAGTCTTCTATTCTAGGCTCCCCATGCCTCCCCTGGATACCACCCTTCCTTGAGGGTCACACCCCGATCCCTCCCTTCTCTCAGGGCCCCCCATTCCCACTCTCATTCCCCGCCAGAGCTGTCTGTCTCCTCTGCACCTTCTTGTCTTGCAGGTCCGTGGAGAGTTCGTAGCTGTCCGATAGGGCCTTGGAGCGCTTTATCTCCTCCTCCTCCTGCTTCCTCAAGGCGACACTGGCTGGCTGGAGGCGAGTTCGCTGAGCCCAGGGAAGGCCCACCCCAGCTGGGGGGCCCCCCATGTGGCTGCTGGTGGGGGGCAGCTGGCTCAGCCGGTAGGGGGGTTGGCTCCCAGGACTATCAACCGCTGTGCTCAGGTCACTGCCTGGGGTATCACCCTCCACACTGTGGGGATGAGATAACATGAGCCAAGATGTGGGACCGGGAGATGGGCCTGCACAGCCAGACTGGATGTGAGTGGATCGGCTCCCTTCCCACAACCCCAGCCTCCCCGGCTTCCTTGAGGACATAGGAACCCTAATATTTAAAGGCCAGAGGGAAGTTCTACCCTCTCAAGCTGCCTGTTGCAGTCTCCTCCCTTCGGGCCCCCTTGCATTCCCAGCCCTACCCTCATGTTGCCCTTCTGGCCACCACTCACAGCACCAGCTGTGAGACTCCTTTACCTCAAGACAGGGTCTCCTCACAGGCTTGTCCTGGTCCCCACTCACCCCTCACACCTGGTCCCTTCATGGTCATGCCCCCTCACAGCCTTATGCCCGGACAAGCTTCCTCCTGGTCTCGTCCACTCCAAGTCCCCTTTTTTAATAGTCTCAGCCCCTCATGATTCCATCCCCAAACCCTCCTTCCCCTGCTGGCCAGGTCCCTCACAGCCCCACCCCTCCCACCACCGGGCCCCTTCCCCTCTCAGCTCCAACCCCTCATGGCTCTGTCTCCAGCACTGTGTCACAGTTTCCACTCCCAGTCTGATCCTGCAGCACCACCTAGATGGGCCCTGACCCCAGGCCTGGGGGCCCACTCCTGCCTCCTGCACCTCCAGACTCATCCCTACCCCGCCCAGCCCTGCTCCCTCCTGCCCCCAACTGCCTGGACATGGGCCTGGCCAGTTCCCAGGGTTCTCTGGCTGCCAGGCTCTGGGACAGCGAGAAGCACCTCCCCTTCAGCATCCTCACAGGTAAAGAGCAGCCCTGAGGGGCAACTTCTTTTTTCTCCTCATGGCCTTCTCTGTTCTGCTGAGGGAGGGAGGGGGCAAAAGTCTCAAGGTCGAAGATTGGCAGGAGCTGGGTACTGGGCCTTGCCTGCCCTGGTTTCCCAGAGCTGTTGTTCTGCCAGCCCTGCTCCCATGGTACCATGGCAACCAGGCTGCCAGGAAACCCAGGTGGCAACAGAGCCCAGGTGCCCTGAGCCTAGCCAGCAAAGTGAGGAGCCACAGAGGTGAGGAGGAGGGCGGAGGGGTTCAGGAGGGGAGGGACAGGTGGGTGAAGCATGGGCATTGTTGGGGGAATGGGTGTCATAGAGCCCAGAGAATTATCTGCTTTGGGCAGGCACATGGTTGGGGGGGCTCTTGGCTGGAAAGGCTTAAGGGGCCACTCCCAAACCTCTACTTGGCAGAGGCCTGGATGCAGGGCAAGGCAAGCTGGAGTGCATGGAACTCAGGAGAGCATATTGTGCTGGAGGCTGGGTGCAGTGGGCAGGCTGCACCCACCCACCAGGCTGGGTCCTGGGCTGCAGTAGTAGAGCTCAGCTCCACCCTAGTGAGCCCCCTCTTCCCACCATTCATCCTCCACCCTTATGATATCAGTCTATGACACTGCCAGGAACAAGGCAGAAACAGACTGGGGAACTGCCCTCTACTCTAAATTATTTCTCCTCTGGGGCCTCAGGGGCTTATGAAGTCCCACTCTGGGGGGCAGACCTCGTCCAGCCCCACTCCCAACCAACCTGGGCATCTAAGACGTTCCTCTCCACCTCCCTCAGGGACTGCAGGATCCTGCCCATCAACCTTTCAAACCTCTCCCTCTCAGCACACAGCTTAAACCCAGGATCGATCCAATTGTCCCCTCTGTTCATGAACCATCCATAGCTCCCGCTGCCCACAAGAGATAGCCCCAAGTTCCTTATTCTGGCAATGGAGGCTTCTCAAAGATACAATAGCCAATGCTTACAGAGCACTTGGCATGTCAGGTGCTATTCTTACAACTTCACATTTAATAACCTGTTCACTCTTCAGAACAACCCTATGAAGATAAGAATTGTGATTTATCTTCATTTTACACATCAAGAAACGGAAGCCCAGAGAGGTTAAGTAACTTGTCAATGGTCACACAGCTACTAACAATAGAACCAGGATTCAAATCCAGGCAGTCTGACGCCAGAGCTCACAGTCTTAAACATTAAGCCATACTGCAGGGTTTGCTGCCAGCTCCCCATCCCATCCACCCTTCGCTCCAGCCTGGCCCAGATTCTGTTTCTCCCAAATACTCCTCTGCTTTCCACCTCTGAAACTGCTTATACAGTACCTTCCACCTGGAATGCAGTCCCTATCATCTCTGCCATCTGCAACCCGAGAAATCCCCCCACACCCTACTTCCATCAAGATTCAGGTCATATGCCACCACTAAGAAGCCCTCCTGAAGCCCGCCTCCAGCCAAAAATTATTGCTGATCCTGTTCAGAGCTCCCACACATAGCACATGTCTGTCCTTCTTTTTATGGTGCTGGTTAGCTTTGGCAAAGCGTGACAGCTATTTGTGTTCATGATTCCCAGAATCCCAGCACAAGAAGAGAATTTGGTAATCACCTTGCCAACACAGAGCACAAGGCCTTGAACAGTCACTCAATAGAAGCGTCTGGAGTGCCAGAGTCAATGAATGAGCTCTGGTGGCTTTCCTAATAAGTCCTCCCACCTAAGCCTTGACCTCCCCCTCCTGTATCCTCTTCCAATCCATTCTTCATGTGCCAGGCACAGCGCTAGGTGCTGGAAATGTAATGGTGAACAAGACACAGAAGATGTGTTCCCTAGGGGAGGTGACATTCTAGTGGGAGATGCAAGCTATAAATACAGACTATAATTTCAGGTAGAGATGAGTGCTAGGAAAGAAAGTACAGCTGAGTGATAAAAGGTGCTGTTTCAACCTGGCAGTCAGGGAATGTCTTTTTGAAGAAAGGGCGTATAAGCTGAGCTCAGATGGAAGTGAGGGAGTGAGTGGTATGGTCACCTGAAGCCAAAGCAATCCAGACAGAAGGTAGAGCCAGTGCAAAGACTTTGCGGTAAAAAACAAAAACAACAACAACCAAAAAAAAAAAAACCACAATGCCTGGCATATTCAAAAAACAACAAGGAGGCCAGTGTAGCTGGAGTAGAGTGAACAAGGGGAGAGTGACAGGAGGTAAGATCAGGGGGTAAGGGGGGCCCAATTGTGAAGGGCACTGAGCCCATGGTAAAGACTGTGGCTTTGCTCTGAAAGGGCAGAGGAGGGATGTGATCTACCTCTGGCTTTATAGAAATCATCATCCATGGGATAATCTCCAGCTACCTCACCAGAGCCATGGATGGCTCTCCTGACCTGAACCCTGCCTCATATACCTTCTGCCCCATTACTTCAACCTGGCTACTTCTGGCTCACTCTTCAACATTTAGCTCAGGTGTGCCCATCCATGCAGACTGCCCCCTCCACACGGGTTGGCTTACAGGTCCTTCCTCTGCTGCCATAGGGCCCTATAGCCACCTCTACCCTGAGGGCAAGAGCATTAATGAGCTGAGTCCTGGAAACTTATCAAGGCAGACACCATTAGCCCTGTGTTATAGATGAGGACACTGAGGCTCAGAGAGGCAATATAAAGTTGCTCAAGGTCACACAAGCTATCAAGAGAGAAAGTCAGGATGCAAGCACAGGGCCCAGGCTGTTTTTTCCTGACATCTAATCACCTCTTGCCACTCCCAGCTTCATGCTGCCCCTGGCTCTCCGCTCTTTGGCAATTCTTCCCTTCAGAGCTGGCCCCCAATTTTGGTTGCAGAGGGAATAGTGGCAGGGAGGTCAGGCTGTCAATGCAGCCTCCCCCAACAGGGCCTGGCAGAAAGGACAGTGCTTGGGGGTGCTGCTTCTGATATCATACATACTGCCGAAGAAATCAGACCTGGAGATGTGAAATCCCTTTACTCAGGGCCCCCAAAACACTGAGGAGCATGCTGATCACATGGAAAATCTCTCCTCTCTCGTTCAGGTCTTTTTTTTTTTTTTTTTTTTATGATAGTCACAGAGAGAGAGAGAGGCAGAGACACAGGCAGAGGGAGAAACAGGCTCCTTGCACCGGGAGCCCGACGTGGGATTCGATCCCGGGTCTCCAGGGTCGCCCCCTGGGCCAAAGGCAGGCGCCAAACCGCTGCGCCACCCAGGGATCCCCTCTCGTTCAGGTCTTGACTGTCAGTTGTGTGAGCCTGGACATGCCCCTTTCCCTCTCTGTACTTGTTTCTCATCTATGCAGGGCTAGAGGGAAATGCAATTCCCTCTTTGGGTTTCAGGACTACAGATAGGGCCTGGGAGACACCCCCCTGGACTCCTCCCAGCAGGAGCAAAGAACACAAGCACACACACACACACACACACACACACACACACACGTGCGCATGTGCATGCATGCCTATGTACACTGTCTTCTGGGCTATTCTGTGGGGGAAGCTGGAGAGCATCCTCTGCAGTGGGGGAAATAAACCATGTTACACAAATAACACAGTACAAAGCTGAAAGTTCTCAAGGCCGGGGAACAGAGGAAGTGCTGGGGGAGCTCAGGAGAGAGATTCCTTCTGCTTGGGGGTGGCTGCACAGAATAAAAATAAACTCACACTTACAGTGCACCTTCCCTGTGTCAGGCATTTTGGCATATTATTTAATCTGCATGACAAACGTGAAGGAAGAATTAGGATTCCTATTTTGCAGGTGAGGAAAAAGGCTCTGAGGGGGCAAGTAACTGCCAAAAGGTCTCAGAGCTAGCAAGTGTGTAGGACAGGAAGCCAAAGCCCAGAGCCTGAACTAGTTTCCCTGCTGCCTTAAATGCTTCCATGGGGAGGAAGCTCCTTGCCTAAGAGGAGCTGGTAGAAATGAGTGAGTGACCTTGTGAGCCAATGCAGTGAGATGGGGAGAAGCAGGGCAGGATATTCTGTAGGGAGTTGGGGTGGCCTGCCCACGGAGTGGGGGCATTGACCCTCCCTGGATGCCGTTCCTAATGGGAGGTCTCTCTCCCTCCTTCCCTTTATTGGCACTGCTGGAGCCAGGCAGCCAGCAGGGGACAGGATCAGGATACAGTTGCTATGGAAATGAATGGGGGCTGTCGCTATGGATACCATAAGATGAGGGCAAGAGGAAGCTAGGGATGCTGAGGACTATCCCCATGACAACTTAGGCTGGAGGGGGGGACCAGAAGTGAGAGACAAGAAAACAAAAGAGGAGGTCAGCACACCTACATGAGAGCAGGGGCTTCAGGCTTTGGAGGATACTAGGTGAGGAGGTCGGACAAAGGGGTGGGTAGGGCAGAGGGACTGAAGGACCCCAGTCACCTCGGTCTCCTCTGACGGTTCTTCTGCAAGCTATTTCTGCTGCCCAATCCCAATGCCATGGAGATTCCAAACCTGAGGCCAGCCTGGCTTGGCATAGAGGCTGGCAGGGGAGGAAGCCAATCAGAGGGGCTGACTGGGGAGACAGTAGGCAAACATGGGCTTGGGAGCACACAGGCCTGGGTTTGAATCCCACCTCTACTTCTTCGCAGCCCTAAAAAGAATTGTTGTCACTTACCAAGTACCTACTTTTGGCTAGGCTTAGCAACTCTGCAAGGTCTGGGTTGTTCTCCCCAAAGGAGACAACAGAGGAGGAAACTGAAGTACAGAAGGATGAATTTGCCCAAAGGCTCAAAGCTTACCAGTGGTGGGACCAGGAGCCACATCGACACTCATGTTCTGACCCCCGCCCCCCCACGCTGAACCACCCCTCCCAGGTCTGGTCTGCATTTTCTGGCTCCCTGTGCCTTCTTATAGTGACATGCACAGGGCCAGATGCTGGGGAACTATCTGTGGAGTGTGAAAAGAAGCAACCCAAGAGGAAGCAGGAAAGACTGGGGTTAGATGGAAGAAGTGCCTGACTTCGAGAATACTGAGTCACGGGTTTAGCCAAGGGGAGAAGAGCCACAGACCTGGGATGGACTTCATGGACCAGCCAATCCCAGAGATCCAAACCAAGGCCCACAAAGTCAAAGTGATGTGTCCAGGTCATGAAGAATGAGAATCCGAATCCCCTACCTTCCAGGCCAGTGTCCCACTTTTAGTTGGAGAAGCCCCTTGAATCTGTCCAGCACCCCCCCCCCAACCCTGCACCTTTAAGCTTCCAGACAATAGCAGGCTACTTGAACTTGCTAGGCGGTGTAAGCCCAGTGCCTGTGCTCATATTCTTCCTTTGTTTCTTCTGCCCAGGATGGCCTCCCTCTCTACTTTGCCTCAGACTTCATTGGTCTGGGTGAGCTTATCTGCATCTTGCAGCACTCTGAAGCAGATGAGCCCTCCTTGAAAGTCAGTTCTGACTCACTTCCTGCTGCCCACCACCTACCCCAAACCTGACAGGGTCCAACTACTCCCCATGCTGTGTCTTGTGCACACTCATATCATGGGTGGTCCTTATGGGCAGCTAACTCATGGTACTCCCTCCAAGTGTCCCTCCCCTTCCCTGCTCCTATCTCCCAAGGGCAGTGGCAGGGTATGATTCACCTCTGTGGACTGTGCATGCCCAGGCCAGGGCCCAGCACACAGCACATGCTCAAGCACATGATCTCCTAAGACAGGCGGCAGTTGTGTGTATCTGAATGTGTGTGACCATCTTGCCTGACAACTGTCACCCTAAAAGTCATAGCCCCATATGCTCGAAAGCCACCCACACCCAGTCTTGTGATTATCTCTACCAGACACACACAGCCTGTTGGGCACAAAAAGTCGCCACCTCACACAATCAAACTTGCATACACGCACTCAGAATTCCTCATGCCCAGCCTCACACGATCACGTTCCCTTAGATACGTGATAATGCATAGTCTCTCACTACAGATCCACCTGCCCACCACACAGAAAAACACGCACACACATGCACAGGCACACACGTTTCCCCCCACAACTGATGGGAAACCTTCCCCCTTCCCACAGCACAAGCCCTCAACCAGTTCAGTTGCCTACACAGGGGTCTACACTTCCTTGGCTCCCACAGTGATCATCTGACCTTGACTTGCCCTCTCCCTCCAGTTAGTCGAACCCCCACCCCCACCCCACTTCCTTGTATCTCCAATCAGAGAAAAGGTAGGATCGTCTCTCTCCAGCCACAGGTCATCCAGCCCTCACACACCCTAGAGAGCCAGTTGAACAGAGCAATCTACACACCTAGCACAACCCTGGAGCTCTCTACCACATTTTTGTCCAGGCTATGCCTGTAGCCTATGATGACTCTTCATGTCCACCACCCATTCAAACCTTCCCAGTCTTCCACTCTCACCCCTCCTCCTCCAGCAAGCCCTCCTTGATACTGCCATCCTCCCCAACCCACCTGGACCTGCTTTTCTACTCTTTGGGCCAGGAACATATCTTGCTTGCCAGCAAAGCCATCTATATACTCAGTCATTTCTGCCCCTCACGTCCTGCCTATTTTCCCAAAGGGATTCTCATCTCCCCTGAGAGATGGAGAACTTATGGAGAACACAGCCACTGTCTTCCTTTGGACCCGTCACAGCATTTAGCTTGAAGCCTTGCCCACAGTCAGGTGCTTGAGCAATGCCTTCTGGAAGAGTAAAGGTAGGAGAGAGAAAGAGAGAGAGAGAGAGAGAGAGAGAGAGAGAAGAGGTCAGAGGGAGGGGAGAAATAAATTGGGATGTGAATGAGTAAAAGAGTTGATGAGTTGAGTAGCTAAGTGAAACACACAGTGAGGGAATAAGGTGAGCCTCCGGGAATAGGACAGGACCAATGTAATGGGGATGCTGAGAGGAGGGCTGAAAGGAAGGAGAGGCAGGACTCTCACATGGACCCTCATCAAAGCAAGGGCCACCAGTCACTACACACTTGCCCAACTGTGCACCAGACCAAACCCTATACACTGAGCTCCTTGGGTTTTTCTTGCTAATCCTCACGATATCCCACAGAGGTAGATATACTCTCAGTGCGCTCAGGAGGAAAATGAACCTCAAGGAGAACGTATTTGCTCAAGATTACACAGATAGTGAGAGAACCAGAAGGTAAACTCAGATTTGTTCAATGCCAAAGGCTCAGGAAGGGAAAGCCAGGGTATGAGCCCACCTGGGTGTCTCCTGGCTTTGTTCCCAACACAGACATATGATGGAAGGTGTGGGTCCTACAGTCCATAAAGGATACCTTCCACCCTCCTGCCAACAGCCTAGGGATTCTGAGAACCAGCTTCTGGAAGGTGCAGGAAATATTTAGGGTCGTTACATCTGGAGGTAACAGCTCCCCCTTAGATTCAGAGATCCCTAAAGCTATAGAATCGGAACCGTGAAAGTACAGAATCAAGGACTCTTACCGTCACAGAACATTAAAATCATACCATCAGAAATTTTTTTTAAATAATAGAATCAGGAAATCTTAAAAACACAGGATTGGAGAATCCTCAAATCACAGTGTTGTAGAAATAGAAACCCCAGAATTGCATGGAATGTGTCACTGAATTATCATATTTAAATTCATGTAATTGCAGTTTCTTAAAATCATAGCATCTGAGGCTGACAGAATGTCAGAGCTGGAGGATCCCCTGGAGATCCTCTGACCCAACCTCCCTCCTCCTTTCGCACATGGGGGAGACTAGGTTAGCAGAGGGGTTAAGCGATATGTCCAAGTTGGCCAGCTCACGCCGCCTCAGGTTGACAGGCTGGAGAAGGGCAGCAGGCTTGCCCACAGTGAGAGCGCCACACCATTCATTCGTTCATTGAGTGCCTGTCTCTTGGGTGTTGACAATAACAAAAACTGAAGCCTTCCCCCCACCCTTTCTCTCTCTCTCCCAGGCCCTGTTTTCAGCCTTGGCTAGGAAAGAAGTAAGGCCCTGGTGGGGATGAGGAGAGGAAAGTGGGGGCAGGGTGGATCATACATCAGACAGAGAGAAGAGATCAGCTTTTATTGATGGAAATTCCTTTGTACACAGCGACACACGCACTCTGAAAGGCCTTTTCCTCCTGATCATATTTACAGAGCACTATGGGAGTGGCAGAGGGCGTGGATGAGGCCTTCAAGCAGGGGGAAGAGATGGCAGCAATGGCCAAGGGCGGGCGAGGGACCGAGCAAGGGGGGGGGCGAGGGGGCTAGGAACTAGGCAGGCTGGGTCCCGCCCCCGTCTGGTCCACTAAAGCCCTAGGCACCCTGCATCTCTGTTTGTGCTCACAGAGGACAGAGGTAGGTCCTTAGGATGTCATTTGGAGACCTCTCCAGGAGTGGCAGGCTCCAGGGTGCCTGGGAAGTGGGGTGCAGGTGCAGGAGGGTCCAAGCTCCAAGCTCCAAGCTGTTTTATTCAGATCTAGGGCTCCAGCCTTCATAATTCGGGGGCTGGAGTCCAGGGGAGACAGCAGGGGTATGGGGGTGAGAATTCCAAGGAGGTGGGGGAAGAAGGGGCACGATGCTTGCCCATCTTGAAGCAGGGACAGGGTCCCCTGGGGGGGTCAAGGGCAGGGTGTGTGGGTCGGCGGGGGTGAGGGGGCTGGTTAAGGCTTTTGCTTCTGCATAGAAAATGACCCATGCCCTCTCAGTTACCGAGAGGAGGGACTACTGCACTCGGAGGCCGGACAGCAGAACTGATGAGCGTCTTCCTCTTCCTCTTCCTCAGTCTCCTCCTCCTCCTCCTGTTCCCTGAGGCCAGGAAGGGCAGGGTAGAGGCCACAGGCAGGCGGGTGACAGAGAGAGGCAGAGGCATTAGTTTGCAGAGCAGGGGAGATACATGAACGGCTGGAACCAGGGCAGTAGGGCTGGGATGGGGGTCTGAATGGGGAGGCCAGTGTGACAGATTAGCTAGGGCCACACCCTACTCAGTCTCCAAGGAGCCTGAGATAGCCCTCCCCCACACCCAGGCTGGGCTCACTTATAGTCAGGCCCAGAGTATACCAATTCTATTTCGGACCTGACAGGTACCCAACCTTCATCTGAATAGAAATAGTAGCATCCTTCTCTGTGCTGGCTCTTTGCAGACATTGGCTCATTGAACTCGTGCAACAAAACTGCAACCTTTTAGAGAGAAGGGAACTGAAGCTCAGAGAGGTTGGTTAACCAGCCCAACCAAGGTCACACAGCTGGGAAAGTGGTAGAGTCAGGATTTCAATGTGGAGTTCTCAGAGCTCCAAGTCTCCAACTCATCCCACTAGGTCCCTTAGGTGAACCTGGCACTATCTCTAGAACTCTAGGCTGCCCTTAAAGGACAAAGATTTCTATTTCTGGAAGGCTCTGGGCAGGGGAGGTTGGAGATGCTCAGGCATGGAGTGTAGAAAGCCCACAGCTTTGAAAGCAAACAGACCTGGGTTCCAAGGCCAGCTCTACGAGCGCTTCCAGGCTATGTGCCCAGGCATGTTATTGGCCCCTCTTGAAGCCTCAGTGTCCTCATCTATAAAAATAGGGCTCAGGATGCCAAGCCCACAGGATTGTTGCAAGGACTGGAACATGCATCAAGTGCCTGGCAAATCAGAGCAACGGGGATGTGGTGGTGGTTACTGCTCACAGCTCGTGAACTGAATCTAATTCCCAAGGCGGCCATTGGCCCCCACGCAGAAGTGCCTCAGTGGCAGGGAGGAGTCGGTACAGGAACAGGCCCCGGGCCCCAGGGTCCTGCGGAATGATCCCAGGGGCCGGTCTGCACGTGGCAGTCACTGGAGCTGGGCTATGGTTTCACGGCGTGGATGGACAGACAGGAGGGCTGAGAGGGGTCCAGCTGCCTCAGGAAGAAAAAGGCTGATCCTCTGGAGAGATAGCCAATGAAACGGTATCATCCCCACTCCCAGACCCCATGGCTCAAGAGATGCAGGAAGTGTGGAATCCTGGAACCTGGAGGGCTGGGAAGAGATGGAAAGGAGAGAGGACAGGCAAGGGAAGGCACTGCGGTCCATCTGACAGCTGGACAAGCACACACCCATGCACATGCGCACATACACACACCTGAGCACACGTGCCCCCCACTTCATCTTTCAAGCTCCCTCTGACACACTGTTCCACAGAGTCACTGAGTCAGCAAAACCACGTGAAGCAGAGCTCAAGTCCTGGGCAAGCAGATCCCCCTGAGTTTCCCATTCCTCATCTATAAAAGGAGAAGTCTCCACACCTCTCAAGGCTGTCATGAAAAATGAGTGATCTTCCAGTCCTGCTGCTCACTTCCCCTCGTATCCAGGCCCAGCTCCTGCCACCCCTCACCCTGACCCTGCAGTCACCTCCGAATTTCTTCTCTCTACCCTTTTGGACCCACTAGGCTTCCTATTAAAATCCGCAAGCACAGATCTCTTGCTTGTCTCTGCTTAGACACCCACTTTGGCTCCCCATTGCTTCCTGGATAAAGGTCAAGCTCTTCAACTTGGTATTCAAGGCTCCCTCACCAGATGGCTTCACCTGACCTACCCTGTCCAGTGGAAAAAGCATTGGCTTCAGAGTTGGACAGATCTTGGTACAAATATCAGCCCCCACCTCCTACTAGCTGGGTGACCTTGGGTCTGCTTCTTTACTTCACTAGGACTTACTTTCCTCATCTACGAAGTGAGAAAAATGCCTATTCCGCAGGGCATGGTGGGATGAAATGAATTCAAGTATTCAAAGCACTTGCCACAGGGTAGGTTTGGTGCTTCATACACAGTAACTGTTATTAGTACTGTCATTATCAGTAGCTCCCTCATGCTCAGCCTCCATCAAACTAGCTTGTTCACTATTCCATCAGAATGGCCAGCCTCTTTACACATCTCTGCTTTGGTGACTCTGTTTCTTCCTTCGGCACACATCTTTCGCTATCAAAATCCCATCTGAAACGTTATGGCCCAGATTAAATGCTGCTTCCTGCAGGAAGTCCTCCCTCTCAACCAGAAGTACTCCTTTGCTTCCTCCTTGCTCCCCCATCTCTGCCCTTGGATCTCCGGCAGCTGCTCCAAAATTCACCAAAGCATTTCTTTCACCAACCCCTTCAACGCCCTTGTATTCACCCCTACTACCTCTGCTCTGCTTCTGTGTGAGAAAGAGAGGGCCCCTATACTACTTAAGGCCAGCCCCTCCACTTGGGCTCTGGAGCCCACACCTGCTACCTCCTCCACAACCATCATCCCCTCTCCCTCCTGTATTTCAATCTCTCTCTCTCTCTCTCTCTTTCTGTTGCCTCCTTCTTACCACATTTATAGAAGCTCAAGTCTCTTCCATCTGGGAATAAAAACCCTCTATCTGCCCCCACATTTCCCTCTAGCAATCACTGTCCCTCTCTCCTCTTCACAGCTAAGCTTCTTGAGAAATTCATCTACACTGGCCATCTCCACCTCAGTACCTCCCACGAGCTCTTCGGCCCACTGCAATCTGCCTCATGCACCCACCATGTCACTGAAACTGTTCTCAGCCAGGTCACCAAGAACCTCCTAGTGGTTAAAGCCAATAGACTCTTCTACCCTCATCTGCCTTCCCCCAGGTATAACACTTGCCACTCTTTACAAGCCCCTCCTGTATGTGGATGGCTCTTTCCTTCCTCTGCTTCCCTGAGCCCACCTCCCTGCTGGTTTTCCTCCTACTCCTCTGACCACCCCATCTCTTCTTCTTCTCCTCATTACTCATAGGTTGGTCCCTCTTCCCCAGTTCTGCTCTGGTTCTCTTCTCTATCATTCCACATCCTGTGTCAGTGATCTCACTACATTGCATGACTTCAGGGATGGCTTAGGACCCCTACCCCAACCCTGTTTCATGGATCTCTCTCCTGGGCCTCAGCCCCCTCAAGCCTAATTCTTGCAGGAAGCCCCACCAGGATGGCCTTCAGAGCTCACAGGGACCTCAAATTTGGCATCTTACCACTGCCAACCTGTCCTCTGTGTTTTGCACCTTAGCAAAAAGCAGCACCATCCACCCACTTGCTCAAGCCCCAAACACACCCGAGAGTCATTCTTCCCGCTCCCTTAACAAGTTAGTCACCAAATTCTGTGGATTTCACCTCCTCATCTTCTACTCTTCTCACTCCTTGTTGACTCTTTCTCCAATCATACTGGTCTTGCTGTCCCTCAAACATGACACGCAAACTCCTGCCTCCAGGCCTTTGTGCTCTATGTTCCTTCTGTCTGAACATCGTCCCCCAGAGAGGTATGGCACCAGACACAGTCTATATATTTAGTTGTTTATTTGTTATCCATCTCATCCACCACAAGATCCATCAGGCCCAGCATCTGTTCTGTCCAGTGCCATTTTCCTGATGCCCAGCACAGTGTCTGGCACTCAATAGGTATTTGTTGAATGAATGACTCCATGGCCAGACCTGAACACTGAAGCTCCCTCTGAATTCCAAACTCTGTCCTCTCTACTCCCTTCAACCCCCACTATTTATTTGGCCTACCACTCCAGTTCTCTCTTCCCATCACCTCTCAAATGCATCCCCTCTGCTCTATCCCCACAGCCACTACCTTAGCGAATCTCTCTCTTGGATTACCATGGCTGCCTCCTCCCTAGTTTCCCGTCCTCTAAAAAGCCACTTTGATGTGTCACTTCGCCTACTCAAGAACTGCTCATGGCTCTCTACCTGGCCTACCACGAAGGATGAAGCCTGAACTCCCCAGAGAGCTATTTGGGGCAGGTCTAAGCTCTGCCCCCTTCCCATGTTCTGTTTCACCATCTCTCACCCCTGGGCCTTTGCGTGTACTCTTAGAGCATCCTCTCCCATCTCTAGCTCTATAAATCTTTATGGACCTTGAATGATTGACTCAACACCACTTTCTTTGAGAAACAACCTGATGCACAAACCAGACGTTAGTTCCTCTCCAAAGTCCATAGAGAGATAAGTGTCTCCAGTGTCACTCAGGATCTCCAAGAACCGAGTAGATTGGAAGTTAGTAATTCCCAAGGATGTTAGTGCTGGGTAAGTATTAAAAGAGGTTGCCTTTTCCTCTTGCACTGTTATCCTGGATTCACGTCCCTCTGGCCCTCTGCTAATGCCAACTCATCCTTGTCTCTTCCTTCTCCTTCATCTTTTGTTGGGTCTATCTCATTAATCATTCCCAAAGGCTTTTGATTTCATAATTTGAAATGAAAATATTTCTATATGACTGGTACCCA
Organism: Vulpes vulpes; assembly: GCF_048418805.1. NCBI lineage: Eukaryota > Metazoa > Chordata > Mammalia > Carnivora > Canidae > Vulpes > Vulpes vulpes. Next base: position 42,760,613 of record NC_132796.1, read on the forward strand.
ATGGAGTAGTGCAACAGGGTAGTCCTGCTCAATTCCATTCCCTTCTATGCCAATACCCCGGTTTAGGCCTTCCAACTGGCCCCCATGCATACAATCCATTTCTCATACGGACTGCTGATGTGATGTTTCTAAAACACAAATTTTACCAAATTTCTCTCCTATTTAGAATCCATTCCCATGATACTTGTCACTAGCAACATTGGTTCTCCACCCTTCTGGAGGAACACAAACCCTTTATGTGTATAACGAAAGCCACAGACCATCTCCCCAACAAAAAAGACCCATAGGTGTACACACAAAACATTCTGCACTCAATTTCAGGAGGTTCAGGGACAACCCAGAGCCCATGCAACCCAGGTTAAGAACTCTGACCCTATCCAATAACATCTAGGTTTTTCTGCATATGCTGCTCCTTCTGCCTGAAATGTTCTTCCACACATTACCCTTCTGTCCCTGACTACCTCTTATTCATCCTCTAAGACTCAACTCTTAGGGTGAGTTGACCTGCAGCAGTCCTGGAATGGGCCAGATCCCTTCCTTTGGGCTTCTATAGCACCCCACCACCACTATGACCCCCTCTATCATAGCCCTCCTTGGTCTCCTCAACTAACTGGGGACTTGTGGGAGGCAAAAACCATTACCCAGCATAGGCCCTGGCTACAGCAGGACTCCATAAGTGTCTACTGAAATGAACACTAATGACAGCTATGCTGTTTTTGAGTACCCATTATGTGCCAGGCACTCAGCAACTGATCTCATCTTTAAACCCCATGATGTTAGTGGTATTGTGTTTCTTTTAACAGATATGGAACTAAGTTCAGAGATGTGAAGTGAGTTGTTTATGGCCACTCAGCTAGTGAGTGAAAGAACTGAGAATGAAATTGAGATGTGTTGGCACCAGTGCAAATATTGGTCCACCATGCTTCCCTGCCCTGGACTGTGAGATTGAAAGATGGTATCAGTAGAAGAACAGGGCCAAGAACCAGGGCCAGAATGCCCCATCTAGGCTCCATTTCCCAGGGCCACCTGCCCATTTTTTCTGCTCATGTGTCACCTTCATGCCAAGACCTGAGACATGGCTCTCTCTTACAGTGCAACCCCCTCCATCCCATTTATTATTCTCAGCCTTCTCATTAACATAAGAAGTCCCACTATGGTCAGGCCCATTCTTTGCTCCAGAACCATCCCCAGACACATAAAGCCTTTAGATCCAATCCAATCCAATGCTATATACTTGGCTATCAGGAAAACAAGACATGGGCAGTCCCTGCCTTTCAGGAGTTGATAATCACTCAGGAATTTTACACGTACCATCTCCAATCCTAAATCAGCTCTGAGAAGTAAGTAGGCATCATCCTCATTATACTGATGAGGAAACAGAGGCTCAGAGGTTAAATGGTTTTCCCACAGTCATAGAGTTGGTAAGTGGTCAAACATAGATTTGAATAAAGAAAGGTACTGACTCAACTATTTTCCCCCATTAGGTCATCCTGCTCACAAGAGCCAAAAAGTAGGCAAAACCACTTCTGGCAGGGTAAGCTAGTACTCTTTCAAGACTCAGTACCCATGTTCCCTCCTGTCAGGGACAGATAGGATTAGGTACCCTTCCTCAGCAACCCCTCTGAACTTTCTTCTGTCCCATACCAAACCACACTGCACTGTCATGGTCTATGTGTCTCTCCCTTCTAGACTTGAGCTCCCTGATGGTAGGACCAGATGCAATTCATTCCTATATGCCACAAAGGTTCAGCAAAAGGCCTAACAGAGGGTAGGCAGGACAAACCTTGCTGAATGAATAAGGTGGTATTTGAGCTAGTTATTAAAAGGAAAAGCAAGATCTGAACAACTGGACATAGGGAAATGGTATAGAGGAGGAAGGAAATGAGGTAGTAGAAGCAAGGAAATGGGAGCAAGGAAAAAAGCCAGTAATTTTGAAATTATGACATGATGTGTATAACATGTTTCCACCATTTTTATATGGATTTTCTTTTCCTTACCAGAATGGGATAATACTACAAGCCCTGTTCTGCAACTTGTTTTTCATATAACAATAAATCCTGGATATACTTCCACGCCAGTATACAGAGATATATATTTTTCTTTTGATCTGTAAGAGTATTCCATAGTATGGGTGAATCACGAAGGAAAAGCTGTTCTTTATTGATGAACATGTAGGTTGCTTTAATTTTTCGCTATTATAAACAATGCTGCAATGAACATCTTTGTGTATGTCTGGAAGTAGTTTTGAAGGATGGCTGCCTAAAGGTTGAATTGCTGGGCCAAAGGAATGCATACTTTGATTAAAATGTAGATAAAAGTTATTTTTTATAGACTGGCTAAAAGATTACTTCTGCTCACATAATTTTTATAGACTGGCTAAAAGATTATTCCTGGTCACATAATCCCATCTTTATTTTGAGGAGCATACATCATATAACCTTTTCATTAAGAGCTGGTTGAGAATGCTATCCTACAAGGGTATGTGATAAAGAGTTGCATAGTATGGTTTGTTTGCAGTTGGGATTGAATGTTTTAGAAAAGACATCTGGTTGGGGGACCATCAAGTAGTAAAGCCTTACAGAAATCTACCTCCAAGACATGGCTCTCAGGTTAGAAGTATATACACATTTAAGATTCTGGGGGCAGGGGATCCCTGGGTGGCGCAGCAGTTTAGCGCTTGCCTTTGGCCCAGGGCGTGATCCTGGAGACCTCGGATCGAATCCCACATCGGGCTCCTGGTGCATGGAGCCTGCTTCTCCCTCTGCCTGTGTCTCTGCCTCTCTCTCTCTCTCTCTCTCTCTCTCTCTCTCTCTCTGTGACTATCATAAATAAATTAATTAATTTAAAAAAAAAAGATTCTGGGGGCAACAAATGGTGCCATAAAAAATTGCACCAAGTTGCACTCCAGTCAAGGAATATGAGAGGTTCTATTTCCTCACAATTCTTCCAATCTTTTTAATTTTTGGCACTTTAAAATTGGTACTTCGTTGTTGTTTTAGTTACATTTCTTTAGTTATTAGCAAGCTTGAATATCCTTTCTCATTCATCAGCTAATGGATGTTGATTTCTTCGCTGAATTGCCAAATCATGTTATTTCTCTATTCTAAATGTGCTATACATCTTTTTCTTATTGATTTCCAGGAGATGATATATAGACAGAGATATTAACCTCTGATATTTATGTAGCAAATACTTTTTCCTAACCTGTTATGTTTTAACTTTGTGTATAGTCTCTTTCTCCACACAGAAGTTCCTAACTTCAATGTTGCCTAAATTATTGTTCTTTACTTTATGGCTTCTGGGTTCTTAATTCATGCTCAGGAAGACTTCTCTACCCTAATATTTTAAAAATATTCAGTATTTTCTTCTGGTACATTTGATTTTATATGAGAAAGAGGTTTAACTTAAATTTTTCCCAAATGGGAGTCAATGGTCCCATTCCATTTACTGATTCCCTACTGACTTTAAATGTACTTTTTAATCATAAATTAAATTCCCATATGAATATGAGTTTGTTTTTAGACTATTTTGTTCCATATGTATAATCCTCTATTTCTGTGATTATATATGTAATTTCTGCAGCTTCGTGATAAGTTTTGCATTTAATAGGACAAATGGCCCCTCACTCTTCTTTTTTTTCAAAATTTTCTTAGCGATTCATGGGTATTTACTCTTCCAAGTGAACTTTAAAATCCAATTGCCCAAGTCCCAAAGAAAATACCACTGAAGGGGATCCCTGGGTGGCTCAGTGGTTTTGCGCCTGCCTTTGGTCCAGGGTGTGATCCTGGAGTCCCAGGATCGAGTCCAAGGATCGAGTCCCAGGATCGAGTCCCAGGATTGAGTCCCAGGATCGAGTCCCGTGTCAGGCTCCCTGCATGGAGCCTGCTTCTCTCTCTGTCTGTGTCTCTGCCTCTCTCTTTCTCTCTCTATGTCTATCATGAATAAATAAATAAAATCTTTAAAAAAAGAAAGAAAATACCACTGAAATTGTAATGCAAAATGCATTGAACCTTTTTAACCAAATTGAGAGAGGGGAAATGTCATTTTTACTGTATTCAACCTTCCCATTTAGGAACAGGATAGGATGCTTGACTATTCAAGTCTTCTCATAGCCTTCGATGAAATTTTACAGTTTTCTACAGGAAAGTATTTCATGTTTCTTGTCAATTCCTAGGAATTTTATCATTTTTTCCTACTGTTGTGAATGGAATCTTTTTTTTTATTATGTCTTCTAATTAGTTATTGCTGGTATTCAGAGAAGCTAATGGTTTGGGTGTATATTTATCTTGTATCTAGCCATCTCATGTAATTTTCTTATTAGTTCTAATAAGTTTTCCTTTTATTCTCTTTTATTACCTAAGTAGACAACCATATCATCTTCAAGCAGTGCTAATTCTGAATCTTTCTTTCTAATATTCATACCACTTATTTCTTCTTTTTTTAATACCACTGCTTAAAACTTCTAGAAAAAAATGTTGGTTAGTGACAGTGATGGCAGTCATACTTACTTTGTTCCTGAACTTAATGGAAATTTACCTAGCATTTCACTATTACATTTGATGACTGTCTTTGGTTTCTGATAAAAAAAATTCTTTACTAAGTTAAGGATGTCTTTTTTTTAAGATTTTATTTATTCACTCATGAGAGACACACACACAGAGAGAGAGAGAGAGAGGCAGAGAGACAGGCAGAGGGAGAACCAGGCTCCATGCAGGGAGCCTGATGTGGGACTCGATCCCAGGACTCCAGGATCACGCCCTGGGCTGAAGGCAGGCGCTAAACCGCTGAGCCACCTGGGCTTCCCTAAGGTCTTCTTCACTGAGAGCTTACTGTACTAGTTATCTATTGCTGTGTAACAAATTACCCCAATACAGCAAGAAATAACTAGGACACTTACTAAGAATTCTAAAATCAAGAATGGATGTGTAGTTCTATCAGATTATTTTTTTCAGCATTTATGGAGATAGTTATTTTTACTTTAATCTATTAATGTAACCCATCATAATAACAGCTTTCCTAATGTTTAACAATCCCTGCCTTCCCAGGACAAACCATTTGTCACAATACATTCTTTTTTCAATACACTGATGGATTCAGTTTATTTTTTATTTTATTTATTATTTATCTTTTATTTAAAATATTCATGACTGTATTAATATATGAGATTAGGCTATAGTTTCCTTTTTTCTTTTCTTCTTTTTTTTTGTCTAAATCTATTCAGTCCAGTTACAGGACCTATTCAGTCCTGCTTTCTGGAATGAATTTTGTCTAAACCTATTCAGTCCAGTTATAGGACCTATTCAGTCCTCCTTTCTGGAATGAATTGGGAAGCTGTCCATTTTCTTCGATTATCCTATCTTCCCAGATTCAATAGAACTTCTGTCAATACCAGAACTTCCATAATATCAACTGGGCCCTGGTACCATTTCTGAGGAGAAAACTTTGGCCATCTTTTTAACTTCTATATTGTTCTATTCTATTCAGGTTTTCTGTCACTCCTTAAGTCATTTTGGTAATTTATATTTTCCTAGAAAACCACCCATTTCACCTAGATTTTCACATTTATTGGTATAGAATTAAACAAAGCATCTTTTATGACTTTTTCATCTCTTCAAATTTTGTTTAAATCCCCTTCATGATACTTTATTTTATTTATGTCTTTCTTGCCTTTTCTCTGTCATATCTGTCAGAGGACAGTCTGTTTAGTTTACTGGTCTTTTCATAAACCAAACCACCTCTTAATTTATCAAATCTTTTGTTTTCGATTTCATTAATTTCCAGGTTTATCTATAGTAATTACTTTATTCTTCTTTCTTTTGGTTGTTCTTTTCCTAAATTCTTGAGTGGAATAATTAGTTCATTCTATTTAAACTGTCTTGTTCTCTAATAAAAGCATTTAAGACTATAAATTTTCCTCTGGGAATCTCCCATGGTTACATCCTGTAGGTTTTGATATATAGTATTCCTGATGACATTTATTCTAAATAGTCTATAATTGATATTTATCCCAAATAGTTTATAAATTCATTCTTACTTCCTTTTTCACTCAAGTAGTTTTTTCAACTCTCAAATGGGCCTAACCTTTTTGCTGTTGCTATTAATATTTAATGTTATTGCATTATGATTAGAAAATATAAAATGTGATTTCCAATTAACTTGGAAATAATGTTGCTCTCAAAGGTGTGGGTGATTTTTCCCTCTGCCTAAACACCCTTCTCTATCCTATCCAACTGGCAAACTCTTACTTATCCTTCAAAACAGCTCAAATATTCCATATTCTAGAACCGACCACTCCCACTTTTTGGGGTGGGTATCTAGGGAGGGATTTTTAAGGAAGGACAAACTACAAACAGAATCTGAATGTCCTCTCTGGTCTCCTACTTGGTCTCCCAGTCACTCTCCTCACAGGATCAGACATCCATCCACAATCACTCCAGGGGCTAGAGGGAGATGGGGGAGGGGGGTCTGGCAATGCTGTGGCAGATTTGTCCCAGGAGGGTGAAGGATGGGGGGAGGGTTGGGTCTAGCTCTTACCTGCTCTCTGCCAGCCTGCCTGAGGGGATAAGCTTCATGGAGTCAAGGACCTGAGTAGGACAGCAATACTGGTGTAGAGTATGAGACGCTGTGGACCTGAGAGACAGCAAAAGACAGAGAGAGAAAGAGAGACAGAGAGAGAGAGAGACAGAGAGAGAGAGAGAGAGAGAGAGACAAGGAGGGAGGGGAGAGGCAGGGTGAGGGAGCAGGGACAAGGAAATGAGAGTAAGTGAGGTAGGGGTAAGGAAAGACTGGGAGGAATGGGTGGTGGAGGATTGGGAATAGAAGAGGAGGGTTAGGAGGTGGGGAGGCAGGGAAGGAAGGAGAGAAGGGAAAGGGGGAAATAAGGAGGGAGGGAGGAAGAGAAGGAGGGAGGGAGGAAGAGAGGGAGGAAGGGAGGAAAGGAAGGAAGGAAGGAAGGAAGGAAGGAAGGAAGGAAGAAAAAAAGAAAAAAAACCACAAAGTCAAGAAAGAGAGGACGGCACTCGAACCACAAACAGAACACAATGACAACAGGGGGCAGCAGAGACAAAAGATCCAGTCTGGGCCTCCTGTGTTCCAGGTGACTCCGTGGGGACCTGAGCCACGGAGACACTGGGACACCACAGCAGGGAAGGGGGAAGGGAGCCCTCCTCACACCAGACACCACACGGGTAGGGAAGGGGGAGGGAAGGGGAATGAAAGAGAAAGGGCGAAGATGTATGGGGGGGGGGCTCCCCCTTATAGAAGGCCCCTGATGAGAAGGGAGGGAGGGAGAGAGGGAGAAGAGGCTCTGGGCCCAAAGCCGGGGAAGAACTCAGGCCAGGAGGGTGAAGGAAACACTGTGGGAGGAGTGGGAAAGGGACAGAGAGAAACTGAAAGGGACAAGGAAAGGGTGAGACAGAAAAGGAGGAAGACAGAGAAAGGGCAAGACAAAAGACACAGAGAGAAGACAGCAAGAGAGCACCAGAGGAGAGGAGAGGCGAGGGCGGAGGAGAGGTGACAAGGTCTCAGTGGTCTAGGTGACAAGGTGGGGGCTGAGTGGGTGGCTGGGGCCCAGTGAGCCAGAGGACACAGTGGTTCCCAGTAGGAATCTTTGCTTCCAAGGCCAGTGCTGTGCCTAGCACACGGCCCACACGCCACCCCCCAGTGCTGTGCCCCCACCCCTAGTGCAAGGGTCCAAAGGCCCCTGTGCCTCCTGTTTCCCACGATTAAAGTCCAGAGAATGGACAGGGGTGGGGGAAGGGGGACCAGGAGACAGTAGGGCAGTGAGGCTGAGGGCCTGGTCTACCCAGTGCCCTTCCAGATCAGCCAGCTCCTGTCCCCTCCACAGCCCTTGAAGGCAGGTTGCGGTCAGGGACTAGCTATTCCAAAGCCCAAGTAAAGACCAGGAAATGTGGCTGCAGGCCACGCCAGCTACCCAGGATCTCCCTTGTGATTTTGAGGATGCCCAAATCTTAGATCCTTATAAGGATCTTGGAATCTGAGACTGTTCTTGTCAGAGACTCTGAAATGATGTTGATGATGATGATCATCATCATCAGAACGACTGTTTCTCAAGTGCTATCTATGTGCTGGTCACCAGCCAGAGTTCTTGACCCATTATCTCATTAAACCTGAGAAGTAGAGACCCTTAGGCTTCAGGAATGTGAGTATCAGAGAATCTCAGTGGCTACGGGGAGCCCTGCAGTGCTGAGCCAGGCTAGCATGCCAAGGCAGCCACTAGTTACACCCCTCATAGGCCACAGACTGTGCTGCTGTTCAGGGCTCCAGAGTCCTTACAGCACTGGGCACCCAGATGCCCATGCTCACCCACTCTCACTAACTCCTTCCCCAAGCTAAAGGCCTCCTAAAGTTCAAGAGTGGAGCCAGGAACCAGGAAGCCAGGAGGCTGCTGAATCAGCAGCCCAAGGACCGAGTCCAGGCCAGCGCAGGGAAGGAGGGGGTCAGGCTGCAGGGTGGGGGGGGGGGCTATCTTCCTACCTGCTACTCCTCCTGGGGGCCTCCAAGGGTCTGGACCTGTCCTGAGGGCAGGCCCCCTGGCCGGGCGGTGCTTCCACTGTGTCACCACCCCCTCCTCCCTAGCTCTTCCCTAGAAGGAGGAACCAAGGAGGCGGGGCCAGACCAGCTGGGCGGTAGGCCAGACTGCAACTGGAAACTTTGCTCCTTCCCCTGCTCCCCCCGGAGGGCTGGGAACTTCAAGTAAGAGGAAGCAGTTTTGAGAACTCACAGTGACTCCTCTGGGCGAAACCCAGGCTAGGCTCCTGCATCTTTGCTAGAATCTCCCCAAGCACCCTGTCAAGTATGTGTCACTAAGCCCTATTCTCCTGAGGAGAAAACAAGATGGAGAGACATTAAGTAATTGGGCTCAGGTACTACAGCTGTCATTGTGCGAGGTGCTCCAGATCAAGTAATGTTCTATTCGACCACTTTGGGAAATCAAGATGAGGCCCTGGCCAATATTCCTGACCACAGCAATAAGCTCTCATTCTCTTTTGTGTTGTCTCCCAAGCTGGCTAAGAGAAATGTTCCCTGAGTAGAGAAGCACAAATCAGAAGAAACGCCATTCTCAATCAAGAGGCTCTTCTCCCAAGGAAAGTGCCCTGCCTGACTTGACAGATGGGGAAATTGAGGCCTCCAGAGGGGAAGAGTCTTGCTAATGTTCACACTGCCAGTCAGACTAGAATCCAGATGCCCTGACTCCCTACCTACCTGTCACAGTAATCTCTCTCTCTCCCTCCCTCTTCTATATGAGTGGAGCTGGAAAGAGTAGAGAATTTGGAGGATGTGAAGGATGGGAGATAGGGGGGTTCCTAAGAGTCCCACATATCCAGCTCAGAGAGCTCCTGTCCTTTCATGGCCCCAGAGCCCAGGCCCCTAGCTGTTCTGAGCAGAAGGCGGCCCTGGGAAGGGCCAGGGGGCCAGTGATCTAGAAAGAATAGGAACTGACAGGCAACAGGCCAGCCTTCCTGCCTTCCTGCCTCCCTGCTGGGGCAGCTGGTTCCTCTCAAAAAAAGCCAAAGCTGCTGAGAGAGATAGGCCCTTTAGACCACTGCAAAGTTGGCATCTATGGGCTTATCGTGGCCTCCTTTCCCTCTTCCCACCTTCTAAAGCCCCTGGTCCTTGGGGTGCTGCTTGGGGGGGCCTCAACTCCCGCTTCTTTTCTCTCTTCTTTCAGCTTTTCTAGCTCCTACGGCAGCTGTGTCTTGTGCCTTCATTGCTGCACCTCTGGCCCAGACCCGCCTCTTGGCCTGGTAGGAGCTGAGAGACAAAAATTCTAGTCCTGGCCTTAAGGAAGGCTGATACTGTGTGACCTGGGGTAGGCTCCTTCCCCTCTGTGGCGAGGCAGAGAGCTGGGTGCCTGGTGGATCAAGTGCAAGTCCCAGCTTCAGCACTTTCTAGCTGGATAACCCCTCTGAGGGTCAGTCTCCTTATTTATGAGAGAGGAGTAGCCATTTCTACCTCATGGATTCTTCTAAGGGTGCCATGAAACAAAAGTGCATATATGACAAAAAATCAGCTTGAGCCTGAAAGAATCTGACCCCTACCCCAGGAAGACAGGGGAGACCCACAGGAAGCCTGTTTGTTTCAGGGATGGGGAGAAGTCTCTGAGCCACTCTTGGAAATCAGATGTATCTGAGCATGTTGGGTAGACTCATGTGATGACCCAGTGGGCCAAAAGGAAGAAGGAATTGAGGGTGAGGAGCTTCACCCAGCCATAGGGCACCAGCAGGGCCTTCACTCACTTGTTCAATAAATCCTATGGACCAGGCACTGGGCCGGGACCTGATATGGCAGGGGCTGAGGGGAGCCAACATCCTGATCTCACAGAGCTTGTATCAGAGAGGAGAAGACATTCACCAACGAATGGAATTAAGCTGGACAAAAAGTGGAGGTAGCAGGAGAGGATGTTCCAGGCCGAGGAAACAACTCGACAAAAGGCCTGAGGTGGTATTTCCAGGAACTACAAGGAGGCCAACGCAGCTGAGTGGAAAAAGCAAAGGGGAGAGAGGCCAGGCTGGAGATGTAGGCAGGTGTCCAATCACACAGAGCCTTGGAGGCCACGATAAAGTTTCAGTATTTATACTAAGAGTAGTTTGGCAGCCTGTGGTTCATGGGTAGGCACTGGGGGGTGGGAGTGGGGGGAGTATCTCTGAAGTTCTTGAAGTCATATGGAAAATATTAATGAGTAACAGCATGTTTGGGGGTGGGGGGAGCATAGCTTCATCAGATCCTCAGATGGGTTTAAAATCCCCAAAGGGGGGATGCCTGGGTGACTCAGCAGTTGAGCATTTGCCTTCAGCTCTGGGTGTGATCCCAGGGTCCAGGATCTAGCCCCACATCAGGCTCCCCATGGGGAGCCTGCCTATGTCTCTGCCTCTCTCTCTCTGTCTTTAATGAATGAGTAAATAAAATCTTATTTTATTTATTTTATCCCCAAAGGGCAGGGGAGCTCCTTATATGATTCCATTCACTAAGTGCCAACCATAAGCTAGGGGCAGGCACCCTAGAACCTTCTCTGAGCTGGCACCTAACCCCCCACCCTCTGGTTAGTCTCAGCTTTCCCCCGACTCCCATCTTCAAGCAGTGCACCACCCAGACAGAAGTGCTTATATTCTTGGCCACACAGCTGTCCAAGCCTTCACTCTGCCTCTGTTCAAGAAGCCATTCCCCACCACCCCCCGGCCTCCCACTGCCACCTCTCCACCTTGCAAGCTCACCCTTGTTCTTCACAGGTCAGTGTATAGGTAAATAGGTAAATACCTGCTCTGCCCACAGGTTGTGCCCTTGGGGAACCTGCCCTGACCCCTTCCCTGTTTCCTTCTCACCCTGCACTTGTCTCAGCATCCTCTGTCCACATGCGGATGCTCCTTCTGGGCCAGGAGCCCTATGGGGATAGAGGCTGGGTCTTATTTATCCCAGTGTCCCCTGCAACCAGCACAGGGCATCTAGTCACACAGGTCAGTAAGTGGTGTTGATTGGTGGACAATCCACCTGGAGGTGGAGAGGCTGCAAGATGGGCTGGTGGACACTAGAGGGCACTGTGGCCACTGGGATCGTGGCCTGATGCTGCCCAGGCAAAAGGCGGTGTGTGTGTGTGTGTGTGTGTGTGTGTGTGTGTGTATACCAGGTGTCCGGGAAGCAGGGAAACTGCCCCAGGGGACTGCAGCTCCTTAGCTCTGAGCCTAATTGACCAGGGTCCCAGTTATAGCCTCCCAATTTACCTTCTGCTCTGTTTCCACGCCATTTCTCATGACAGCCCCATTCCTTTTGCAGAAAAGAGCTTCCATTCTTCCCAAATATAGGGGCCAACCGTGCCGCCACCATCATGGCATACATTTTCTGCTCTGCCCAAAACACCTCACCCCACCCCCACTCCTCACCCGGCTAACTTCTACTCATCCTCCAAGTCTCAGCTTAGATGGCAGCTTAGAGAAGCCTCCCTGGCCCTCAGGCTGGGTTGGGTATACTTCTGAGATGCTCCCGCCTTCCACTTCCTGGTAATTGTCTCCTTGTCTGTTTCCCTACTGGACAGTGGGCTTCCTCAGAGCAGGACTCTATTATTTGTATTTGTATCAACTGCATCTAATTTAGCACAGTGCCTAGAACACTGGAGGTACTCAATAAATCATCCTCGCATGAATGAGTGGATAGGTGGACAAATGGATGGATGGGTGAGTGGACAGGTGGGTGGATGGATGAATGGATGACTGGCAAGTCACTTTACTTCCCCGGGCTTCAGCTTCCCCAGCTGTATAGTATACACAATCACTCCTACTTGGTAGGGTGGCCAGGAGGCTTAGAGAGAACCTGTGCCAAATGCTCCCTAACAGTACCTGCACAGCAGACATTTTGTGAATTAAAGCAATTATTAATATTTGGAATAGTAATAAATAAATAAATAAATAAATAAATAAATAAATAAATAAATAAATAAGGAGGCAGAGGGGAGAAGTTGAAGGAGACTCTGCTCTGATCCTGGGATGATCTCTCCCACTCACATTTACCATTTACCTGTAGAAGACAGCTTTAATGATAATGAAAAAGCGACCATTCTTATTAAAAATAGCAACAGCACCTTCTCTGTGCCAGGCCAGAAACAGGAGGCCCCCGGGGAGGTGGTGGGCAGCCTCTAAGTCTCAGCCAGAGGATGCGAGGCCATGGCCAAAGTTAGAGCCGTGGGCATTGCCCCTGTGTCTGGAGAGTAGTCATTATGGGCACAGCTGGTTCCAAACTCTTTACTCATAGATGAAAACTTGTCTAAGAAGTCATTAATTCTCTCTGTAATTAATGTAAAAACTGCAAGGGTTTATATTAATGGAAAAGTAAGCTCAAGCATCAAGCGGATAATATTGATAATGTGTGCCTGTAATTATATATCGCAGATAACTATAAATTCAGTCACTGCACTAATAAAATGTGCAAATTCTCAAAGCAACCAAGAACTCAGTAACAGCTGTCCCATGAGTAGCACTGTGCCAGTTGTTCCAGAGCTATGACAATAACCATACCTGGATAGCAATGGTAATATTCACGGGTGCACATAAAAGCTGTTCTGGCATTAAAAGGGGGAATTATTTCGATAAAACAAGGTGTTCTGAGGCAAGGGCATAGAACTTGAAAGCATGGTGAGCAAATAATCAAAATCTTGATAGATGGGCAACCTTACAACCCTGGGCTCTGAGCAGACTGCCCCCACCCCGCCCACCAGGTGCCCAGGCTCTGATTTCACTTGTGGACTCATAAAAACTGCTCACCGTGGAAGTATCTGACCTCTCTATCCTTACCCACTTCTAGGAGAACTGACTCCCACCTACAGCCCCCCTTGCTGTCTTATGTTACCATAGGCTGGATAGAAATGCTGTAGTCCTATGGAATGGACCCGTAAGCTATAAGGTCACATAGCTTCCAGGGTTGGCAGCCACATCAAAAGGTGTGAAAGCAGAGGAGGCTTAGTCCAGAGGCGCGAGGCAGTGACAAAGAGATGATGGGGGACCAGTCAAGCCATGAGATACATAGACAAGACATGGGCCTGGAAGATGCAGGGCGGAGGGGGGTGGGGTGAGGGAAGAGAAAGAATCCTGGTCCTTGACTTCTTGGTCCTGCTTCCAATTGGTATGAGGCCTGGCTATATATATATATATATTTCATTTCTCAGATTCTGTGAGATGTAGCCTTAGCCTTACAATAGTTCTCCCCCTTTATTCTGGAGCAAGTTTGAGTGGGTTTCTGTTCCCTGCAATAAAATGTACCCAGACTAAGACAAGGGAAAATTGGGGATATAAGTGCAGGGCTTGCATAAGCAAGACTGCATAGAGAACATTATGTAGAGAGGGGTGAATGCAATTATACAGTGTTTGTATTTGCTCACTCAAATGCTCCCTCATTTTCTGCCACTTGCTACCACAGACACACATTATAGCCCCAACACTCACACACACTGACATTCAGTGGCACGCAGAAACAAAGGCGGTGATGCCTAGATTTGCTTCTCTGCAGACATCCAGACACACATGGATGCATGCCAGCACCCTGGTGCTCTTCACACCCTCATGGACATGAAACTGGGTGGCACACTGGAGGGCACCCGCATGCATGAGCACAGTGGCATTGCCCACAGGGCGTGGGGCAGGAGTCGAGGCTTGACTGGGCTCTGTGCAGCCTCCCTCCCCAGCTGCCAAGTGACTCATCCCCAGGGCTGCTAATTAAAGCCAGGACAGAGGGGACAGAGGCAAGGGGAGGGGAAGAGAGAGAAGGCAAGTTTATTTTGGTGCCAACCAGGCATGCAACCAGCTCAGGGGTCACCTGCTTCTTGGGGCTGGGCCAGGCAGAGGCTGGGGAGTGCAAACAGGAAGGGGAGGGAAGACCCTCTTACCCTTTCTTGTCCCTCGTGAGCTTCCTGAAATGGTGCCTCCTTTGGGAAAACTATCCAACTCCCCCGTGTTTCCCCCCACATCATCCTCCTCTATCCCACTGTCACTCCAGCTCTCCCACTCCAGACTCTTGTCCTTACAACTGGTTTCTCCTCTTTAGCACACTCCCATATAGGCTTGCCAGAGCTGGCTCGTTTGTGTTGGCACCTCGCTTTTGCCCTCCCACCCCCAACAGACCACCCAACACAGGTCCAGTACACAGGGAATGCTCTATGTGCTGCTGGAGAGTTGCTGTGGTGATGGCAACTCTGATGGTCTGAATCCCTATCCTTGTTCTACTACCAGGGAAATAATTTCAGCTAAGGTTAGTTTCCTTGCTGGTAAAATGACAAGAACATATACCCGATAGCGTTATTATGGAGATGAAATGAGAGAGTATAGGTAAAGTGCCCAGCATGGTGCCTGGCATGCAAAAGCTCTAGCTAACACTCTGTAAGTGCTGCTGCTGCAAACACCCGCCTCACCAGCCCTGGGGTAGCAGCAATCACACAGAGCCAAGTTCAAGCCTGGCTCCACCACACACTACCCAGGGAACCTCAGACAGGTCACAGAAGCTCACAGAGCAGTGACTTGTCTGTAAAATGGAGATTCATGATATGACCCCGTAGATTTTACTGTAAAGATCTGAGCCTGTCAGGCATCCTGTGTGGAGCCCCATCCTTAGAAGCTGCCAGATAGGGCAGCCCAGGTGGCTCAGTGGTTTAGCACCGCCTTCAGCCCAGGGCGTGATCCTGGAGACCAGGATCGGGATCAAGTCCCATGTCAGGCTCCCTGCATGGAGCCGGCTTCTCCCTCTGCCTGTGTCTCTGCCCCCCCCCTCTGTGTGTGTGTGTGTGTGTGTGTGTGTGTGTGTGTGTGTGTGTGTGTCTCATGAATAAATAAATAAAATATTTTAAAAAAGAAGAAGCTGCCAGATAAATGGCAGCAGTGAATATGGAGAGGCAGCAAGGAGGAGCTCTTGACCTGACGTTTGGGGGGCCAGAGCATCCCAGGAGGGAGGAAGCAGCCGGGGTGGGCTTAGGGCAGCCAGGCAAGGCTTCCCAGAATGAGCAGGACTGGGGTTGGGCCCCCCAAAGCCAGAAAGACTTCAGCTGACCTGAAAGTGACAAGGTGGCAGGCACAGGAAGTGGTGAGAACAGAGAGCTGGGCAGGACAGGAAACTAGGCTCTGCTGAACGGTAGGCAGCATGGGAGGGAAGACTTGGACACAGCTGGGTTGCCTCCTGGGACTGGCAGTGTCATCGACATGTGGACTGGGGAGCCTTGGAAGGTCTGTGAGGTCTCAGCCACCCCAGATTGCCAGGAGGTCAAAACAAAGAAGAATCTTAGAGGTGATCAAACCAAACTCCAGTTGGACATATGGGGGCACTGGGGCCCAGAGTGGGAGGCCTCCTCTGGGAACAGAGCCAGCAGTGGTTCCTCCTCCCACTTCTCCTCAGAAGGCAGCGGCTCCTGTTGCCATGGGGACCTCCTGGGCTCTGCGGGTGTCAGTGGCTCCCCCACCTCCTCCCTCCTTCCCTAGCAACAGGCCACCTCCGTGGCTCTCATCCTTGCATGCCTGGCAACCCCAGGCTGGTCCCCCAGGCCCCCTAGTTCCAGCCTGACCCTCCCAACCATGGCAGTGCCTCCAAACCTGAGATCCCTGGGTTTCTGGTGGCAGAGGTAGCAGTCCCTCCTGCCTCTCAGGCACATCTCCACATTTTTCAAGCTTGGCTATCCAGTGAAAGACAATGGATTGGGGGCGGCCGAAGGCTGAGGGCATTAGGATGTACTGAGCACTATTTTATGCTGGACACTGCTTTACTTTCATTTCTCTCATCTAACCCAGAGGAGTCCAAACTGTTGTCCCCACTCACGGATGAGGAAACCAATAATCTGAGAAGTTCAGTGACTGCAGAGAGCACACAGTGAGGAAGCAGGCTCTACTGACCAGGTAGCTTTGTGAATTTGAGCCATCCTCATGCCCTCTGTGGACCTTGGTTTCAAATGCCTATAGGCCCGACAGCTTCTCACAAATCCACAGGAAGTCCAGGCACCTTCCTCTGCCCACAGCCCTCGCACAACACCAGCTGTTCAGCTCTAATTAGACTCCACACTTTCTCTGGCACCCCATACTTAGAAGCCCTCAGGCCTCAGTGGTTTGCAATCTACCCACCCTGCTCCCTCCTTGCTGCTTGGCTGCCACAACAGCCAAGGCCTAGCCTCTCTCCTTGGTGTTTCTTCTATCCACCGTTCCCTTCTACACACACACACAAACACACACACACACACACACACACAGTTTATTAGATGAGGACACTTGGAGCTCCAAGGGATGAGCAGATTTGTCCAAAGTCGCATAACGAGAAAGTGACCTAGCCATAAATGGCGTCCTGTGCCCCAACCCAGATGCTGCCTTTGCTATGCGGCAGAGCCCAGTCTCTCTCCTCTGGCCTTCCCTGGCTCCTGTTGAGGACAGAAGGTCTCTGACCCAGCCCCGATCCATGTTCTGAACTTTAGCAATAGCTCTTTTCCTGCCCTGATCCGTTGGAGCCCAACAGAATGCACCCACTCTCATCCCATCCTCACTTCTGATGCATGCTGGTTCCACTTCCAGGGATGTGGACCCTGCCCCCATGCCCTCACTGCCTTGTAAAGTCTGCATGACAGTCTTCCACAGCCTGGATCAGATTATGCCTTCTCCACAAAGATCTCCCTAACCCCTAACTGAAGTGAGCTCAAACATTTATGTGTGTGGTCCGGTCCGGGAGCACCTTCACACGTCTCCACCCAGTCCTGGTTCCAAGTTTGTCTTCCCACCCCATTTGCTAGCTCTTGCCCCACAAGTGCTATGTGTTAGGACCCTTCCACAGCCCAAGTGTGACCCTTGCTTCTCAATTGCTGAGTCCTCAAGACACCCTCCCCCCACGGCCTCCTGGACTGTGGAACTGGGACAGGTGTTGGGAAGTATGGCTCAGTAAAATCAATGCTGGCTCTGCAACCAGACAGCACAAGGCATGAGTCAGAGTGACGCTGCCCTGACCTATTGATGTTCTTTCCTTGGGCAAGGGCTGACCCTCTGGGGTACCTCATTGTCCTCATCCATAAATCTGGGATCCCAACCCACATCTAACAGGGCCATTGTGAGCATTAAATAAGATCATGCTCAGAGTTCTTAATATGTGAGGAGCAAAGGATAACTACTATTATTACTAATATTAGATGATGAGGAGGACGATTATTATTATCTGCCAGGCTGTCAAGAGCTCCCACAGTGGCAACGTGGGAAGGGCTCTGGGCTTGGTGCCAGGCAGACCTTGGTTTGAATTCCAGCCCAGCCATCTATTAGCTGTGTGGCTGTAGGCAAAACCCATAACTAGCCCAAGCTTCAATTTCTTTAACTGTAAAACAGTGATGATAAGGCCAGCTCGGGCTCCACCTACAGTGTTGCTGGGAGGATCAAACAAAAGAAAGTCCCTGACAACTTTTATAAGTTGTAAAGGCCTAGTGTATGCCATCGTGACTTATGATTATGATCATCAGTAAACACCCTGAGCTGCATGTCCCAGGAACTCTCCTGCTGGGGAGAGCTGGGAGCTAGAGATGCCTTTGATCAGGTTCCTCGACAAGCAGCAGGGATATCAGGGGGGAGGCCTGGGAACCTGTGCTCAGAGCCATGTTAAGTTGCCTCTCTCCAAACCCGTAGTGGGACAGTGGGATCCATATCCTTTGCTAGACTAGTAGTGCCTTCCTAAATGCTAGGACAGGCTGTGCCCATGCTGTCCTCCTTGGCTGCGTGCTGGGACTAATTGCATCTTGTCATGTACTCCTTGCCTAGACGCTGGGCCTGACTGCACCTAACACAGTCCCCTGCTCTCCTGCTGGCCACAGCCTATACCCCAGACCCGGGGCATCAGTGTGATCTTCCCACAGCTCCTGCCTGGGATACTAGAACATGCTGTGTCTCACTATGTGCTTCTGGCTATATGCTGGGATCCTCTGCCTCGCTTCCCACATCCACTGCCCAATGGCAGGACCTGGGCGGCTGCATATGGTTGGACAAGCTGTGCTCTGCACAAGGGTTCATGGCCAAGAGGCCACAAACAGCGGGGGGGGGGGGGGGGGGGGGGGGAGGCGGGCTGAAATGCAACCTGTGCTCTGCTCACTGAGCTGGGAACCCCGGTGAGAGGCCGCAGTAGCCCTGGAGAAAGGGAACATGCCTTCAACTGGTCCACTCAGTGGATCCCACCCTTCACAAAGGCACTGTGTGTGCTCATTAAGAACTGTGTAGTCCTGGCTGGAATTCAGTGTACCCATCCCATGCCTCTGTTGCCTGGGCCCATCTTATCTTATCTCAGAGGCCCACTGCATTGCCCCTGATCTGGATGCTAACACTTAATGGGCCCTATCCTGAGTACCCCATCATTCCCCCATAGACCCTATCCTTGATACTTGTGACTTCGTGAAGCTTCTGATGGGTTAAGGCCTGGGAAATGCACAACTAGCCCTTGTCTTTACCCCAGTTTTATTCCCATCTCTTCGAGTGGCAGATTGATCACACCACGAAAACTTACTGAAGCTTGTAATTTTTTACCAAGCATGGAAAAAAAAGTGCACTTGTCACCATAATGTATGTTTCTAATGTGTAGAATGTGTCATGTCAAAAGTCCACCCAGATCTCACTACCAGAGCTAGCTAGTGCAGTTCAGGGTGGAGCACCAATGCCAGACCAAAGAAGCCCTGCTTCTCTCATGCCCTCTTCTCCAGAAAGGAGAAGGTGGAGAAGGATCCAGGTCCAGAGCTGACCTCTCTGCAGGTCAGCTTTCCCATTTGAGCAGCAATCATGAGTCTTTCTGGGGTTCAGCCCAGCCCAGAGTAGCCAGGGTCAGAAAGACTGAGGAACAGTTTTCAGCCTCCTTCCACGCCTGCTACACTCACCTTAGCCCTCCCACTCTGCTCCATACCCACTCCTAGTACCAATGGGACAAAACCCCTGGGGTCGACCCCCCCCACCGGCCCCTGCCCACAGATCCCCAAGTAACAAACCAAAGGGCCCACCCCAGTCCCTGTCCCATCTCCCCACTGCTACTACAGAAAGAGGGTACTGACCTGACTGTCCTGGAATTCTCACCATCAGATCTGAAAGGGAAGCAGAAAAAAAAAAACCCCAATGATCAGTACACGCTCTCTGTTCTTCTCCTGGTGCCCTATGCAATGGCCTTGTGGCCTAACACATGCCATGAAAAGGAAGGGGAGGGTATTTCATGCAGAGGAGAGCCAATGGGAAAGTTGTTGGGACCGGGAGGAAGATAGTATGGTGGGGGTGGACTGAACCAGGGGAGGAGTGGGTGTGGGTGAGGTTGGAGAGGTTCCTGGAACCAACCATGAGGGCTCTGGTGGGTCAGAGTGAGAAGTGAGGCCCAAATCGAAGTGGCTAAGAGGCAGCCCACAGCTGTGGGCCAAGGCAGAGCCCCCCACTTTAAACGCAGAGAGACCTAGCCCTGGATATTAGTTCTGCCACAGACCAGCCCTGTGACCCAGGCAAGCCATTTCCCCTCTCAGGACCTAAGCCTCAGTCTCCCTCTCCCCACCTGGAACATAAGGCCAATCTGGGCAGGACTGTTGGGATGATTAAGCCCTCTGGAACCCAGCAGACAAATGCCAGGTATTATTAACAACATAGAAAAGGCTTTGCCAATTGCCTAGTTCAACCTGCTTATTTTCTAGATGAAGGGAATGAAGCTGAGGGGGTAAGTGAGTCAGCTGCTGGGCTCCTTTCTACTACGCTGGCCTGCCTTCTTCATCGTGAGGCCCTCTCAGAGGTGAAAGAAGGGCAGAGAGGAGAGAGTGGGGTGCAGGACAGCTCTGAGGGAGCTGAGGGAATGAGTGAAATCTGCAGCACACCCCTCTGGCTGCTTCTCCTGGGGAGGGGGTGTGGTGAGGGGCAGGGAGGACTGGGATCGTGGCACTGGGGTCTCCAGGGTGGGAAAGGGGAGACAGGACCCAGGAACTTGGAAGAATTGGCAAAGTGTGGGAAGCAGCCTTTCTCATCTCCTTTGTCTTCTTCCTCCTCCTTTAGAGTCCCCCCACCCCTCCCCACACTCCCCACCCGCCACCCCCCCCAGCCCCACCCCCGCCACATTTTCCCTGCAGAGAAGAGAGAGATAACACATCACAGGCTCTGTCCTCAGGTAAGAGAACCAAGACTCAAGATCAGTGAGAGGAGCATTATCTCTGCTGCATGCAAAATGAGACAGGGGTGCATGGGGAGAGGAGGTGGACCTCAGAAGAGAGTATTTGCTATAAGAGTGAATGGGATCCCTGGGTGGCGCATCGGTTTAGCGCCTGCCTTTGGCCCAGGGCGGGATCCTGGAGAGCGATCCTGGAGAACCGGGATCAAATCCCACATCGGGCTCCCGTTGCATGGAGCCTGCTTCTCCCTCTGCCTGTGTCTCTGCCTCTCTCTCTCTCTCTCTCTCTCTGTGACTATCATAAATTAAAAAAAAAAAAGAGTGAATGGAGCCTGGTGGCATGAGTACTGGGTGTTATTGAACTCCAATAAAAAACAAACAAACAAACAAAAAGAGTGAATGGAGCCCTCACAGAGAGGTAGGGCAGGCACGCATCAGGGCACCGGAGCTCTAACAGAGCACTCCCAGTTCTGCTACTTACTAGCCACATGATCCTGGGGAAGGCACTCCCCTATGCCAAGCCTTGGCTTTCTCACTTGGAAAATGGGGGTGAGGGGAGGATCCCTCCCCTCATCAGGTGGCTATGAGGCTTGGCCTAGCACACTTTCTGCCTGGCACATGGCACGTGTGTTCAGCCAAGGACAGTGGCACTAACCTTTAGCCTTCACGGCCCCCTAAAGGGACAGAGGACTAGGGCCACAGAGCACGTTTTCACATTTATTAAAACCTTCCATCTCACTCCGAATCAGCAAGATTGCTTCTAAGGCCTGGCTCAATTAGTCACAGGTACCAGGTCAGAGGGGTCTGACTTCAATGATCCCCCAACTGCCAACAGAATCAAGGCCAAGCCCCTCAGCCTCTCTCCCTAACACTAAGCCTCTGCTCCAGGCAGGCACCCCACCCCTGAGCCCCGGCACACACTAAATAGGTCTACTGTATACCAAACCCAGACCTGGAAATATGAACCTTCCAAGAGCTCATGGACTGGCCCCCTACCCCAATCTGCTTTAGAGCATAAGCAACATATATAATCATCCCCATCATCATGTGAATAATCGCTGAGCACCTGCTATGTACCAGGCACCATGTTGGGCTCTTTCCCTACGTTATCTACTTTGATCCTGCAATGTGAAAACTGTTCATCCAATTTCTAGATGATTAAACTGAGACTCAGAGAGGTTGAAATGATTTGCCACACATCATACAAGTAGGGGAGCTTGGCATAAAGCCCAAAGCTTGTGCTCTTATCACCATACTCCACTGTACCAGTGGCTTGATGCTGAGCACATGCACACCATTAAGGTGAGATCCCTTGTCCTATTTCCCTGATGCCAAGACAGACTCTTCCTCTCTAGGGCTCTTTCTTCTGAGGGGTTATCACACATGTACTTCTGCTCCAAAAGCATTTCTATGTGATGTGTTACAGTCCTCAAGGTGGCACTTCAGGGGAGTGAAAGAGCTCCAAGCCATGATGCAGATGTATTAACCAGTTCTCCTCACCGTGGACTAATTCTTACCAGTTTGAGAGTGTTTGGCATCATGCAACATTCAAGGTAGGGGTGCTTCCCACCTCGGAGGTTTCCGGCTCCTTACACATTTAGTATGTTATGAATTACATGTAGATAACAGTGACCATTAATGCTATTCTTTCCTATACCTCCCTGGGGCTAATGACCTGCCTAATGGTCAGTCTACCTCTTACTCCACCAAGCTGAGCCACTATTCTTTGAAAGATAGCACACACTTGGATAAGTCACTTCTGGCTAGACCTTGGTTCCTCATCTATAAACAATGGGGCTGTGTTAAGTTGAGTTCCCAACAACCTTCAGGCTCTGAAATTTTTTGTTCCTTCGGAATGCCAAAGTTTCTCTTTTGTATCAATTTGGTTCAGCTGTCTATTACATAGAGACCCAAAGACCCAGGGGACAAGGCCTCCCTTTATCAATCCATGTCAGGAGAAGAAATCAATCTGTCTTGCTACTCCCACAGCCTTCTCCTGATGACAGGCCACTTAAGATTCCAGGGTTCTCAAAAGGTTTAACAGGGCCAGTTCCTATCCTCAGGAGTGGTCCTCAATAAATAGTAATTCATCAAAGCCTATGAGTACAGTGACCATATTTTCTGAACCCAAAACTTGGCCATGTAATCGGACCGAGGATTTTTTTAAAGCAATCTCTACATCCAACATGGGGCTCGAACTCACAACCCCGAGATCAAGAGTCTCATGCTCTTCCAACCAAGCCAGCCAGGCACCCTTGACCAAGGATTCTGACACTGCTGCTTCCAGGTATAAGAAGCAGTCTGGCAGATGAGACAATAAATGGCAAAATATGGAAAGTTCCTGAACCTTTGGGGGACCTATTGGGATAACAGGGCAGAATAACTGAAAAGAATGTAAGCCCTTGAGATGCCACATTGGGGTTTCTGCCCTTGCCTCCTGACTGGTTCCCTGCCTCTGGTTTAGGTCTTCCCAGCCATCCATAAACAGCACCTCTGGAAACAATAAGATGCCTCACCCCAAGAACCTGGAATTAGATAAACAAGACTGTCCTCTGAGAGCTAAACTAACAAACATAAAATATATCAGAAATGAGAAATGCAAAGTTACCTGAAAGAGACAGACTGGTCCTCAAGTCAGGATGTGAGTTGAGTAACATGTCTAAAAACTCGTGTGTCCAAGAGAAAGGAGGTTGGATACTGATGGAGGTAGATTTTTTTTTAAGGAAGCCTGAAGGACAACCATGAACAGGGCTTCTTCCAGCAGTGCCCTGAGGACAAGGAGGTGGGTATCCTAGCCCAGGTATCACACAGGTCTCTCCAAAAACTGACAATCGGCCTTAGGGCAGCCAGGCACCTTCTCTCCTAGACATCGCCTGATCTAACTGCAAGTCTCTTCATTGGAGAACTCCCTTCTCACTGCTAAAGGAACATCTCTAAAGTACATATCAGTTGATGTGGTTCTCTTGCTTTAAGCATCAGTAACTCCTCCCAGTGACCTCCCTGCCTGTCTTGCCCAAACTCTCCAAGGCTCTCCACCTCACCCTGCCCTCCCATCTCTTTTTCACGCATCTGGTATTGGCTACCTGGAACACTCCCTGCCCCTCTTTAGGTCTTTTAAATTATTTTTTTAAGATCTTTATTTATTTGAGAGAGAGAGAGAGAGAGAGAGAGAGAACACACAGCAGGGGGGAGGAGTAGAGGGAGAAGCAGACTTCCCGCTGAGCAGGGAGCCCCGATGCAGGACTCCATCCCAGGACCCCAGGATCATGACCTGAGCCAAAGGCAGACGCCTAACCAACTGAGCCCTCCAGGTGCCCTTTTAAAATTATTTTTAATTGTATTAAAGTGATATGTGAAACAGCTGAAAAAGTCAAACTGTCAAAGGATCTTAGAATGAAACTCCTTATCAGTGTTATTTTTTTCTCAGTTCACTTTCAGATTTCTAAAGTATATGTTCACATTGCTAATCTGCTTGTGAAACTTCTTTTGTGTGTCCTTTTACATTTTTTTTTGCCAAAGTAATACATGTATGTAGATTTTCAAGTCACGCAGGACTGTGAGGATTGTAAAAAACAGATTCTCCACTCTACCCCCTTCCCACCCCCAACCCCCACTCTCTGAGACAAACCCACTTCAACTCTTTTAACTGCTTGTTCAGGTATTTACCTCATCATTTCTAAAGAACCTGTGCATACACCTACCTCAATACCCAGTACTGGTAGCTGACATTACTATGACTGCATCAATGCTAATAATGGATAAATCATATCATATGCTATAACTACATTTCCTTTCCCATACTGCTTTTCCTTTTCCCTGGGGTTGATGGTGGTGATGACTTTGCTTGCTTAGTTTTCTTCAGAACAATGATCAGTTCTCCCCAAACTCTGTCAGAAGCGCATTTCTTCTCTCAACATGTTTTGACACATCAGGCAATCCCTCAGATTTTCTTCTTTTTCCCTTCAAGACATTGTCCCTACTGCAATTCAGGCTGGGCGCTCTCTACACCCACCTAAGGTTGCACTAAGATCTTGTCCCTGCCCCATCACTCTGGGATTCCTTTCACCTTTCATCTGTTTCCTAGATCCCTTGGACTTTTTTCTGACTTTATGTCTACATTTTGCTGGAGCACATTCTCCAGCACTCTGAGCAAAAAGGCCTAGGACATAAAATCTTCAGACCGCATCTATGAAAAATGTATTCATTAGGTCTTCAGCCTTGATTGATAATTCTTTTTTTTAAGATTTTATTTATTTATTCATAGAGACACGGATAGAGAATGAGAGGCAGAGACACAGGCAGAGGGAGAAGCGGGCTCCATGCAGAGAGCCCAACGTGGGACTGGATCCAGGGTCTCCAGGATCATGCCCTGGGCTGCAGGCGGCCCTAAACCGCTGCGCCACCAGGGCTGCCCCTTGATTGATAATTCAACTGAGTATAGACTTCCAGGTTGGAAATTATGTTTGCTCAGAATTTTTAGAACACTGCTACATTTATTGTCTCCTAGCTTCCAGTGCTGCTGTTGAGAAATCCAATGCCATTCTTTTTCTTGATTTTTTGTGTATGATATGTTTTTGTTTTCTGGAACCCCTAAGGATCTTCTCTTTATCACTGGTATTCTGGAATTCCACAGGCATACCTTGGTGTGGGTCTTTTTATCATTTATTTTGCTGGTTACTCAGTGGGATTTTTATTCCTTCAGTTCTGGGACATGTTCTTGTATTTTGGCTTTGATTACTTCTTTCGTGCTGCTTCCGCCACTCTCTATTTCTGGAATTCCTGTGGTTGGATGTTGGAGTTCCTCAACTGATCCTCCAATTTTCTCATCTTTTCTCTTCTGTTGTCTATTTCTTCATCTTGTTATTTTGCTTTCCTAGGATGTTTTCTCTCCTTTTATTTTCTAATCCTTCCTGCTGAAATCTTTATTTTGACCCTATCTTTAATTTCCCAAGGTTCTTCTCCTCCCTCCTGACATCTGTTCCTTCCAAGTTCCTTTCTTTACTGTTTGTTTGCTTGCTTTTTTGGTCACTCTATAGGTTGATATCTTCTTCAAAAAGCCTTGTACTATCTGATCATATCTAGCTACCTAAGGCTTGCCAGTGGGATGTGTGTGTGTGTGTGTGTGTGTGTGTTAAATGTCAGTTGTACCAATGCTTAATTTACATAAAATCAAATATACCAATTTTAAGGGTCCTTGGCTGGTGATCCTTGGCGATTGGTTTCCCTAACACTAACAAGCAGATGGGAAGCTCTGTATATAGATGAGGGTTGCCAGGTGGTAGGCTTCACTACAGTTGCTGGGCTGAAGCCTGTTCTTTTGTTGGAAGACTCCCATTTGTCATTTTTTGCAGGCCTTTCTCTAGAGCCTTTCAGTTTCCTCAAAGAAGACTACTTTGCTCTCTTGTATGCTCCTGACTTTGGTGTCCTAGAAGTAGGAAAGTGGGAGGAGGTTGGGGTCCCACTGTTTTAGGATGCAGAAACCTTTGCTTATAACCCTATTCCATCCCACCCTTTATTGTGCCTGGTATCCCCAAGCCCAGGGCCTCTTAACTTCAATTTCTCCAAAAAAATCAACCCCCATCTGCAGAGATGGGGTTGGGGGTGGAGGAGGCCCCTCACTAGATGGGGCCAGGGAGGGGACAAGAGGGTCTGTTAACAGACTTTTAAAATTCTCCCTGTTTTCAATTCCATACCTCACCCTGCCTTCTGTGGTTCATAGTGCCTCTGAATTCTCATATTTCAGTTGGATTTGGGGAAGCAGCAGAGATAAATAAGTTAATTCAACTCATTATGTTTAACAGGAAGTTCCCCCCCCCTTTTTTTTATTGCAGCCAACTCCTAATCATTTTCCATGACTCATTTAGGCAAGACCTCCTCCAGAAAGCTTATCTTAATGTTTCTAGGCTAGATGAGGAGGCCCTCCTCTGTTCTCCTGTAGTAACCTTTTCTTGCTTCCATCACAGCCCTGATCAAACTGTTCTGAAA